>NW_006792775.1:3166254-3184090 GCF_000442215.2 Lipotes vexillifer
AAGAAGTGGTTTTGCTTTTTATTCGATAAATATCTGTATTTTTAATTTTTTAATTTTTACATATATGTATTTTAATTTTTTTAATTCTAATTTTTAATTTTTTTAATGATGTATTGCTTTCGTAATTTTGTGAAACCAAGGAAGAGGGGGTTGGCTCTCTGGGCACAGAGTCAGAGGTCACCCCAACCGCGCATCCCCACTCTTCCGTCTCCCTCTCCCAGTGGGACCACTTGCGTACATATGGCCGCTGGGATCCAGGTCTCCGTGGGCACCAGTCACAGTCCCAGGGAATGTGCCCCAGTCTGAGCCTGTTATGGTTCCCCCCAAAAAACGCTCTTCTCTGCCGTCTGGTCCCCCCTCCTTTCTCTCTCCTCACTCAATTCATCACGAGGGTCTGAGGAGACCTGCCCCCTCCCCCCGACACCCTGCCGCCCCAGGTGGGGCCCCCTCAGCGCTGGTCCGCACTCTCTGTCCCCCCACTGCTGTCTGACTGCCCAGGAGACCCGCTCCGTAGTCACCCTCAGGCTAACATTTTCCCTCCCGTCACAGATTTTGGTCCAAGTGCTACGTGCATGTAATAAAGTCATCATTGATTTAACCAAACCACAAGGAGGGCTGGGAAAGGAAGGAAAACTTTGTCTGTCCACCTCTCCCCAACCTCATCCACACAACCGCAGATGGCAGAGGGACCACTTTAACTGTTTTTGCTTCATTCTTCAGATGGTTACCTCCGTTACCCTCCGATTAGCTCCTTATGTGTTAATTTAACAATGTAAAGCACCACTGATTCTTTGCTGTAAAGATGAGGCTTTCTTTCATCCATCCACCACTTCTCTCCCCAGTTTTGAAGTTACTGTTGGTCTGCTGATTCCCTTTAAGTAACATTCTCAAATTCCTCTCTTGCTTAATAAATTTTAGACAGTATCACTTGACCCTTTGTTATATTTATGTCCATATTTAAGCATTCTAAGTTCTGTCTATAAGTTGGATTCGAAAGTTAAAAACGGGCAGAAAACAGTACATTATTATGATAATGTAGACGTTTACATGAGGACCAAGAATGGGGCTAGGACTCCAGTTCCTCTTTATAGACCCACGAGAAGGGTCTTTCTAACATCACAGACCAGTGGATCCTTTTTTCTCCTACTCCATCAGTTGTTCAAAATCATGACAAATTTTAGCTTAGCATTAGGGTCATGATGTTCGCATTGCCTTTCTTCTTTTCTTGTGGGAGAAGAATTATGTCTTTTTTTGGGGGGTTTTTTTTGCGGTACGCGGGCCTCTCACTGCCGTGGCCTCTCCCGTTGCGGAGCACAGGCTCCGGACGCGCAGGCTCAGCGGCCGTGGCTCACGGGCCCAGCCGCTCCGCGGCATGTGGGATCTTCCCGGACCGGGGCACGAACCTGCGTCCCCTGCATCGGCAGGCGGACTCTCAACCACTGCGCCGCCAGGGAAGCCCTATGTCTTCTTTTTATGTCATCAAAATATCATCCTGTTTCTTATGTATCACTGGGATCCCTGTCACTCTCATCGGAGGCCTCTGGCTCTTGGCCCTAATGTGGAGTTCCCAGTGGACAGTTATCATTCTGCGAGTCACCTTCCTTGAGTTACTGGATAAGAGAGCTGTGTCTTTATCCTTGTTCTGCTGGGACACGTATTCAAGTAACAACATCAAGGAAGGCACCTGGAGTATAGACTCTCATATCTGAAAAGTCTCTGATTTTCAAACGTGCTCAATTTTGTAGAATTCCAGATTCAAAATGCTTATCCTTCTGAATGCTGAAGGCATCACCTCCTTTTCATCTCACCTTTCCTTATTGCTGGTGACAAGTTACAGTGTTGATTCTTTGTTTCCTCCCTGAAACTTGGTAGAACGTCATTGTAGTCATTGCATCTGTTTTCCTGCTGCTCTGAAATGCCCTGGGGATGGGCCTGGGTGTGAGTCTTTATCCATTATCTTCACTCTCGTGGAGGTTCCTTCAGACTGAAGCACCTTCACCTTTAAGAATATCCTTGTATCCTCCCCCTGAAAACCCTCCTCACTTCTCCGTCTCTTTGTTTCTGGATTTCCTGCTGGACCGTTTGAGTTTGTTCCCCTTGTCCCTCATGCTTTCTCATGTTTTCTAACTCTCTACCTTTCTGCTCTGTATTCTGGGAACTTCCTTCAACTTCTCACCTGTCCCTGTAAGTTATTATTTTGGCCATCACATTGTGATGTTCCAAGAGCTCTTCCTTTCAGTGATGGGATAAGCTTCTGAGGCTTGAGAAAAGTGGTTTCTGGGTTTTTTGGGGGGTAAACCAGGCAGCCTTGCATGGGCAGGTCTCTGCACACAGCTGCTCTCAAGGCAGAGCCCAAGCCGGTGTGTTTCCCTTCTGGAGTGAGCACGCACAGAGGGGCGGATGATGCGGTGGGGATGAGAGCAGGTCCCGGGGGCGCTGGGTCCACGCTGGGTGGTGGAGAGCGGGGGCGCCCTCTGGTCAGGGAAGGGTGTGTGGTGCAAAGGGCTCAGACCCGCGTCCCCCCAGCCTCACCTCACCAGCTCCATGACACAGACAAGACCATTCACTCCACTCCACCTGGTGTCGAAAACCAGCAAATCAGCAGCTGTGATTCTGCCTCGGCCACGGGGATTTGAATAGATAGTTATTCAGGAAGCACAGCACAGGCCTGGCTCTTAGTATGCGTCCTGGGTGTGCTCTGGTTCCCAGCCCCTCAGGACAGCCAGGGGTTTGCTGGCTTGGCGGCGTCAAGTGCACTCTGGCCTCTAAGCGCTGGACTTGGGGGCTTTGGGTCCTCCTGGTGTCCCCAGATCCATGTGAGGGGAGGTTGCTTTGGCTGGGGAAATCCTCAGACCCTCTGCAATGGCAGGAGTCTCCTTTTGACCGGCCTGGGGACCCAGCTCAGAAACTGCTCTGCAGGGGTTTGGGGATCCCTGGGCCTCCCAGGCTGGGGGAGGGGCGCTTTACCAGAGCTGCTGAGCCTGGCCGGCGAGGACCCCAGGGCCACCCTCCTCCAGGGCAGAGAAGCTGAGGCTCTCAGGGACCCAGGGCTCTCTCATCAGCCTTTTCAAGGAGGCTCTGGCCCCTTTTTTCCGGACCTCAAGGCCCCTGTCTGGGGGCTGGGGGGTGGGTCTCTCCCCACAAGGGAGGCACCTGGCTCGGTGCTCCCTCAGGCCACTTTTAGAACACGCCCAGGTGGCCAGCGGGTGTGTGGGCTGGGGGAGCGCAGGCGGATGGGGGGACGGTGGAGAAACAGCCAAGGAGGAGCCGGGGGAGGCTGGGGTTCCGGCGCACCTCCAGGCTGGACCCCACTGTGGCCTGCCTGTTCCCCACGGGGATGGAGCAGGTGAGGACCACGTGTCACAAGAACCTCCCAGCCCCCAGAGCACCCGGCCGGAGAATGCGGCTGGTTCTCCCTAATGTTGAACACGGTCACTGCCGCCAAAGCAGCCTCTGCCTCTGCGCAACTCCTCCCCGACTGCCTGGGCTCTCCCTGCCCCTGTCCTGTCTCCGCCCTGGTTTGTAGCTTTTGCCAGTGCCCATAGTGTGAATATTCCCGCCGTGGCTGATTTCAGGCTGCCCACGTGAGGTCACCAGATGCAGAGACAGCCCTGCGAGCCGGCAGGAGCCCCCACCGCCTGCCCTGGCCAATGTCCACATCCCTCCAACCCCCACGACCCTGGCTCAGGGTCTGAGCCAGGGCCAGCCCTCAAATATGTGACCAGGTGAACTAATCTGAAATCCTGGGGGCAGCTTCAAGCCCAAGCCAACTGGCTCAGATGCCAGGGTCCCAGTCCCCGCTCTGACACTGGCCGCCTGCCTGGGCCTCAGTTTCCCCACCTGTAAAATGGCTACATCATCCCCAATGTCTCTACTGGCTATAGACTCTACACTCTGCCTGAAACTGCTGTCACCACCAGCCGATGGGCACCTGTGAGTAAACCTCCTGGGAACTGCAGACCCTGAGATGCAGGCACAGGCAGCCAGTGGGGATGCCAGGCCAAGGAGGAGATGAGGAGTCTGGCTCTCACAGTGGCACCCAGTAGGCCCTTGGGAGATGCCCGTGCTGAGTCCCCACTTCTGTCCAAGGCCTGGTGCTTCAGGCCCTCCTCCAAGAAGCAGTAGGGTCTTTGGTGTCTGACTTGGGAGGAGCCAGAGGGAGAGGCAAGTAGACCCCGTCACCTGAGCCAGGGGGTAGCTGGGGAGCTGCTCTGCCTTTGCCTCTTCCATCCTGCACCTGCTACATCTGTCTCCTCCGGGACAGGACCGGGGCTGACTCTGACTTGTCACCTTTCCCCTGGTATCTGTTGTAGGGCTTGGCAAGTGCTCGGCCCTCAGAGAATGGGAAGTGGGGGGTGAAGGTGGATGCAGGGGATGTGGGGACAGGAAGTGGATGGATGGATGGATGATGGGTGGATAGATGGATGATTGATGGATGGGTGGATGGATGATGGATGGACAGATGATGGATGGGTGAGTGGATGGATGGGTGAGTGAATGGGTGGATGGATGATGATGGGTGAGCAGATGGGTGGATGGATGGGTGAATGAATAGATGGATGAATAGATGAGTAGATGGGTGGGTAGATGAATGGGATGGAGGTGGATGGATGGGTGGATGGATGGATGGATGAGATGGATGGATGGATGGATGCCTGAGTGAGTGGGTTGGTGGGTGAGTAGATGGAAGGGAGGCAGGCAAGCCAGGGCTCTGGCCTCCTCATGTAGAGCATAGGCATTTCCGAAGCAGACGTGGCCGGGTAGCAGATGGCAGCCACTGGCCTCTCCCTGGTAGCCAGTCAACCCCAAGTCCTGTCAATTCCCCTGGCTGCGCCTCCTCCCCCATCGCTGCAGCCTGGGCCAGATTCAGATTCGCCCCTCCCCCAGCTCTCACCTGGACTGGGCTTTAGTTCTCTGACTCATCTCCCGGCTACCAACAGCTTTGTCCCCCTCACAGTCTACCCACTCGCGTGGTATTTCTGAAATGAGAGTTGCCTGCACGCGTACAACCTGCACCGGGCGCAGTACGTTCGGCGCCTTTGTGTGTCGTTTAAGGATCTCTCCTCCAGCCGCAGGCCCCTCTGCTCCCTCCGTGGTACTCCGTGCCTTTGCCCTGGCTGGCTCTGCTTCCCGACACACACTCGCCCCGGCCCCAGCCTAAGTCATCCTCCACAGATCCCCTCCCCGGCCTTCATCAGATTTACTGCAGTGCCAGCACTGGGGCCCCCAAAGCAGTGAGCACCTGCCGTGTGCAGAGCACTTGCCCTGCATCCTTGGTCCTCACGCAGGTGTGGAAACTGAGGCTTGCTCATTCAGAGCACCCCGATTTCACACCCTCTTCTCAGCACCTCACCCCACCTCACCCCACAGGAACGTCCCTGTCCTGTTCTGTGCAGGTGCGGAAACCCACAGCGGGGCGTCCAGGTGCTCTCAGCCTCAGCCTTAGGAGGATTTGAGGGACTTTCTCCTTTAGCGCCATCTTATGCCCATTTTTGATATATTATGTTCTGCGAGGGCCCTTCCCTGTGTCTTCAAGAATCATTCCACTGGGGCGTGCCTGCCTCACAGGCACGGTTTCCTTTAGGGGTGATGAACGTTCTGGAACTACACAGAGCCGGTGGATGCACAGCATATGGTAAACGCACTAACTTCCTGTGAAGTGTTGGCTTCACAGTGGTTAATTTCACGTTTTGTCGATTGCACTTCAGTTTTTTTGAACAGAAAATAATCTAGCTTTGTCTAAAGGTCGGCTTAGTCCAAGGAGCAGGCAGGCAGGACCGGCCCCAGGCAGGCAAGTGAAGGTAAGGGCCGGGTCCCGGGGCGTAGGGAGAGGAAAGGGGCAGCTGCCGTCTGCCCTCCAGGGCAGAAGGACACCAGTCTCAGCCCCCAGGACACTGGCCCACATGCAGCCACCCAGGACCTGCAGGAAGGCGTGGCCTAGAAGCCCTGCTGCCTTCTCTCCCCGGGCGGTGGGTTACACCGTCTGCAGCCCCAGGATGTCTGTCCACACTCTGGGTGGCTGCCAGCCAGCAAGCAGGGCTTTGCAGATTCCCGTCCGACTCCGCTAATCAAGGTCCAAGTGGAGGCTGCCGCGGTGGCCGGAAGCCTGGCGTGGCAGATGGCGCCCCTGTGTCCCCGGTCCCTGGCCTGGAGTTGGCCCTGCGGAGCCCAGGCTGTTTGTGGACGAGCAGGGGCTGGAGGATGAGCAAAGGGGGCCTGGGGGGCGGTGGGGAGGTGAGCTCTACGGAAGGTTGGAGCTTCCGAAGCCGGGTTCCGGCTGGAGATCGGGAGGTTCTTCTGTCCTGTTCCAAAAGTGTGGCCTCTTCTCACAAATCACCTTTTTTGCTCAAGCCTCTGGGGACTCTCAGGTGGGAAGGCGGGGGTCCCCTGGCAGCACCGCCTGGGGACGTGGCTGGGATTGAGGTCAGGGATCTGAGTCGGGTACCGAGAAAATGTTAGGGTCTTTGGTTTCATCTTTTTGAATCACGGTGTCTCCACCCAGGAAACGCACAAATGCTTTACCTCTCCCCCCATTCTCTTCTCGTCTGTGTGCTTAGAGCTTCTTTGTCCTGATGGGGACACCGAGGCAGAGAGGCATGTGACCTATTGGAAGTGCCACAGCCATCGGCCCTCCTCCACTGGAAGGACAGTGGGGCACCTGTGCGTCCTGCCAGGCACGGCGTAGGGGCGGGGGACGCCTGTGTCCTGCCCCAGTGTTCCCGCCATGGCCTGCACTTCCCGATGAGGAGAGCGTGAGGGAATGAGTGACATTGTCTTAGGAAACCAGGGAGTGGGTCTCTGAACACGCATGGTGTCAGGCTCGGGGGGCCATTTCCCACATCTCAGGGTGATGGATGGATGAGGCGATGGGTTGATGAAGACCCTTGGGAGGGGGACGTGGATACAGAGAAGGGGGTAGCGCAGCGGGGACCCAGCACTTCGTCCATCTCTTGTTATGAGTTCATGGAGAAAACATGCATCATATGTGCGGAGATTCTGTTTGATGTAATTGGCGTGTGTGGTCAGCTGTATAATGGCCCCCAGAGACGTCCGTGTCAAGTCCCCAGCACCTGTGCATGTCACCTTATATGGCAAAAATCGGAGGTCTTTGCAGATGTGGTTAAGAGTGTCAAGATGGGGACATTATCTGGGGTTATCTTGGGGGGCGGGGGGGCGCTAAATGTCATCACAGGTGTCCTTACAAGTGGGAGCCAGAGGGGGATTTGGCTACAGGCAAGGAGGAGACCACGTGTTGACAGAGGCTGGAGGGACGTGGCCATAGGCTCAGGGATGCCTGGAGCCCCCAGGAGCTGGAAGAGGCAGGAAGGACCCTCCTCTAGGGCTCCTGGAGGGAGCCGTCCCAGCCTATGCCTTGGTTTTGGCCCGGTGACAACTGACAGTGAAATTCTGCCTCCAGAACTGTGAGAAATTTAGCTTCCTCTGTTTGAAGCCAGCCAGTGTGCTGTCACTGGTCGCAGCAGCCCCAGGACACTCACGCAGGGTCAACAGGAGGTGACACGTTTTGCAGAAGCAACGGAAAGTGGGTGCTGGTCGGCAGGGGGAGGGCAGGCTGCTGCATTAAACAAGAGACACCGGGTGGACCCCGCTGAGAAGGTGAGGGTGGACCAAAGACGTGGGGAAGGTTGGAGAGAGGGGTGAGGGGAGCAGCGGAAGAGAGACCCTGGGGCCAGGAGCGAAGCTGGTGCCACCACCTCCCAGGGCAAACCCTCTCCTCTGAGTTCCCGCTTGGCCCCCTTCGCTGTTTCACCTCAGACGCGTCACCATCTATACCTCCATTTCCTCACCTGTGGGGTGATCCCTGACCCCTAGGCATAGGGACACTACCTGCTCTCTCCTGCCGTCTAGGGCGTGGGCCCCAGGGTACCCAGAAGCCTCCTCCTGGCAGGTAGCTGGGGCCCTTCCGGTCTGGGGAGTACAGCAGCGTCACCGTCCTGGACACGCCTCGCTGTGCCCTTGAGGACGTCTTTCCATCTGGTCAGTCCCTAAAACCATTTGCTCGGTCAGATGCACTCCCGAGCCCTCCCCCTGGGGCTCACTCGCACTCTGGCCGATGGCATGGGGCCCCCGTTTCTGTCACAGGGAAAAAGCAGCTGCCTCCAGCCTGGAGAAAGTCCCCCTCACCCCAGGTGGGTTCCCTGCAGGTTTCAACCTAAACAAGTCTAGATCCTGTTCTTATAAAACCAAGGTTGTTCAGCCATCAGCATCCTCGTGCAACCAGCGCAGAATCCCGTGTGTTCAGGACATCGGGAGGGGGTTTCTGTTACTGAAACCAAGAGCTCCAACCGATAGACCAAGAAAGGATGGATTTTCTCTGAGGGGCATTGGGGGCTCCCTGCCCCCACCCCGGGTCACGGTCTTGGCAGCCCGGGCTCGATCCACTACTTGAACGAAAAGGACCGAGCAGGTAGGAAACTGAACGATCTGGGAACCCGGCATCCTCCAAGTTCACTGCTCCCCCCGCCCCCCCCCCGCGCAAATATGGGGTGCATCCCCCGCCCCCGGCAAGGCAGTGGGCGCCAGGGCTGCCGGTGGATCCAGTTTCCCGGAGTAGCTGGGGTGGATGCCCAGCGACGTGCACCTCCTGGCCTTCATGGAGATGATTCCCCAGGGGACCTGGACGTGCACCTCCTGGCCTTCATGGAGATGATTCCCCAGGGGACCTGAGCTCCATCTTTATCTCATTAGTTTCTGTGCTGGGGAATCTGATGGACTCTCTAAGCTTGCAAGCCGAGGAGCCCACCAGCCCCGGCTGAAATTCATCAGCGCCGCGTGCTGGATTAGAGTTGCGTCTCACAAAGAGTTTTCTGCCGAATTCTCCACCGGGGACCTGGAAACACGGAGGAACACTTCCACGCGCGAGCTGTTCTCGGGCGCTCCCCGGGGTGACCCTACGCCCGTGGAGCAGGGGCCCCTGAGACGCCCGTTGTCACCGCCCGGCTCTCTTACCAGTCAGGGCACTTGACAGCGGAGCCTCCAGGAAATGGCATGTTTGCTGTTTCCGTGGGTAACTGCATGTGATCTAATTACTGACCTGGCTTTGTTCCTCCAGCCCCGGGAGGGCGTGGCTTACGAGGAAAGAATGCGTGAATGTGTCCGCCGCGGTACTGTCTGCCTGCTCCCAGGCCGGTGCCCGTGCCCCGACCTGCTTCTCGTCCCACCCCAGCATCTCCCCAGGCAGGGCCTGGGACGTGATGAGTCAGCCCCAGATCGGCGAGGTTTACTGGAAACACCCCCAGCCTGCATGGCAAGCCGGGTCTGTCTCGCCGTCTCTCCACCGCGGGGAGGGGCAGCTTAGGCGGTGTGGTGGTCCGAGTCGTGGCCCCCCAGAGACGCTGCGTCCTGATCTCTGGCACATGTCTATGTCACATGGCCGAGGAGAATTAAGTTTGCACGTGAGACCTTGTCAGCGTGTCAGCTGACCTCAAGATTGGAACATGATACTGGAGCATCTGCGTGGGCCCCGTGTTGATTGCAGGGTCCTTAGTAGAGGGGGGCAGGAGGGTCAGGAGCAGAGGGAGGGAGGAGATATGACAGAAGAGCAGAGGGTGGAGTGATGGAGGAAGGGGCCACGAGCCAGGGGGTACAGGTGGCCTCTAGAAACGAAAGGGCGAGAAACAGGTTGTCCCCTGGGGCCTCCGGGAGGAGCTAGCCCTGCCACACCCTGATGTTAGCCCCGGGAGACCTGCGACCTCCAGCAGTGTGAGAGTAAATCTGCGTTGTGGACGCCACCAAGCTTGTGTTACGTTGTTCCAGAAGCGACAGAAACTAATACAGGTGTTTGTGAGCAGTGAGAACAGACCCTGGCACAGGCCGTTCTGATCCCTGCTCGCCGTAAGCACATTGCTGCCCGGGACAGGGAGAGAGGGCCCCGCTCTACAGATGGGGAGACTGAGGCTGCAAGAGTTCCGGCCACTTGCCCAAGGCCAGGAAGGGACTCGGGACCCCCTCTCCTGTCCCAGATGGTTCCCACCGCACCCCGTCCCTCGCTCATAGACCTCCTTGGGACCCCCGGTCATCCCAGAGGCTTGTAGGACAGGAGATGAGGTCTGGGCTCGTGTGCCCACTGGGAAAATCCACGGGGTCCCCCAGCTCTGAGGCTGTGCCGGGGTCACCCAGGAGGAGGGTAGGCGTTTGCTGCTGCAGAGGCCCCGGCCAGAGCCCACCTGCATCCGGGCACGAAGGCGCTGGCCGGGAGCACGGTGCACAGGGCGGGGCCGGGCCACGGACGCCGGACTCACGCAGCACCTGGAGGAAGGCCACCTTGACCAGTGTGGCATCAGGACGGCACCCGGCCTGCTCCTCACTTGTGTTCTCCGTGCTGCTCCCCCAGGGAGCCGGCCACCCCTGGTCAGGGTGCTGGCTGTCCCGGGAGCCTCGGAAGACCACGGGGCCCTGAGGGACCCATCCCAGCCCCGGCACCTGCGCAGAGGTTTGTGCAGACAGAGCGCGGAGCTGGCGTTCACCGCCTGAGCCCACAACATCCTCTCCGGGCAGCCTGTGCGGCCACGTCACTACACAGGTCACTGCCCAGATGAGTGACCTGGGCTGCCCTGCAGGTGCCCACACACTGGGCAGCTTAGACCAACACAGATCTGTCCTCTCCCAGTTCTGGAGGCCAGAAGTCTGAGATCAAGGTGTGGGCAGGGCCCTGCTCCTTCCTGCGTCTTCCAGCTTCTGGGGCCCCGGCTGTCCCTGGGCTTGTGGCCACGTCGCTCCAGTCTGTGCCTGGTCTTCACGTCGCTTTCTCCTCTTCCCTCTCTGTCTCCCCTCTCATGAGGGCACCTCTCACTGGGTTCAGGGCCCCCCAGACTCAGAACGATCTCTCCTCCATCCTTACCTTAATTACTTCTGCAAAGACCCTGTTTCCTAATAGGTCACATTCCGAGTTCAGGGTGGACATGAATTTTGGGGGAACGCTCTCCAGCCACTGTGCATATGTCTTCCCTCGGGCACACAAGTGCCCCCAACGAGTGCCCAGGACTGACACCCGCCTGCCGTCACCCTCTGTGCACCCCCAGAGGCGGAACTCACACCCTGGGTGGGCCCTGGGGGCTTGGAAATGGATCGCCCTGCGTGCTGGCACGTGGGCCACCAGAAGCCTGTAGGGCGCTGGGGTGGGTGGCAGGCAGTGGGCGAGAAAAGGTCTGGCCCAGGCCTGGGCTCTGACGGGGGACTCAGGTCACACACAGAAGCCACCTGGTGCCCACTGTGCTTGGAGACAACCCAGGCTTTGGGGAGGGCAGGGCCAGCAGGAAGGACGGCACCCTGCCCTCCCCTCCCCAGGCCCCATCCGGGAGGGGGGTCCTCCAGGGACGCGGGGAGAGGAAGGGAGGTCGCTTCAGACTGCTGTCGATCTGGTGGAGTGAAGGGAACAGGCTGATGGCATGGGGCAGGCGGCTGGAAGGGGCAGGGAGGCGTTTCAGGGAGGTCACGCGAAGGGCAGACCCGCAGCGGGGACTGGGGGCCTGTCCTTCCCGACTCCCTCGCTGCTCCAGGGCTGAGGCTCTGGTCCTCACCCAGCTCGGGCACAGCGGCCCTTTGTGTTAGTTGTGGGGAGACAGGTCGTGGGCCCCAGGCCCCCGAGTTCTGCAGGGCCTGGAGGAACTGGCCCAGACAGCGCACATCCCAAAGAGGATGCTGAGAGCCGGGGAGGAGTTCTGTGGTCCCGCTCCGCCGGCCAAGGGGGCTTTGCAGCCCAGCACCCCCTCTGGATGCCCAGCTCCGCCCCCTGGGCAGCTGTATGACCTTGAGCTTTGGATCAGCTGGGATGCTTAGGGAGTCTGTGCTATGGTTAGCGGGAAATTAGTCTTGGCTAAGACCAAGGAAACCACTTTTATTTCGCTCTCAACTCTCTGAACTGAGTCCATTTGAGACAAGGGCCTGTCACCAAATCTTCCTTGGAAGATTGAAGGTTGTGCAGAACTTCAGGTCTGTGTCACCAGGGCTCCTGAATCCTCACTGCCAACAAGCAGCCAGCAAAGGAGCAGGGTCTGGAGGACTCTTTCCCAGCCCAGAACATAACATGAAGGATTTATCAGGAAGTCTTAGCATCCTGAAATCTGGGCATGGTCCGTATCCTCTGATCTATAACCAACCTCCCCACCCTCCCTCTCCAACCTCTAGATGTCCATTAGGAAAGCTTTTATTATTTGCAAATAATCAAAACCCCACTAATGGTGGCTGAGGCCACCATGGTGAGCCTGGAGGAAGGCATGTCCAGGGTTTGTCCCATGGGTCAGTGGCGTCTCTGAAAGCTTCTTGGCCTTTTCCTCATGGCCACAAGACGGTGGCCACAGCTCCGCATATCATGTCCTTAGAGCAAATCTTATGCAAAAATATAGGGGAATAAAGCACCAGGAAGCACTCCTCTGATCTCTCTCCCCGCAAGTAAAATATCTCCAAGAGGGCCCCGAGAGACTCACCCTCAGGCCTCGTTGGCCAAAACTGTGTCCAGTGACCACCCCTAATTGCAAGGGAGGCTGGGAAAGCAAGGTTCTGACTTTTCCAGCCTTGGTAGTAGAAAGCAGGCCGGGGGAAGGAGCTGGGTGTGTGAGAGGGCCAAGGCTCCGTGCCGCGCCTGGAAGTGGTGGCTTTTGGCGGGTTTTGAAAGATGAACAGGACTTCGGTATATAGCGATAGCAAGCGTACAGAGCGTGTTCCAGGCAGAAGTAAAAAAAAATGAGCACAGGAGCAGCACACCTCTCAGCCAGGAAGACCTTCTCATCTGGCAGATGGCCCATTCGTTGCAACAGGGAGTCGTAAGGCGTGCACTTTCAGAACTACACATGCTATTTCAACGGCAAACCTTCACACAGAAGGTTTGGTTTCTACACCATTTTAGGTGTCGGGCCTCTCTCTGCTTTTGGCTCTGCTCACCCCACTGTGTTCTCCCTTGCTTGCATTCGCTGTGGCACACCATTTCCGGTTCTATTTCAATGTGGAGCAGGATGTACCAGCAGAAACTTCTTGGGGGACCCCCAGGGGCTTTCTGGGGAGCTCGGATATTGACAGGAGCTCACAGATGCCTTCTCCAGAATGTGCTACTGGAACCGGCCCTCTGCCACCCCGACAGGTCCTTCCCCACCTGGCCAGTGACCCCCAGCTGTTCAGTGCCACGCAGTCCTAGGTCATGGCGCCAGCCCCAGACAGCACGGCTTTGCCTCCAGCTGTGTGTCCTCATGCAAATCACTCAACCTCTCTGTGCCTCAGTTGCTTCATCCAGAGAGTGGGAGTAACAACAGTACCTCCTTCACGGGGTCATCGTGAGGATTCAGTGACTTTAACACAGGAAGCGCGTAGAACCCTGCCTAGTGACCGAAAGTGCTCAAAGGCTGCGTAATAATTATAACGTCTACTATTATTACCTCTCCATTATAACCAGTTAAGCCAGAATCCAGACCTCCTCCCACTTTGAGCCAACTAAGCACACAAAAACCCAGACACAGTAAGCGGGGAGCGCGTCTCTTTGTGTTTCAGAAAGGACTCTCCGTACGATCCTCAGAACCTTTCTAGGGCACCTCACAGGTGACCCCATTTCTAAAAAGTTTTTTTTTTTTCTTTTCAGAGGGAAAGCTCAGATATATCAAACCTGGCACCTGTGTGCGGTCGTACAAATGTTGCTTGCATAGGAGGATTAAGACTTTCTTAGCTTTTATTATGTGTAGGTCCCTGTGGGTTATCTTGAGGCACTCATATACATGTATTATTTGTGTCAGTTCAAGTGTCTTCAGGACATTTAGAACATGTCTTTATAACCCACGGCCCACGGGCCCAATCCGGCCCACCGCTTGTTTTTGTAAATAAAGTTTTATTGGAACATAGCTCCGCCCAGTCATTTACATAGTGTCGTGGCTGCCTTTCAACCACAGCTAGCAGAATGAGTAGTTACAACAGGGACTCTGTGTCCCAGAAAACCTGAAATGTTTACTCTCTGGCCCTTCACAGAAAGAAGGCCAACCCCTGATCTAGAACGTTTGCCAAGCTCCTTTCACAGGGCTTCATCCACCTGGAAGTGTGTCTCCTTCACCCTTTGAGTGACTTTTAGAACTTTTGCTTCAGTGGAGTGGAGGCAGTGCCTCAGCACTTGGAACAAGAATAAACAAGAATAAAATGTTCCCATGGAAGGAGGTTGGTGTTCTGGGGTGGACAGGAGCGGTGGCCGGGCTCTCCCCTCCAGCCGGGGCCTGGCCTGGGGTTCTCGTGGCCTCTCACCTTAGAGGTCAGAGCCATCCTGGGCAGGTGAGCTTGGCAGGGGAACTGTGGGGTCAGGGTGAGCCCTCCATGCCCCTCACCCCACCCAGGTTCCACCTCCTGTCCAAAGCCAGGGTCCCCAAGTGACACCCCCGCTCAGTCTGATTCAGTGGCTTTATAGCTGTGGATAATGCCCACCTCCCCCAGAGGGACTCGGGAACTGGCCTTGCCAGCTGAGCCCAGTGTCTGTCCGCCAGCCCACTCAGCGTGGTCTTTGGGGGCAAACTCGAGACCAACAGATGGGGCGGCCTGGCCTGTCGTTTTGATCACCAAAGGAAGAAAAGTCACAGCAGCCCCTTCCCGGACCCCCAGCAAAATGCCAGGAACTTGTCCTGCTCCCCTAGTTTTGGTTTCTTTTGGTGTGTGTCTGTATTTTGCTTGTTTTCTTTAAAGAACGTTCAGTTCAGGGTCAAAGGCCAAGGTTGATGAGTTGGCCCCGCCCCTGGCCGAGCCACGTGGCCCTGGGCAAACCCTTCCCCCACCAGCTTCACGGACTCTCATGAGAATGATCCCACCCGCCTGGAGATGGGAAGGGTCTTCGGGGAGGTGGTGTGGGAAACAGGGCTGTGGGCACCGTGCTCCCCGCTGAAGGCGGCCGAGCAGGAGGGCGACCATCTCTTCCTGGTTTGCCTGGGACCAGCCTGGTTTTAAAACTGAAAGCGCCGTGTCTCAGGAAACCCCTCGGTCCCGGGTAGCCCAGGACATGGGTCACCCCATCTGCATCACAGACCGTACACAAGAGTCCCGGGCTTAGGTTTCATTTGTTGAGTCAGTGAGCATCATTTAAGTACCTACTGGAATGTTCTGACCCCAAGCCCAGAGTGAGCGGGGCGGGGGGGTGGGGGGGGATCCTGTCCAGGGTCCCATTGCCAGACTTTGCCAGAACCAGGACTAGAAAGCGGGCCGTCTAGAAGTGAGGCGGGCAGGACCAGGCCCCGCCCTGGGGGCACCCACGCACTGCTGGGAGAATCAGACTGTAAACAAATAAATCACAATTTCAAATTCAGTAAGTGAAAAGAGAGGAATAAAGCAGAGGGAAGGGCAGAGCATCGGGACCATGGAGGGTGCGTCTGGGCAGCAAGGAGGGCCCCTCCGCAAAGTGACCTCGGGACGTGGCCAGTGACGGGAGTCTGGCTCATGAGGGCCTGCAGCAGCGTTCCAGGCGGAGCACAGGCACCGCAGTGGAGGTGGGCTTGACCCGGTGGCGGCCGCGTGGCTGGAACACGGAGATCGAGGAAGAGGACCGGGCAGATCACACAGGGTCTTCGCTGTGGTGGGAAATTCGGATTTTTACCCGATTCTGATGAGCAGCTGTCGGAGTATTTTAAGTGAGAAAGATATGATCTGATTTCAGGTTTTTATAATAAAGGGTGAATTCAAGGGGAGACTGGTCAGGAAGCTTTTGTGGTCCTCACCTGAAAAGATGACGGGGCCCTGGAATACGGGGAGTTCAGGACAGGTGTGCGAGTGCCGGCTCTGTCTTGGCACTCCTGCGGATGACACGTACCGCCAGGTTGGGAGGGAACAGAGGCTTCAGGAAGACTCCTCGGGTTGGGACCGGCACCTGGGCATTCTGCGTCCCACTTGCATGGGTACCGAGGCTCTTTTCCTCTGGCCCTGGAACCTGGAGCATCTTTTGCCCGGTGGCTGGGGGGTCCCGTCCTGCAAGGCTGAGCTCCCTGCTTTTCCGGTGACACGGGACGGCACGTTGCTCATGACGGCAGCACGCGGCGTCTACACAGGCAGAGCCCTGGGGGCTCCTGCCACTTTGAAAGCACAGGGAGGTGCCTGGGCATCCCTCCCTCACGGGCCCCCTGCCTCCTGGCTTTCTGACTCACAGGAGTGTCCTGCTCTAAATAAGCGCACATGAAGGATGTTCAGGCACACCTCACTTTACTGCACTTTGCTTCATTGTGTATTTTTCACAAATTGAAAGTTCGTGGCAACTCTGTGTCCAGCAAGTCTGTTGGCGCCATTTTTTCCAACATCTGCTCACTTGGTGTCTCTGCATCACATTTTGGTAGTTCTCACAACATTTCAAATGTTTTCATTGTTATTGTATTTGCTACGGTGATCTGTGATCAGTGATCTTTCATGTTACTGTTGCAAAAAGACTGCATCTCACTAAAGGTTCAGATGATGGTTAATATTTCTTAGCCATAAAGTATTTTTTTTCTATTTTTAAATTTCTGTTGTTTTGGCTGTGTTGGGTCTCTGTTGCTGCACGTGGGCTT
This sequence comes from Lipotes vexillifer, assembly GCF_000442215.2. Classification (NCBI taxonomy): domain Eukaryota; kingdom Metazoa; phylum Chordata; class Mammalia; order Artiodactyla; family Lipotidae; genus Lipotes; species Lipotes vexillifer. The sequence continues at coordinate 3,182,760 of NW_006792775.1, forward strand.
TCTCTACTGGCAGCGAGCGGGGGCTAATCTTCGCTGCGGTGTGTGGGCTTCTCATCGCGGTGGCTTCTCTTGTTATGGAGCACGGGCTCTAGGCACGCGGGCTCAGTAGTTGTGGCGCACGGGCTTAGTTGCTTCACGGCATGTGGGATCTTCCCAGACCAGGGATCAAATCCGTGTCCCCTGCATTGGCAGGCGGATTCTTAACCTGTGCGCCACCAGGGAAGCCCAGGCATAAAGTGTTTTTTAATTAAAACGTATCTACATTATTTTTGTAGACATAATGCTTTTACACACTTAATAGACTGCAGTGTAGTGTAAACATCACTTTTATGTGCACTGGGAAACCAGAAAACTCGTGTGACTCGCTCTGTTTCCATATTCCCTTTATTTCCGTGATCTGGAACTGAACCCCCAATATCTGCAAGGTCTACCTGCACCTTTATAAGGAAGGAAGCCTTGGGGGTGATCTGCTGATTATTTTACATAGGGAGCATGTATAAATATTTCAGTTTACGTCTAACGTTTTCAGAATGAATGCATAAGACACATTCTCGTTAGCTGATAAAGTCTGCCACCCTCTGCTGTATGTCACGCCCTGTACTGTGGACTTTCTTTTTTGTTGTTGTTGGAGTATAGTTGATTTACAATGTTGTGTTAGTTTCAGGCGTACAGCAAAGTGATATAGTTATATATATATGTATATATATATTCTTTTTCAAATTCTTTTCAATTTTAGGTTATTACAAGATATTGAATGTAGTTCCCTGTGCTATACAGTAGGTCCTTGTTGGTTATCTATTTTATATATAGTGGTGTGTATCTGTTAGTCCCAAACTCCTAACTTCTTTTTTATTTACCCCATTTCTTATCTCATTGTGACGTTTCAAGGCTGCCGTTGCCATCCATATTTTGACATCCAAGGTCACAGAGCTGGTTTGGTGAAACCGGGACCCCCCCACCCGGGTCTTTCTGCTTCTAAGCGGCTGGTTTCCCTTTTCGATCACACTTCCGTGCATCTCCTCGGGGAGCGATGATCGCACCTCCTGTCATTATTCCGAAGGCATCTAAGCTGTGTCTTTCTCCATCCATTCTTGGAGAAGAATGTAACACAGCCTGGTTGTGCTTAGGAAATGCTCTGGGGTGATTTATTACAAAGTGATGTGACAATTTAATTTGAACCAACTTCTTTGCACATTATTGCTTCTATTGGGAAAAACTTGTAATTGTTTATCACGTTAGTGATGAGCAGGGAGACGCTGTGACCGGGGCAGGCGGGGCGTGTTCAGAACCGCCTGTTGGGGAAACGGCTCTCGGAAGGGCGAGGCTGCGCG
>NW_006792775.1:3184100-3204504 GCF_000442215.2 Lipotes vexillifer
TGGGTGCGCTCCGTGGGGACAGACCATCATCCTCACCCGTGAGACTGAGATGATGCTGCTTCATGGGCAGGGCCCGCAGGAGCCAGGAGCCGTGTCACCAGGGAATGAATTGGCCACGTTCGTCATCTCCCGCGCGTGACACAGAGCAGCCTTGCGCAGTCCGCCTCCCTGAGCACCGAGGCGGCACGGGCTTCCCATCCCCTGGTAATTAGGGCTGCCTCCTGCTCGTGAGGGGTGGGGAGGGCTAGAGGGCAACACCAAGCGTTCGCCCGACCGGGATGCAGGAAGCGGGATTCAGGGAGCAGCAGCGTGTGTGGCTGCGAGCTGAGAGGTGCCCCACCGGTAGTGAGTGTTGGCGGCAAGGGACAGATGACTTGGGGAACCCCTCCCACTCGCTCATGGCCCATCAGCCCTTCCCAAGGAGCGGGCCTGGCCCTGCTCTCTGTGGAGCGGCCCTCTGTGCCACTCCGCAGCCAGCGCCGCCGTGGTGAGCTGGGCCGCCTGCCCGCGCCTGGCATCTCTGCCCAGCTGGGACACCTGTTGAGGCCCCTGGCATCCCCCTTGGAAGAGCCGGCGGGCTCTCTGTGTAGCCTCATCCTTCCTGATTGGCACAGCCCGGAAGTTTCTAGGACAGCCGCTGCCATTCGCCGTCCCTATAGGCCGCTCTTTCGAACAGTGTCCCTGTTCCCACCTCCATCGGGCTCTGTCACCGAAACGCGCTTCCACGGGGAGTGACGCACACGCGGCTTCTCTGGGGCTCCGTTTCCCTGCCCTGGAGAAGGCGAGGTCCCCCCCACAAGTGCCCTGGGAGGAGCATTCAGAGGTGGTATACGTGCCGGCCTCCTCCAGGATCTTCCCCGGGTGTCCTAGGCTGCCCACGTGGCCTCCGCTGCTTTAGAAAGACCCCCCCTGGGGCCCTGCACCCTGAGTTCTGGCCGCCCCAGCCCAGATCTAATCAGCTGTGTTCATCACGCCCACAGCCCGCATTCAATATACCTTCTTACCACACACACAGTAGTTCTGAAATGATTTTGGTAAGTCTGCCTTTGGACCCATTTGCCTGTGAGTAGCTCAGTGCAGGAAGACCCCCAGCGGCTTCTGTGATTTCTTTGCCTTGAGCCACATACCCGCGAAGTGTCTCCAAGTGAGAAAATCTGACTGGCAGGTAGTTTTCACATGCAAGGGTGCGTGATGGATACAGAATTTAGCCAGTAATGAAGTTGACCCCATGTTCAATTTCAGAGACACTTAATTAAACACAGGCTAATTTCCATGTTGTTTGCTGTTTGGATTTTGGAGCCAGTGGGTTTTCTTTTCCAGCTTGCAAACATGTTTGCGGGGTCCCCAAAGCTTTGAGGCACTGGGGGCTGGGTTGTAGGGCCCAGTTGCCGAGAGAGAGCCCTGCCGCCTGCGCCCGGCAGTCCCACAGCGCCCCCTCCTCAAAGCTGAAGGGGATCAGCGCTTCTGACCAAGGCGCCGCGTCCGGCGTGTGTGCCCCTCCTGCACCCGCGTTTGTGCCTCATCTGACATCCTCTCCTGCCACGGGGCCGGGCCGGCCTGATGACCTGCAGCATCTCTGGCCAGCATCTCGTTCTGGTGCCTGGGAAGAGCTGTTACACCAGTAACAGCAGACTCCCTGTGTGAACTGTTGAGCAGGAAACATGGCTGTGGGACAGAGTTTCTGCCACATGCTTAAGTCAGCCTTGGGCTATCCCAGCGGGATTCAGGCCTGGCCGGGAAAAGGCTAGTGGGGAGAGTAGTAGATCAGCCGCTTTCTATCGTTTTGGCCTTCTGGGTGATACTAGGGGGAAGCATGGGCTGTCCTGGGCCTGCCTGAAGCTGCATTCCAGCCTCTTGCCACCCCTTGGGCCTTGCTCTTGGTGTGCAGGCAGCCCACACCCACAGCCTGGTGTGATCGGCCCCTCCTGCCTCCCAGGTGGGCCTCAGAACCTTTATTCCTGTGGTTCCACCTCTGTCTGGAATATTCTCCTCTCCCCCTTTCCCTCTCCAGCCCCTCAACCCGTTCACTCCTATTCGTACATTGGTCCTCCTCCTACAGGAAGGCCTCCAGCCCCCTTCTAGTTCACACAGCACTATATCCTACACATTTGTGTGATGGTTGGATTCATATTTATCTTCCCACCCGCCAGGTGTATGAGCTTCCTGGTGCTACTGTAACGAATGACCACAGAGTGAGTGGCCGCAAACAGCAGAAATGTATTCTCCCCCAGTTCTGGAGCCAGAAGTCTGAGATCAAGGTGTTGGCAGGGCAGTGCTCCCTCCAAAAGCTCCGGGGGGAGGATCTTCCCTTCCCTGTTCCAGCTTCCGGTGCTTGCCAGCGATCTTGGTGCTTCTCGGCTTGTGGCTGCACCCCTCCTGTCTCTGCCTGTCTTCACACGCACACGGCCTTCTCTCCCCTGAGCCTCTGTCTCAAATCTCCCTCTCTTTTCTCTTCTAAGGCCCAAGTCATTGGTTTTAGGGCCCTCACTAAATCCAGGACGATCTCTTCTTGAGCGCCTTAACTAATCACATCTGCAAAGACTTCGTTCCCAAATAAGGTCACATTCACAGATATGGGGGGTTGGACCTGAACACAATTTTGGGATCCACATTCAACCCACTACCCCTGACAGGTCCACAAGGGCCAGACTGGGTCTGGTTTGTTCCCTCCAGAAATGCCGAATATCCATTCCCTCACCTGACGCTTCAGGTAAAGTAAGGTATTCAGTAAGGAAGGGCTGCATTAATTTATGAATTAACGTGGTAGCTTAACCATTGGCCCCAGTTGCTTCTAAACTTTGGTTCTAGGCCCAAGCCCAATCCCAGTGGAGCAGAGGGAAGAAATGGAGCTGTTTGACTTGTGAGGGTCACATCCCAGCCGGGATCCTGAGAGCCCGGCTGAGGCCATCTGGTCTACCCCAACAGACCTTGTGTTCAAAATTAAAATGCCTGCAATGAGCCTTCCCACGTGAGACAGGGCAGACAGAGCCACCCCAGGGCCCCACCTGCTCACATATCCCAGCTGCCCAGGCCCGGCTTCCCGTGGTTTCAGGTTTACAGCTCCTCCAGGATCAGCCACCACTGCCAAGGGAGCTTGTTCAGTGACTGACAAATCCTAGATGCCAGCTGTCATCGCTGGCACCTGCCACCTTCTGGACCTAAGCCAAGTGCAGCCATCTCTGTAGGTCCATCATGGCGCCACAGTTAAGGCCACTTGAGGCCCGGCCACCTGCGGTCTTGCCAGGCAAGCACCAGGAGTGTCTTCGGGCCTGCCAGTGGGGCAGGGACTCTGAGGCCCTCTCTGGCAGCCAACCGATTTCCCACCATACTCCTGCCTCGCTCCATGTGTATTCAGCACACTCTTTCCTGCCGTGTGCATGGGGCTATTAGGGAGTGAAAAGACGGAAACCTTGCACGGTCTGTACCGTGTGGCTCCCAGGAGACTTACCACACGGGGTTGTGTCTGCCAGTGTTGATGTGGATCTATATGGGTACCTCCTGATTCCATGGCAGCCCAGCCCCCAGGTAGACGGGCATCTATGGACATCTCTTGCATTCCCCAAGGCAGCCAAAAGCCTGTACTCCGTCTTTGCATGAACTCGATAAAGGTGCCTGCCCCTTCCTCGAGGCCCTTTACTTCCAGCTGAGCCAAAATCACTGCAATAAACGTATGGGTCTATGATGGCCATGATATAATGGTATTCTCCGTAGTTGTACTGTGTACAACCTGAGCAACCGTACTTGGCTGGGCTGAATGCCCACCCCCTTTACCTTCCACAGCTCCTGTTCGAGGAAACTGCCAAAGGAGGGTACATTTGGGGTATGTTAAAGTGCTCTCCTGCCCTGTTCAGAAAACACATTTGAAGAGAGCACAACTGGATTACACTTTTTTCTCATTAACAAACACAGTTAGAACCGTACCAAGAGTAGATGTTATGGCATGTAGGGAGATTCAGAGAGAAAGGGGCATGTTTGCTCCCAAGGAGCCCACAGGTGATGGCTTTGGAGGTGAGAAGGGCCCCATCAGAGGCCAGGCCAAGGCTGGAGGGAACCCCTGTGGAGAGATTATGTGATGGCCCCTTGTCAGGAGGGCTTGGGTGGACGTGGGCGGCAAAGGGAACGTGGAACAGAAGGCAGCAAGGTACTGCGAGGACGTGGGTAAATTATAAGGCCAAGTGGAGGGCATTTCAGGGGAGTGAAACCGAGCATATAGAGGAGACACAGCCGTGAGGCTGGGCCGCGATTGGGGTCCAAGGCAGGGGGAAGATGCGAAGCAGGGTGGGCGCGATCACTTTGGGGTTGGGCTGTTTGCGTCCCTAGGCCCCGTCCCCAGGGACCAGGTGGTGGTGGCTTCTGCGTGCGCAGCCGGGGGAGCAGCACGGGGACCGTGCGTGTGCCGAGGTCCCGCCCCAGTGAAGTCAGATCTCGCGCGTTGGGGCTGCATCTGGAGGGCAGATCTGCTCGGGCGGGACCAGGGCGGGCCCGGGGTGGAGGTTCAGGCGGCCTCTGGTTCTCGGGGCTTTGGCGCATCTCTGGCGGCAGCACACAGGAGCCACGTCTTCCGGATGCCGCGGCTGCCATCCTGAGACGGTTTTTAGGTTCATAAAGCAGCCAAAAGAGCCCCCCCGGGAGATTCTCACCTGGGGAAGGACCCGCCCTGAGGTCTGGACTGTGGGAATTACCATTCTCATCCCATGCGGGTGGTCGGGCCGTTCGGACAAAACTGGACATTTGCTCCTGTTTCAAGGGAATGACTCTTGTGTTGGGAGTTTCCCATCGCTTCTCAAGGACTGCTACCCAGATTGTAGGTTTCTAAGGGCCCGGAACTGCCTTTCCCGTCCTGGGCAGAGCCAGCTGCGTGCAGTAGGCCCTCCACAGTGCTGAGCCGCCCTGCCCTCTGGGGACCGTCCCGGAGACCTCTTCACTCTAAACCCTGCGGTCTTCCTTTGGCCGCTGCCACCGCCACCCCTGTTCTGCACGCCTGCGTTCATGCCCATTTTGCTCCATTTCACGTGGCCCCGTGCTGGGTAACCCCAGGAAGACGTCACTGTCTCCTGGGGGGTTCGGCACATGGGGATGCTGACGAGGGCACCTTCTCCTGTTGTGAGGGCAGGGGGACTGCCCTCACTTGCTCTCAGAGTCCCTGCAAGGCAGGAATTACTGCTCCCACATTGCAGATAGGGAAACTGAGGCTCTGAGAAGCTAAGCTGGTGAATGCCCAGGTCGGGATTCAAACCCAGGTCTGTGTGTGAATGAAGGTGAGATGGGGTCATGACGGGCAGGGGACCAGGGGCTGTTTAGCTACTGAACTAATGCAGGAGAGAGGAATTCAAGCTGCCTTTCTTCAGATCAGAGACTAAGGAGTCGGCCGTTTTCTCGGTGAGCAGGACGGCGTAGCCACACAGCACAGGGACAAGACAGGCAGCCATGAGCAAGTCGTCAGGAACCGCTGCGAGGTTTAAGAGGGGACTCAGGAGAGGGGCTCTGCCATGAGCCTGGGAGGGGTCCTTACAGGAGGAGGAGGGGGCTGGCACATGCCCACGATGACCCCGCTCGGGACGGCTGCTGTTCTTAGCACGTGCTGCGTACCTGGGCTCAGATGGATTTGCTTTGCTGACTCCTCGTGAGGTCCTCAAGGCGTGCCTTTTGCTACTATTCCCATTCTGCAGAGCGGGACTCTGAGGCTCTGAAGGTCAGAGTGACCTTGGGGCCAGTGCAAAGCCGGGATCCGAGCTGAGCTCTGCGTGACGCTAATGCCTTCCCTCGCCCACCACAGTCGGTAGGGAGGGAGTCAACCAGTGGCCGGCCAGCCGCACTGCCCCTAACAAGTTCCCCGGCCTGGGGGACAGCTGGAGGGTCCAGCTGAAGGTGTCGGGGTCGCCTGCCAGGCGGGCGGAGCCGGCCCACAGTGAGGCCACGAGAGGGGAGAGCGGGACAGGGTCACCTTGGAGCCGGGCAGAGGCAGGCGTCAGGGGCCACATGTGTCCCCAGGGGGGCAGGCATCATGCTTCCAGAGTTTCAAGGGGCCGCTCCTGCAGGGGGACGTGCAGCTGCAAAAGGCGTGGCTTCAGCAGCCTGGCCCTTGGAGGCCTCTCGCTGGAGGAGCAGGTGGTGGGTTTGCACCTGCCCAGCCAGGGCGCGCTCAGGCTTGAGAAGTTCAGAGGTGGGGAGAAGGGGTGGTGGGGAGACAGTTGTGTCTGTAATCTGGTCGGGGAAGGCACGGGATGGAAAGGTGGACAGGCCTGGTGGAGGGTCCACTCCCCCCAGAGCCCCGCCCACCCAGCCCCTCCCCTTCCGCTCCTGTGGTTCCCCGGTCCTGGCTCCCCGCCAGGCGGCAGTTAAAGCAATGGCTCCCTGGGGCCCCCTGTACTTGGCAGGCTGAGTGAGTGCCCAGGGACTGAACCCCGGCCCGGGGTTCTGAGAACACCCTGGGCCGGTCATCCAGGATTGTGTGGTCTGCCTGTTGTCAAGGTGTGTGTCCCTCCCTGCTTTCCTGGAAGGCAGGCTCACGCCCACGAGTTCCTTTGTGTGGCACCTCATGCAGGGCTGGAGGGCTAGCAGCGGGTCCGGACACCTGTGTGTCCTCCGGCTGCGTCCCCCACCTCTCGGAGGCTGCCCCGGCTCGTCCGTGCTGTGCGATGCTCTCGGCTGCTGGCCCCTGCCGGGCCACCCTACCTGGGTTGCAAGCGGGGGCCACGCGCTTCCTGCAGGTGGCGAATCCAGTGCTGGGCAAAGCTGACCTTCAGTCGTCTGGGACTTCAAGCCCGTCCCACCGTTCGCCGTCTGCATCCCCAGGCCTCCCCCTCCAGGACAGAGGCCTGCGGAATTGTTGGGGGCCCGCCCGCCGGGGCCCTTCCGCCCCCTCCTGCCCTCCCACGCCAGCCCCTTAGGACCCTGGAGAAAGCCTCTCCGCGCTGCCTCCTGCCCCTCCCCTGCCGCGGCCCTCCCCGCCCCCTCCGACTTACTTCCGGGGCAGCAGGGAATCCTAGAGGGATGCAGCCCCCGGAAGGTGGGCGGGGCGCCGGGAAGTCCACCTCGGTCCTGCACCCCGTGCCGCGGGCGGTTGATCACGTGGCGACGCGCCCGTACTCTGGATGGTGGGAGGCTCTGGCCACCGAAGCAAAGTTGGAGCTTTGGGGGTTTCTTTCCTTTAAAGAAAAAACCCAAAATTCTGTGCCAAGAGGCAGCTGGTGTGGCTTTAGACTGTGTCTCCAAGGGGGAGCCTGCAGCCCCCTTTCTCCCCATCCCCACGGCACGCCACCCTCCAAAGGAGGCCGGGTTGTCAGTGGCTTCCGTGTCACTGGAGTGACCTGCCCCCGCCCGCCGGCCGCCCCCTCCGCCGGCCTGCGGTTTCTCCGCGCGGGATGACGCCCGGCCGCCGCCGCCGCCGCCGCCGCCGCCGGTGGCATTGTGGGCTCCGCGGAAGACCGAGGGGGGGCCCGCGTTCCCCCGGAGCAGAGGGAGGGGTCGCCGCGTCTCCCGGTGCCTGCGGCTGCAGGGGGCACAAAGAATGTGATGTTTTTTTAAAGCCCTTCGAGAAGGAAAAAAAAAAAACAAAGCCTGCTGCCTCCTGTCCGCTCCGGCTGACTTCCTTGCGCTGCCCTGGATGCTGCCTCCGGCCCGGGCTCCGTAACGCGCGGCCTCCTCCGTGCCCGCGGGCCACTTACTTTCTCTGCTTTCCGGTGCCCAGAGCCAGCCCGCGCTGCCATCACCATGTATGACTCCTGCCTCCTGCTCGCTCCCGCTCTGCCTCTGCCCGGCCCCCCCCTCCGAGCCCGCCTATCCCGTTAGCCTGCCCCCCAGCTGCCTTCACTCCTCCTGCACCCGGCTTGCTTGCCTCCATGCTGCCTGGATCCCGCGAGCTGGGGTGATTAATTGGCTATGATGATGAACGTCCCCGCTGGAGGATCGGCCACGGTGATGATGACGGGCTACAGTAATGGGCGCTATCCCCGGAATTCTCTCTACAGTGACTGCATCATCGAGGAGAAGACCGTGGTCCTACAGAAGAAAGACAATGAGGGTTTCGGATTTGTGCTCCGCGGGGCGAAAGGTAAGATCAGCGGCTCCCAGCCTGGATACATCCACATGTGTGTGTGTGTGTGTGTGTGTGTGTGCGCGCGCGCCTGTAGGAAAAATGTTCCCCGGCTCAAAAAGAAGCCCTTTTCCTGGGGGTACTCGGTTGCTAGACAACCATGTTCTTTAACATTCTGCCTGTTAAAACATCGGGGCTTCCTTTAGGAATATTTTTAATTTTCTGTGCACAATATTGCTCTCTCTCTCCCCCACCCCGTCCCTCCCTCCCTCCCTCCCCGGATCCTTCTCTCTTGTTTTGCTGCCATCCTAAATGAGCAGCTTAAAAAAGAATTATTTTATTGAAGTATATAGTTGGTGTACAATGTTGTTAGCTTCTGGTGCCCAGCAAAGTGACTCAGTTATACATACATCTAATAGTTTGCATCTGCTAATCCCAAACTCTCAATCCATCCCTCCCTCACCCCTCCTCCCCCTTGGCAACCACAAGTCTGTTCTCTATGTCTGTGAGTCTCTCAACATGCAGCTTCTATTCATCTCTAAGATGGTTACTCTCGCTTCTGCCATCATAGTCACATTCCAGCCAGAAGGAAACGCCTGTTTTTTTTTTTTTTTTTTAATTCCTGGGTTTCATCTATGTTTCATGGTTTAGTTCAGCCTGATTGTGGCTGGCTTCAGAGCTCCTGGTCTCAGACGCCCAGAATTACCCGGTCCCGAGTTTCGGGCACCTCAGAACTGCCCCGTTCTGGGAGTGGGCCCCAGCTCCGAGTGCGGCAGGCGTGCGGGTGCCCGCCTCTAAGGTGACTTTGCAAGATGGTCCCCTCCGCCGTGGCCCAGCCGGCAGCATACATGTCACGTGGCCTGCAGTGAGGGCTCCAGGAACGTGTTCCACGGCAGTGCACCCACTGCCAGCCCTGAACTTGGGGTCTTCCCTTCCAGAATAAAACAAAATGGCATCACGTCCCCGTGAGAGGAGACATCTGTGCCCCGCGTGTGTGGGGAAACCGTGTGCAAGTTTGGTCTCGGAGCCTCCGTGCCACGCTGGGGGTCCCGCACCTGTGCTGGCCAGGGAGGCCTCCTTCCCCGGTGGCAGCCCCACCTGCTCAAGGCCCCGGGCTGCCCTGACAGCAGCTCGTCCAGAGGGAGGGAGAAGAGATACATCTGTCCCCACGTGTGTCCATGACTGTCTGTGTGATGTCTCCCCTCCCGCGACCGAGGCCGGCTTCCTCTTCCCACCCGCCACCCCCGGCCTCACATGACCACCCAGGAAAGTCCACCTCTTCCCCTAGAGTTTCCCTCTGCAGCTCCGGGGCCCAGAAGCCAGCGCTGGCTCTGCTGAGGAGTGGGGTCCCAGCCCTCCCATGGACGCTGGCCGCACAGTGGCCACAGAGAGCCGGGCTCCCAACAGAGAGAATTCATAAGCGGATTCCAAATCTGCAGCCACCCACTGGGTCAGCGTTCTGTTCCGTCCACGCTCCAAGTTGAATTCCCTTGGTTGCGAGTCTACGTAGATGTAAATTTGGCAAGCAGTTCAGTGTGGTGTTTCTGTAGCTCCATGTGGTTATGGGGGGAGCTTTTCCATTTATAGAACTGAAAATGTTTAGTCACTGATGCTTTTAAAGAAAATGACAGGCGTGTACATACAGACATGGACAGGGGAGCACGCTATCCTGTGTATTCAGCACAGAGGCCAAGAGAGATGTTGGTGGCACCAAAATGCAGTTGGCTCCGTCGCTTGAGTTGGTGTTGACCCGTGACCAGGAGTGTCAGCCCCTTCCCAGGGGAGAGCTGGCCTGGGCCACCCACTTCCCACGGAGATACAAGGGCCTGCTTTCTCCCAGGGTCCCGTGGGAGGCCTGGGCTACCAACTTGGAAACACCTCCCAGGCTTGTAATGAGGTATACCTTGTCTTCCCAGCGGATACGCCCATCGAAGAGTTCACGCCAACGCCAGCGTTCCCAGCCCTGCAGTACCTGGAGTCCGTGGATGAAGGTGGGGTGGCATGGCAAGCCGGACTGAGGACTGGGGACTTCTTGATTGAGGTAGGGACAACGGTGTTCATATCTTTCTGCTTGGGGAGAGTGCCGACTCTCGTGGGGTTGGGGTCTGTGGTCTTGGCAGCGTGGTCACTGGGCCAGATCTGGGGGCACGCGTGGAGGCTGCCGTGGGCCGGGGTTGCTTGGTTATTTCCACCCACGGTGGATGCCATTTTCTGAGGACTGTGCGTTGGGATTGTCTTGGAGGCTGTTTGGAGGCTTGAAATGTATGTAACTTGCCCGTTGGTCTTGAAGTAGGAGGGAGACAGAAGAGAAAGATGGTTGCCGTGATGTCGGGGACACGCGTGGATGTGTGGTTGTGACTGTATGAATAGACCCAAGAGGAGCCATGGCCCATTCTTGTGTCACGAGGGCAGGCTGGAAACCGCTGTACTGTGGCTGTTGCTCACATGAGGTCTACAGCGTTGGTGGCTGAGAGTCTGTTGATTTTTAAGTCGAAGTAACTGACCGGTTGGATGGGTGATGGCCTTCCAACACCAAGGAGCCTGGGCAAGATGGGTGGCTGGAGTTGATGGTACAAAAAGGAAACTTTTAAACTCAGACGCTGGGAAAACTAGCTTTTGCTAGTAGGTGGAAGGAGGGAGAGTCCTCTTCATTTAAAAAATATCTCACTAGACGTGAGTGCCCGGCTGCTCCAAGCCGCACCTGGAGTCGCCATGTTGGTGTGTCTGAGGTACCAAAGCTGCTGGCACACTTGAGCTCCCTGCCTTTTGCAGGTTCAGGTGTTACTTTCAAAGGAATGTGTTACTCTTTGGCAAAATATCAAGAATAAAAGACTATGTTATACCTTGAAAAAATGATTTTTAAAAGGCCTTGTAAGCTCAGATGGCCCCCGTTTGGAGTTGATGTTTCTTGCAAGAGCGTTCCGTAGGGCTAACCCTCAGCCCTGTCTCATCTGCTCTGGAAATGCACCTGTAGGTGGAAAGAATGGGTGCGTGGTGTCCAGCCGGGCACTCGGTGCCTCCGCCGTGGGGCCGGCCAGACAGTTGTTCGTTCTGGAAAGGAGGAGGTTCCAGGCCATGGCGAGACGGCCTCTTGCAGCCATTTCTCTCCGCGATGCCTAACCTGCCAAGGGCGCTTTTTGAGCTGCAGTTCTACTCATGATCTCCTTGGTGTTTCTGAAGACTAGTAGAGTGTTGGAAATGCGGAAGGAAAGATACTGTTGGAGGAGAGAGATCCGTAAAACAGAGAAGGTGCTTTACCTTCTACCAGGCATCGTGCGTCGGTCTCACTCTATGTGCTGAAAGATGTATTTAAATTACTACTGACCAATCAGAGCCTGGCTCAGATGAAGAATTGCACTCCTTTGGATTCCTGTCCACTGAAACTGTGGGATGTGTACCCAGCATGGTGGAGACTGAAACCCGCTGTGGTTTCATGAGTTAACTCGATCTGTAACCTCATGAAAATGCAGAGAGACTGGGTTGAATCATCTTCTGTAGGTTGCAGTTGTGATGTAAGTCCCCTTCCCGTGTGTGTGTGTGTGTGTGTGTGTGTGTGTGTGTGTGTGTGTGCGCGCGCGCGCGCGTGTGTGTGTGCATGTGCGTGCGTGTGTGTGTGTGTATGAGAGAGAGACAGAGAGAGAGGGACTCCAGTAAGTTGCCATAGCTGTTGCTGGTTTTCGGCTTTAAATAATAAATGAGGGCTGCAGATGCAGGAGCATCCCTGGTTGTTAGGCTCATCAGATTGTTTCCTTGATAAACTAGTCAATAAAAGAAGCGTGGGACGGTCGCAGAGCTTTTGCTGGGCCCACCCCTCTCCCAGGAAGCAGAGCTGCGCTCGGTTGGCGGACGTGTCCACAGCGCACACCTGGGCCAGGTAGAGAAGGCATGCCACCTGGTCAGATGGATGGGAGGCTCCATGGAAATTAGGAGCATTAAGAGTTTCTGCCCTTCTGTTTTCAAAGCACCTTCTTTGACATTGCTTTTAACCTCCGCTGTGCAAACATATTTGCCATTTTGGAGCAGCTTTTATATTCTGGGTAGCCTCTGAATTCCAGGATTCCAGGAATGACTGGCCCTGAGCTGCCTTAAGGTTATGTTTGTCTTATTATGTCTCAAATGACCTGAAGGAGATGTGGCCCCAGGCCCTACAAGGCTGCTCACCACGGGTCCTACTCTGATGGGGAACACAGTGGGCCGGCCGCTGTGTGTGGCGGGGGGCCCTGGGAACCTCGCTACTCCCACTTCATTCCAAGGCTGCCTCATGGGGCTCAGAAATTCTCCTTTAGGAGCTTGGGTGTAAGAGACTATGTCCACTGAGTTGTTTTCCTAGCTACCGGATTCCGCCACTGGAATAGTAAAATCATTTATAGCCTTATAGGTGCGTGTTTTTTCCAACGGAAAATTTTTCTCCGTTTTTCAGCGAAAAGCTTCAACCTTGGAGGGATTGTTTTAGACAGACTCACATGTCTTAGGTGGATCTTTGTTTTGACCGGAAGCCGTCCTGGAGGCTGGGGTTTCTGGGCTCTTGGTCAAGTGCAGGGTCCTGTTTGGAAGCTGCCCCGAGGGCGGGCAAACTGTCCACATCTCCCCACATCCCCCCCCCCACCCCCCACAAGCCTTCCTTTCTCTTTGCCATTGGAAAGGAACTCAAAGCGTGTCCGATTTTGACTTTCACTTTAAAAACGCATGCTGCGGTGTGAACTCTGGGACCAAGAGGCAACTTCTGAAGTGAATGTTCACTCTTCAGCAACTACTGAATTTCATTTTTCCTTCTTGGACTTTGTCCGAACGCACACACTGTCCTCTTGCCGGCATTGCCCCTGTCGAGGGTTTCCTTTGTGCGTGCATTTCTTAGGTGCCCGCCCTCTAAAATGTATATCTCTCTGCCTTGCCCTTGGGGAGGGGTCTGTTCTTTTGTTGGTGGTATTGTTTCTTTGTCGACCATGCCCCTCCCTCCTGCCAAAAAGCCAAAGGTTTGAATGAAGTTCTGTGGAAAAGGCTATCTTCCAGTTGGGAATTACGATGAACTAGATGGGCCCTGGTGTGCCAGCAGGTTGTCATGAAATCTCATCTCAGGGGTGGAGGAAAGGAAGTGGGCGCTCCGCGCATGGAGACGTTCGAACAGGTGGCTCCATAGGCCGTGTGTGTTTACCATTTTCAGATCGGCTTGATGTGCCAGAGTCCCCCGGATGGCTGATGACACTGAAGCTTCCCCAGAGAGCTGTTAGGGGCAGTGGGAGTGGACAGGGTGGGCGGTGGGCTCTGAGTGTCCCTTTGGGGACCTCGGGGGGGTGGGGAGTGAGGTGGGCCGGGGGCAGTGACAGCCCAGAGGGAGAAGCAAGCGGGGGAGTCTGGGCAAGTTTTCGTCCTGTGCGGGTCAAATTTAAGGTTGGGGCCTCCACCAGCCAAGAATGATTAAGGGCCAAAAGGAAACCCAATTCAGACTGGTTTAAATAACAGTGAGACTTCTCGAGAGGCAGTCAGCCTCAGGCACAGTGTGTTGAATACTCCATCTGCTATTTCTTTGAGATTATCTCGGTTCAAGCTCCTCAACCACAGGAGGTGGGGCCGGAGAGACCGCTTGCCTTGCCGGGAGGAGTCGTCAGGAGGACATGGATGGGGTGACAGTTTTGCATGGAGTAATTAAGGAGACTGGAGGTGGGGATGTCATTCTGATTCCTGCAGGGACTCAACAAACTGGAGTGCCCGTCGGCCTCACCCAGTGAAAGCCGGCTGGGCACCAGGGTAGCCTGCAGACCTTTCAAAGACACTGAGACCTGGGCCCTGCCCACACCTACAGAATCGGAACCACGGGGCAGGAGCATCAGTGTTTCTACGGAGCTTCGGTGACGCCGCCGGGGGTTCCGCTGGGCAGGAAAGGTGATGACCGGCTGGCCTCGCTGTTCTGGCTCTTTGAACATCTTAATTTAGCATTCTAACAAAAAAATAGAAGCAGGCACCGCGCTGATCTCACTGGCTTTCTTCCACAAGCCTCCCCATTTGGAAACTCGAGTTTTGTTTCTTGCATTACTTTCGTAAAAACTAAAATATCTTGTATCTCAAGAATTGCTCATATACTACAACTAAACCGTAAACATCAAAAGAGCAAACAACATTGACAACAGATACAACCAAAGGCCCGTGTCCTTATTTGTAGTCATCGAGGGTGTATCTGCCATGCACTGCAATATCTCATCCGACCCTCGCAAAAATCCTGTAAAATAGCATCAGTATTATCCCCATTTTACAGATGAGGGGATTGAGGCACAGAGAGGTTAAATCACTTGCCCACAGTCATGCGGCAGGGGAGCTGGGATTCCAACCCAGGCTGTCTGAGTCAATAACACCACAGCTCAGAGATGCTAGGAGATGTTTTGATGGGCCGGATGTGTACATGGGCACAGAGTAAGAAGAAACACAGACAACGAGAGGCCAGTTTTTATTTTCAAATTAGCAAACACTTTTTTTATGACTATACCTGTCACTGGTGACAGCACTCCTAGGTTGCCATGTGAAAGAGTAAACTGCCATAAACTTTTTAGAAATTGATGTGGCAGTATGTAATAAGAACCGTAAAGCTGAACCAGGAATTTTACATCTAGGAACCCATCCTCAGGGAATGACCTAAAAAACAAAAACAAAACAAAGCAAAAAAACAGGCAAAGATCACAGTGCAGCAAAAAGAAAAGGGTGGAGGTAGAGGGGGATGGTTAAGGGGACACCCTGCATCTGTTGTGGATTTATAAGAAAGCATTAAAAATTATGCTTGCGAGAAGTTCTCGCTACCAACAGGAAACGGTTACCTCATATTAGGTGAAGAGGACAGGATTAAAGTTATCTGCACAATATCATCTAAATGATAACCACCTCCCCCCAGAATAAGCATAGGAAAGAAAGGAGAGAAAGTATTAACCCCTAGGTGATGGGATCCTGTGTGATCATTTTTATTTTCAAATTAGCGAACAAACACTTTTTTTATGACTATACCTGCAGGCTTCTATTTCTCACATTTTCTAGAATGACAGTATTAACTTTTGACAGGGATTCATTTCACAAATGGAAAATTATTCCCTAGAAGAAGCCATCTCATGCAGACGAGCAATGTCTCAGCCTCCGTGGCCAGGAGGAGTTACTGTTTGCTTTCAGGTCAACAGCACTGTGGTGGGTGTTAATTATTCTCCTGGGGCCAGCACGCCCCCAGCCCGCTGCAATACGGGAGACTCCCATGGTTTTTGTGATTGTTTTCTTAGTCCTGAAGTGGCCCATCTCGTCTCGTGTTAATTTCCCTAACTAGGTTTTCCCTTGCAATTAAAGCAGGCAGCAATATCCTTCCTCCTAGGAAAGTGATGCTTGAGTTTGCTAATTACTTTTTCCTCCTATTAAATACTTGCACTAAAGATGGCCTGGAACTGTTTTATAATCTCGGTTTGCATTGAAGTGAGGACGCCGAGGGATGCCCTGGTGTTTTCCTTAGAGACCGTTTGAGTACCTTATAAAATGTTTGTCAGGCTGCTGCTTGGGAACCGGGACTTGGAAAATGTAACACAGATCCTAGCTGCACGTTTGCCCAAACCATGACTTTCAAGCCAGCTGGAGGTATGAACAGTTGTTACAGCCTGGTGATAACCAGTCAGCCTCCCCAGCTTGAAAATTAAGTATTACACAGAGGAGAGTAAATAGTAGTAAAGTCCAGGTGATTCCTGGTCGGTGGTTTTGCACATCATCAGTCAGCACACGCTTCCTGGGTCTCAGCGTTCCCATCAGCAAGTTGGGTGGTTGTGTGAATTAAGGCACCGGAGATGAACTACAGCCCCTTGGTTGTATCCGCGGACAGTTGGTTCCAGGACCCACTGCAGATGCCGAAATCCATAAATGCTCAGTGTCATAGTCAGCCCTCTGTATCCGAGGATTCAGTATCCACAGGTGTGGAACCGGCAGGTACGGAGGGCCAACTATATATTTATTGAAAAAAATACGGACATTAGTGGATCCGGACAGTTCAAACACGTGTTGTTCAAGGGTCCATTGTATGTGCCACCCGAGCTCTAGGCACGGGAGCTGCTGTTGGCCTCTGTCCTGTTGGCTAGGAGATCACGCAGGGCTAGCGGTGCTGGGCATAGTATCCCGTCAGTATTTGTTACTGATCATCATCTTGCCCTTCATCATCATTAATGGTGCCTGACTCGGAAGATGAAACCAATGATGATTAGCTGAACCAATAATAATGATAAGTCACACACAGAGGACGTGGTTGCCAAGGGGGAGGCAGGGAGGGGGAAGGAAGGATTGGGAGTTTGGGATTAGCAGATGCAAACTAGTATATATAGGATGGACGAATAACAGGGTCCTACTCTATAGTACAGGGAACTATATTTAATATCCTGTGATAAACCATAGTGGAAAGGAATATGAGCAAGGATGTATATCTACGTATAACCAAGCCACTTTACTGCACAGCGGAAATTAACACAGCACTGTAAATCAGTTATACTTAAATTAAAAAATAATAAGTCATAATGTTATAATAATGACAGGTGATTGTTACCACTGTCGTTTCCAGCATGTAGCTGTTACAGAGCACACCCGCCATGGGCCAAGCACATACAGTCGGGCACTTCCAGCCAAGAGCGCACTGGCTGTAGCTTCGTGGTGCCTCTCTGTGGAGGGGACATCAGCTAGTGCAGACACCTGCCCCGCCCCACCCCAAGCCCCAGATATCCTTGGCAGGCATGCCTCCGGATTTGGCTTGAACGTGTTTTCCCCAGGCACTCTCTGCATTTGCTCAATCCTATTTTGGCACGAGTCTGGCTTTAGGTAATCTTGGAACTCCTGTTCATGATTCTCATTTTACCCTCTAGCAACAAATCCCAGAGACGAGGCCAGAGCCCTTTGTGGCCTCCCCAGTGCCAGCATCCCTTTTCAGCCACGCCACACCACTCACTTTCTCTGTCTTGCCTTCCAGGATATCATGAGAGGCTTTGACACATGTCCTGCTGGTGGCCTGTGTGGCTGATCTAGGAACTCTACCCACTGCCCTCCCCCGCTAAGTCATTTTAAATGGGTATTTAATTCAATAACTAAGTTATAGAGCGAATGCCAGATGTTGGCAGGAAGCTAGGGCGACTGGCGACTTCTTGACCTCGAATCATATTGATACTTTGGTGGCCAAGTTTTGTCAGTTTTATGTTAAAAGACAAGTAGGTCCCAGTGGCTGTCCCGGGTCCCTCCAAATGTGGAGTGTCTCTGTTCTGAAGCTCTGTGGCTTCTTGCTGTGCTGGTTTTGGAAAAGACCTGGGCCCCCTGGCTAGCTTCCCACTCCAGCTCCCCTGCTCCTGGGCTGCCAGCACCTGAGCTACTGTAGGAGGGGAGGCTGTGGCCATTGTGACCTGCCTCTCTATCACCTTGCCGAGCCTTTGCTAAGGTCTAAGCTTCCTGCTGTCTTCTCAGTGATGGTTGAAGAACATTCCTTTAGTAGCAAAACAAAAAGTCAGCACAGAGGAGTTCGGCTAATTTTGTTGTTTTTGCCTTCAGAATATGTCAGTGCCCAGGGCACACTGCCGTCATTAAAGTCTTTGCCCTCCAAGGCTCCTGCCACCGGGGTCTTTGCTGTCTGAGGTTCCTGGCATTGGGCTCTTTGCTGTCTGAGGCTCACTGCACTTGAGTCTTTGCTCTCTGAGGCTTGAAAGAGGACACTGCTCTTGGGAAGCCCCTGGAAGGCTGGGAGGCTGGTCCCCTTTCCTGCACGCAGACATAGCCCCTCCTGTACCTAGAGAATGGTTCACTTTGTCCTCCATACTGACTGAGAACAGGTGGTCCAGGCTGAGGAGTAGCCCAGAATCCTGCTGAGAAGGTGGATGCGGGTGGCTTAGCGATTGCAGATGTGAATTCTTGGCTCGTTCATTTTGGGGTTCTAATTTGATTTCAATTTCAGGCTAAAAAAAGATTCAGAGTCACTTCAGGGGACCACGGCTGCTGTGCTCAAGGCTCCGCAGGACTGGCAGATGGCGGTGCACTGGGTTGGGTAGGGACAGAAAGGAGCCACGGTCAAGGGCACAGGCTGTGCAGTGTGATCTGGGTTTGAATCCAGGCTCTGTCACTTCTTCACTGTGTGAACTTGGGCAAATCCTTCATCTCTTGGCCTCAGTTTCTTAAACTAGAGAAAAATGTGTGTGAAGCATGCAGCTTCTGGCAGAGAGAGCTCTCAGCAATTGGTGGTAATTGTGTAAGTCCTTTCTGCAACTTCATTCATTCACTTCTGCAGCACACACTGGGTGCCCACCAGGTGCCGGGCTGGCGTGTGCTGTTGGGAGAGAAGGCATGAATCAGACACAGTTCCTCGAGGAACTCACAGTCTGGAAGGAGGGCCAAAAGTAGGGTATGGTGAAGGCCCCAATTTCAGTCAGGAAAAGGTCCTCATGAAAGAGGTGGTGTTGGCTCAATGCTTTGATAAGTCGGTGGGGTTTCTACAGGCAGAAAAACTAAAGAGGAAGGGGTCCAGAGAAAGCTCAGGGGGTCAGGAACATTCAGGGGGGTTTGGAGAGTGGTCAGATGTTGTACAGCTGAGAGGCTGGTCCAGGGAGGGCCTGGAATGTCCGTTTAAGTAGGTGCAGCTATGTATGGCTGGTCAGTGACAGGAAGGAAGGGTGGCCTGACTGGACCTGTCCAAGGTACCGAATCTCTGTGGCGCATGGAGTCTCTGCAGGGTTTAGACCTGTCCACGGTGCTGAAATCTATCCCGCTGTCGGACCTCTCCAGGGTGCTGAACCTGAGAGCCGAGAGGA
The DNA here is from genome assembly GCF_000442215.2 of Lipotes vexillifer. Taxonomy (NCBI): domain Eukaryota; kingdom Metazoa; phylum Chordata; class Mammalia; order Artiodactyla; family Lipotidae; genus Lipotes; species Lipotes vexillifer. The sequence goes on from NW_006792775.1 coordinate 3,202,917, forward strand.
CGGTCAGACCTCTCCAGGGTGCTGAACCTGAGAGCCGAGAGGACGGAGCCTGCCATCAGGGGGAGGCTGGTGCGAGGGCTCAGCACTTCCCCTCCCTCATTCCCTTCTCCCAGCTCTGTGTCCTGTGTCCTTGGCCTTCCCGGACACAGCAGCTTATGATTCAGTGAGTGTGCTTGTCTGCTTGGTGGAGACATCTCTTCTGTGAGGAGGGGTGAAGGGATCACTGCGGTTAAGCATCTGTGCCGTCCTGTGCTCTGAGCCAGCCTGAAGCCCCCGCTCACACATCGTCTTCTCGGGGAGGGCTTCCCGGCCTCCCTCTGGCTGCCCCCGACACAGATGCTTCCTCCGAACTGTCCGAATCTTCTCGTGTGTTGGGTGGTTGACTTATGACTTATTGTCTCCTTCCCAAGAACGCCTGCTCCCTCTGGGATGGACGGTTTGCTGACCCGGTCTCTACTGTGCATCTAGTACCCAGCACAGTGCCTGATACATAAAAGAGGCCCCAAGACACGTTCAATGGTGGACACTCCTGGGAAGTAGGTGTTTTGTGCTCCTTTTGCAGGTGATGAAACCGAGAGATTATGTAGCCTCTGCCAGAACCCCGCAGGGAGATCTGAATCTAGGCCGACTCCCAAGCTTGGGCCTGGCTGATACCCTGGGTAAATCCTGGGTCACTGAAATGTAATCTTTTAATGATCTTCCTCAACCCAGGAAGGATGCCATATATCCAGCCCCAGTCTACACAGGGTGAGGTTTGCAGAAGGCGTGGTGAGCTGAGATCCCCACATAGGAAGCTTCTGGTTCGGTCTTCTCTGGTGGGCCTCTTGACTCGCCTGTAAGGAGCCCTCCTGGGTCTTTTCCACCTGCCCTCCCTCCCTCCCTTCCTACCACTCACCCACCTCCCAGTGAGCTCTGCAGGCCCTCGTTAGCATTGATTTGTCTCTGTCTGCAGTGCCCTTTTGTGGGGAGTTTCATGATACAGTGGTTAGGTTGGCAAATGAACTGAAGGAAGGCCTTGTGCTAAGTGCCCTGTAGGATCTTTTAATTGATGGAGTTTGTCAGTCTTGGGTGTGAGGGTGTGTGTGTGTGTGTGTGTGTGTGTGTGTGTGTGTGCCAAAAATAAATAGAGCTGAAATAAGAAGGAGAGGGGAAGGGGTCATGGAAGGCCACAGTTACCATCTGATGCTGCAAAATCCTGGGGATGGTCTCCTTGCTTTTGTGCCATGAGACCACCCACCCACCGGCCAGTTTGCCACTTGCCTCTCCCCGGGGCCTTCGGTTTTATATGGCAAAGTTTTCAGTGCGCATCCTCTGTGCTCGGCCCTCTGTGGGCAGGGCTAGGGGTCCTAGAGATGAAAGAGGCCATCTCTGAGTTGAGGGGCAAAGTGTGTGGGGAGAGGGAGGCCTGTCAACTTGGCTGGGGTGCAAAGGGAGGAACAGGTTATTTGGGCAGGTGCAGGAGATGGCAGATCAGCCTTGACCTTGGCCCTCTCTCCCTGGTCTCCCAAGTGTGTGTCATACCCCCTCCCACCCCCAGCACTTGCCCACACTGCTGCCTCCCCCTCTCTCCCCTCCTTTCCTCCTTCTT
>NW_006792775.1:3204611-3209781 GCF_000442215.2 Lipotes vexillifer
CCCTCCTTCTTTCACACTCGCTCTCTCACCGTTACCCCTCTTCCGCCTCCCCCTCCTCCAGCAGGGTAACTCCAGCTCGCTCTCCGATCTCTGCCCAGTGGACCCTCCTCCGGGAAGCCTCCCCAACATTCCCCATGACACCTGCTCACTGTCAGCACCTGTCACTGACCCTGCCTGGCCTGGAAGCTCCACGAGCTAAGGAGCCATCCAGAGCCGAGCACGTGGCAGGCACTCGGTCAGTATCTGTTAAATGATGGAAGGCACCACAAGGGGAAGGACAGCCTGGATGAAGGCTCAGAGGCAGGAACGCGCGGGAATGTGTGGGGAATGTCGGGAGGCCCAGGACGGACAAAGGAGACGGGACCTGCAGACCAGGGAAGGCCTTGAGGAGCGAGCTGAGCGGTGGGACCTCACTCAGTCACTGGAAGCAAGCTACCTCGGGCATTTTAGCAGGGAAGTCCATGGCCTGTGGATCACCGAGCTGGGGCCTTGTAAAGAAAGGGGGTGGAGGCAGAGAGATCAGATTAGAGGCTGCTGCCCTTGAGAAGCAGGTTAGAGCAGGACTTAAAAGCACAGTCCCAGGAGGCAGCCCACCTGGGTCCAAATCCATCTCCTCTACCTATGTGCTGTGTGGCCTTAGGTAAGCCACACAACCTTTCTGTGCCTCAGTTTCCTCATCTGCAAAGAAGACTCATAGTATACACAAGAGGAACCATTACTATTGTCGTTAGCCCGTGGGAGGGATACAGAGCCTTGCCGACCAGGCCAGGCCACACCCCCTCCCCCTAGGCAGGGTCTCACTGCCCGGGAGCCTCTCCCCATGGAACCCACCGTTGTGAGGTCAGGTGTGAGCCCCAGGACCCCCAGTGCCCAACACGGGTCCTGGAGAGCTGGAGTTGGGGCTGAGAGAAGGAAGGCAGGAGGGCAGTACTCTGCCCGTGAGCTGACCAGAAACCAGCTGCCTTTTGTGGCCACCCGTGGCTGCAGGCTGCTGGGAGCTCGATGGCGTGGCTCCTGGTACAATGGCTTGAGTTTCTAGATTTCTCCCAAGCAAGGATGCCGGGCTGAACATCCCCACCCCCACCCCACACCCCCCGCCCATTCCTACCGTGTCTCCAGCATCGGGCTACCAATGCTGACACACATCCCTGAGCATTCCCTGTGTGCTGATTCGTTTAGGCATCATCAGAAGCCTGTGAGGTGGGTTCTCGCACTGTCCCCGTTTCTCAAATGAGGAAGCTGAGGCCCAGAAAGGTCAGATTAGCAGGCTCAGAGTCACAGAGCGCCTACAAGCTCTACCAGCTGGGTTTCCAAGGAGGTCTGGGCCCAGCGCCATGTTCTGACCACGTAACACTCCTGCCTCTCAGACATTCACACTGTCACCCAAGGAAAAGGTCGGGTAATGCCACCAGGAGACAGGGTTACCATAGCGAGGTTTATCTTGGGTTTTTATTTCTTTATATGTGTCTGTTAGAGATACGTTTTGTCACATGTGTATACACGTGTACTTTTCTCCTTGTGTATATCTTTTTATTGTGGTGAAATACACATACCTGAAAATTTATTATTGTAATCTTTTTTTTTTTTTTTTTTTTTTTTTTTGTGTTATTTAGGGCAAAATTCTGTTTTTTGGGTTTTTTTTTGCTGTACGCGGGCCTCTCACTGTTGTGGCCTTTCCTGTTGCGGAGCACAGGCTCAGCGGCCATAGCTCACGGGCCCAGCCGCTCCGCGGCATGTGGGATCTTCCCGGACCGGGGCACGAACCCGTGTCCCCTGCATCGGCAGGCGGACTCTCAACCACTGCGCCACCAGGGAAGCCCCTATTGTAATCATTTTTAAACATGCAGTCGAGTAGCATTTAGTACATTCACAATGTTGTGCAACCATCACCTCTGTCTAGTTCCAGAAGATTTTCATCACCCCAAAAAGACAGCCCCATACCCATTTAGCAGACACTCCCCATCCCCCCACCTCCCTCAGCCTCAGGCTACTGCTAATGTGCTTTCTGTCTCTATTGACTTGCCTGTTCTGGACTTTTCATATGCGTGGAATCCTACAGCACGTGACCTTTTTGCACAGAATGTTTCCAAGGTCCATCCGTGTCGTAGCCTGTGTCAGTGCTCCTCCTCCTATGGCCAAATAACATCCCACTGATGGTTGAACCACGCTTTGTTTATCCATTCATCGGTATTTGGGTTGTCTTTACCTTTTGGCTATTTGTGAATAATACTGCTGTGAACAGAAGTGTAGAAGTATTTGTTTGAGTCCCTATTTTCAGCTTTTGGGGGGTATGTACCTAGGAGTGGGCTTGCTGGGTCATAGGGTAACGCTTCGTTTATCTAAACTGCTGACCCAGCCCTGGGTTGAATCAACAGGTGTTCAGTGAGCACTTAGTAAATAACCCTCTTGATGCTGGGCCTGGTGGAAGAAGCCTAGGAGCAGAGGAAGGGGAGCCACAGCCCAGCCCGTGGAGCCGGAGCTCAAACCCACTGGCGACATCACTGCTGGACCGCATATGCTGACTGCAAACAGCATAAACAACAATGAGGACAAGACGAAGGGAGATGCTTGAATTTCTTGAGCACTTCCTGTGTGCCAGGCTTCACTTCTGGGATTTCACGTGCTGAACCCACTTAGTGCTCAGCTGAGTTTGGATACTCCTGTCAGCAGCTTTTTCTGCACAGGGAGGCTGGAGCGCAGAGGGGAAGACTCACTTGCCTACAGACACACAGCGAGTGAGTGGCAGGGCTGGGCTGTGGCCCGGGCAGGCGGCTGCTTCAGAGCCCACATCGTGAACATCTCTACCACACGGCCTGGAATAAGGAACGGAGTAAAGGGGCTGGCCAGGGAGGGACCATGGTGGGCTGGAGGGTCGGGGAAGGCTTCCTGAGGTGGGGGATAGTAGCAGAACCGACTTCCCAGGAGAGCGTGGGATGGGACATCCACACAGAGCGTCTTGCCCAGCATCCACAACACAACTGACCAAGGGGCAGGGCCTTGAGAGATGGGGGCCCGGGGGGCGGTGGGGTAGGGACATCTCCCAGGGCTGTCTTGGCACCCAAGCTGGTCAGGGGACGCAGGACATGCCTCAAAGGGCTGCATCTTCCCCGGGTGGGTAGTTTTCATATAGAAGGCATGTAAACCTCTTGCTCTGGATTTACAGAGGCTGAGACTGGAGATGGTAGAACGAAGGAGGACCAGGGGCCAGAGGGACCATAGCAGGGGTGGCAAGAAGGGCTATGGGGACAGGTTGTGAGGACGGGCATACGCCCGCTTCTGGGTGGCCGATCATCTTGGAGGTCATGGGTGGGTCACCTGCCAAGAGGGCCAGAGGTGGGGGGGGAATAGGAGAGCCTAGAAAAGGGACACCTGAGATGAAGGAGGCGTGGGTTACAGCGTCCAAGGGGGCAGTGGGGACGGCAGGGTCAAGAGCGGGAAGGGCCGGTTTCAGCTTTAGGTGATGGATGTTCACCCAAATAACAGGGTTCACGGCCACTCAGTCAGAATATGCACCTGCTGCTGGTAGTCAGCTGTGTGTAGGACATGCCAATGTCTCATTTCACACTCCTCCCAGCACCAGGAGCTCAGTTCTGTTGATGGTCCCATTTTGTAGATGAGGAAGTTGAGGCTCGAGAAGGTCACATGATGTGCCCAGACTCACACAGTTCTCATGGTGGGGCTGGGCTTGACCCTGGAGCTTGGACTCGAGGGCTGCAGTGTCCCCTGTCACATTTTTCCAGGTGGATCCTACTGCCCAGCCTGGAGGCCCAACTGGAGATTATGAAATAGTTCAGGTCTTGAGGGGAGGCACTGACTAAGTGGATTGAAAGTCCATGGAAGGTGAAGGTCATAACTCACTAGAGGACCCCTGGGGAGCTTCCTGGAGGAGGTGAAGGGAACTGTCTTAAAGCATCAAGGGAAGTTGGTTAAGGATGGGAGCAAAGCGAGAGTGCCCCATCTCCTCCATTCTCTCCAATGTGTGTTATTCCAGAACTTTCTCTACAACTGACACAACTCAATCCAAACTGGCTCGGCATGCAGAGGGAATTTACTGGTTTGAGTAAGTGAAAATCCCAGAGATGTTTGGCTTCAGGCTCAGCTGGATCCAGGTGCTCAGTGATGTTCCCAGGATCTTACTCCCTCTCTCTGTTTTCCTCTGTGTTGGCTTCACTCTCGGGTGGGTTCTCCCCATGAAGGTGGCAGATGTGGTTTCCAGCAGCTGCAGGTTCTCATCCTGTCCACTGAAGAACCCCAGCAGAAAGAGAGCATCTCATTGGCCTGCTTTGGGTCACATGTCCATCCCTGAGCCAGTGATTGGCTAAGCTGCTGGAAGATGCTGATTGCCCAAGTTGGATCACATGCCCTCCCCTAGGCCTTGGGCTGGGTCAGCCCCCGTGGCCACAAGGACTGAGAGTCGGGGTGGGTGGGCTCGCAAAGGAAGGTTGAGTTTCAGGTGTGAGAAGGAGGAAGATGAACTGCTGGGTAGGCAGATTCAGCAGAGTTTGAAACTCATGTTAGGCATGGACTGAACATGTGGGATCAAGTGTGTGTCTGGGTTACGTATCTACAGACTTAATTTGAGCAATTGTTATGTAGGGCCAGGCCTAGTGGCTGTGGGGAAATCAGAAATGAATGATGCCCAGTCCTTCCCCCCAAAGACCACGGCGTTAGACTCTCCCCCAGGCCTCACGCCCAAGAGGAAGGCATCCATCACACATTAGTATTTCCTCCGCCAGTATTTTCAAAGGGAGGGAAGGAGTGAAAACATGAACTGGAGAACGGGAGGAGTCGAGGGAGGACAGAAGCTCCTGGCTGTCCCCAGCAGAGCTGAGAGGGGGCAGCCCTGGGGGCCGCGCATATTGGGAGAGATAAGCTGTGGCCACACCATGCATTAATTTTGAGGGTGAGGGGCCTGGTCGGGCACCTTTGCTTGGGCCGAGGGCAAACTTGTGATAAGAGAGTGGCTCAGTCAGCTCAGCCTGCTGTAAAAATTACTGTCTCGACAGGGCAGCTTAAACAGTAGACATCTATTTCTCATAATCCTTTTCTTTTTGGAGACTGGGGAGGCCAAGACCAAGGTGTCGACTGATTTAGTTCCTGGTGAGGCCTCTCTTCCTGGCTTGCAGACGGCTGTCTTCTTGCTTTGTCCTCACATAGTAGAGAGGGAAAG
>NW_006792775.1:3209833-3211345 GCF_000442215.2 Lipotes vexillifer
GGAAAGAGAGGCACCTCTCTGGCACCTCTTCTTGTAAAGGAACTAATCCCATCATGGGGGCTGCACCCTCATCTAACCCTAATCACCTCCTAAATGCCCCGCAAATACCATCACGTTGGGAGTTAGGCCTTCAAGATAAGGATTTGGGGATAACACGCATTCAGTCCATAAGAGCATGCTTGGGAAATGAGCTCCCGGGGCCTTTGACCTGCTGTGCGGGGCGAGGCCACGTGTGATGGACAGTCTTTCCAGCCTGAGACTCAGTCAGTTACACCGAACGGCCTCCCTTAGGGAGGCATGGTAGCCAGGGAGACCAGAAATGCTACCGTCTCGGCCCCAGGCCTCAACGTGTGAGTTGCTGAGGTCCACACGGGGCTGGAACGCTGTGCCCTTTGCTGAGCACCTGCTGTGTCTCATAAGGGAGGTGACAGTAGTGCCCTTTTGCACCCTAGGCTCTGGGGGCTTGGTCAGCATGACGACCTTGCGAGGGAGGGGATGGGTCGGAACTCGAACCCAAGTCCGGGCTCCGGGTCGGTGGTTCTTGAACACCATATGGTCTTCTCCTGGGAAGGGGGCCCTGAGGGCTGGCAGGGAGCCTGGCCGCCTGCACTGGGTCCCAGGCGTGCTTCGAGACGGGGGCGTGCCAGTCTCTGAGCGCAAGGTGACTCAGCCCCAGGGGCTGGTGGCAGGCACACGCGTCATGCATGACCTTGTCGTTAGGCAGCAGTCCAGCCCCTGCAGCGCCGAGTGAGCCCGGAGCGATTGGTTCCCATTCTCGTGTCTGGCGCGGCCTCCCCTGTACCAGGAAGAAATTGTGTTTGTTGTCCGTTAATTTTCCAGGAGTGTTTTTTAATGAGTCTTCTGGATGGAATTGCCTGTTTTGGTTTCATTTGGGGCTTTTTTGAGAACAGGCTGTGTGCCCAGCAGCCCCCTGGCCAGCCCTGTCCATGCACACTCTCATCACGACCTTCTGATTAACCCCTTGCTTGTCCATCGCCCCCGCTCGGCTGAGGTCACCTTAAATAGCCAGTGACCTCCTTCATTTGTTTTATCAAGGTACAGGTGCAGGTATTGGTTGGCACAAGGCACGGGCTGTCGTTTGGGAGATAAACGCATGACAGAAGGAATTAACAGAATGATCACAGCAAAGTGGGGCTCAGCGGCCGGGAGGCTTGGCCAGCAGGTCTGGGCATGGATTCTGAGGTCGTCCTCTCTCTGGCTTTGCTCATACTAAGCCTGTCTCTGGAATACTCTTGCGAAAGGTGTGCCTTCAGAGGTCCACCTTCCTCTTTACTTACAGTAGGAAGGGGAGCATTGCCACCTTGCCCAGAGCGGCAGCTGACCCGCAGGGAGGGGCTGCGGACTGTGCCCTGGGATGGGAGCCCCTGTCCGTTCTCGCCACTGTCCCCCGAGGTGTCCAGGCTGGGAGGCTTCGGGAAACAGAGGGACGGGGGCCAGGAATGACAAAGCCGGGGGAGAAAGGCTGTGATTCCACTCATAGCAGGACCCCAG
>NW_006792775.1:3211515-3214248 GCF_000442215.2 Lipotes vexillifer
GGAATGCCAAAGCCGGGGTAGAAAGGCTGTGATTCCACTCATAGCAGGTCCCTAGAGGAGTCGAAACCATAGAGAACAGTAGCCGGTGAGGGCCAGGGGCTGGGGGAGGGGGTCGGGGAGTTAGTGTTTAATGGGGATAGAGTGTCAGTTTGTGACATGAAGTTCTGGAGATGGACAGCGGTGATGGCTTGCACAACAATTTGAATGTGCTTAATGCCCCTGAGCTGTACACCTAGAAATGGTTAAGATGGTGAATTTTGTGTTATGTGTACTTTACAGTTTATTTTTTATGTTTTTATTCTTTTGAAAGAAAGAAAGCAGTATTCTTGACTTTTTAAAAATACCGTGAGACCACAGGGGAGTCATAACTGTTCCTTCGGCTCTGAAACGGATCACCGATGCCCCTGCCCTCTGTGCATGGTCCTAGGGTCACACAAGGCATGGAAGTGCTCTGTGTCGTGCGTGACCTGTCCCACCGGGACACGTGCCTCTCACATGAAAGAGCACGTTCCCTGCAGCATCTTTGAGATGTTGATAAGATGCGGAAGACCCCGGCAGTAGGGCTGAGTCAGGGGAGCTGCGAGCATCCTGCTGGCCACTCTTTCTCCCCCGGGCCCCATCTCAGAGGCCCCCAGAGGCCTCCCGGCTCCCAGCACTCCTGCCTCCCCCCCCCCCCCCCCCCACCCCCCCCCCCTTGATGGTCACAAAGCACTGAGCTGACGCATAGTTTATATGCATATTTTATTGTAGGTCTGTCTCCCCGGCCCCAGAGGGGGCCGTAAACTCTAAGAGGTCAAAGACTTTGTCTTTTTTATTCACCTGGCACGTAGCAGGCCCTCAGTAAATCCTTGTCAGATGAAGGAAAAGTACGCAGAAGTTCAAAAGAAAGAGACGAGTCTCTGTAATGGCCTGTGTGGGAAAAGAATCTAGAAAAAGAGTAGATATATGTACTTGTATAACAGATGCACTTTGCTGCACACCTGAAACTGGCACAACATTGTAAATCAGTTATACCCCAATAAAAATTGGGAAAAAAAATAACTTGCAACATAAAAAAATAGAAAGAGGTAAGTGCAGACACAAGGGATCCCCAAAATGTAACCCTAAGTGGCAGACGCAGGTTTTAGAGCAAGCACTACAGCATGGAAACGTTTATGCTTCCTTTAAAGTGTTCAAAGATACGGTACTCATTCTCCGTACTGTGAATTTTCCGAGGGAACGTGAATGTGTGTAAAAGTTCTGTGATAACCGGCTTCCCCGGGAGAAGGAGATGGGCATGGGGGTGAGTCAAAGGGAGGCAACTCCTACGAAGTGCACGTTTCTCTAAAACTTGTATCTGTCGCCTGATTCAAGTTGAACAAACCGGCAAGATTACGGCTGGCGAGCCTGAGGGTCACACCGCTGCATCGTTCCTGGTCTCTTAAGGCCTTCGGGATTCTTAGCCGCCTTCAGCGGTGAGACTCCTGTTCCAGCTGTAAATCTCCAGGAAATGCGTGCCCCGCTTGTGTCACTTGCTGTTTCCCAGAAGACGAGGGCAGGTGCAGGCAGCCGCGGGAGGCCTCCCTTTCCGGCTAGTGTGAGCAGAGGGGAACATTCTTCAGCTTTTCCCTGAGTTGTGATCACGAGCCACTGTCCCCATAAATCAGGCAGAACCTCGCTCTCAAAAGCGGTTCAGCCGGGACGATCCAGCAGGCCACCTTCTACTTGGGGTTACTGCTAAGTCCCCCGCCCCCTCCCCGCCATGTCATCCGCTGTCTCCACCTGCTCATTTCCCCCCGGCGCTGCAATTAGGGATTTAAGTTTGAATCGAACAGGAAATCAAAGTTATAAGGCCCGTGGCATTTTCGGCCACAAAAGTTAACCCGGAAGCCTGACTGCTCGCTGCTCCTCAGAATGGTCTGCGATCGGGGGATCAGGGCACAACGCCGGAAGTGTCGGGATGACTTCGCCTGGCGTGCTTTTAAAGAGACCCTGATGGCAGGGTGTTCTCCAAGGAGAAAAACCCATGAAATAGCCTGCCCCAGGGTCAGTGCGGACACACAGCAGCCCCGGCCCCTGTCCTTCTGACCTTCCCCACCCTGGCGTCCGGTCCCCCGTGACCCTCCCCCTCCCCCGGAGAACTCCCAAGAAAGAATGTGAACGTACTCACCCAGAAGAGCCAGCGCCGATGACAGCCTCTAGTGCTGGACCCTTGCCCAGGGACAGCTGCCTTCACAGGACTCCCACCACATCGGACCTTGTGTCGCGGTGGTAAGGCCAGACGCTGTAACAGACAGGCCCCAGGATGAATAATGGTTGTAATTTGAACAACGGAAGTTTATTTCTTGCTCCTTTCAAGTCCCAAAAGGATGCTCCCAAAGGGCGGCCAGCCCTCGTCCACGCTGTGATTAGAGACCCAGGCTTTCCCCATCTCCTGGATCTTCTATCCCCAATATATGGGTGCCCGGATCGCCAGGCTCCACTGCATCTGGCTGGCTAGTTACTTCCACCTACGTTCCGCTGACTGGAATCCCATGTCCTGGCCATCCCTCACTGCAGGGGAGGTGGGGCCCTGGTCTCCCTGGGCCATAAGGAGAGCAAAGGGTCAGTCTCGGCCATTGACGGAGAAGTGCCTTCTACTAGAGCCTATGGACAGACTTAAGCACTTTTTTTTTTTTTTTTTGGCCACGCCGCCCTGCATGCAGGATCTTAGTTCCCTGACCCGGGATTGAACCCATGCCCCCCCTGCAGTGG
>NW_006792775.1:3215753-3224673 GCF_000442215.2 Lipotes vexillifer
GCCACTCCGCGGCATGTGGGATCCCTCCGGACCGAGGCACAAACCCGCGTCCCCTGCATCGGCAGGCGTACTCCCAACCGCTGCGCCACCAGGGAAGCCCGACTTAAGCACTTTTAAAAGAAATGCATCCTAGAAAAACTTACCATTAAAAGAATTCTGTACAGTATTGGGACTTCCCTGGTGGCGCAGTGGTTAAGAATCCGCCTGCCAGTGCAGGGGACACGGGTTTGAGCCCCAGTCTGGGAAGATCCCATGTGCTGTGGAGCAACTAAGCCCACGCGCCACAACTGCTGAGCCCGCGTGCTGCAACTACTGAAGCCCATGCACCTAGAGCCCGTGCTCCACAAGAGAAGCCGCTGCCATGAGAAGCCCGCGCGCACCGCAACGAAGAGTAGCACCTCTCACCGCAACTAGAGAAAAAAGCCCACGCGCAGCAATGAAGACCCAAAAGAAAAAAAACTCTGTCCGGTATCTATTGTTACTTTTCCTGAGGAAATGGCCAGTATGTGACTTTAGCTGAAATTTTGTAAGTGGAGCAAAGAGGCTCTTCCTGACCCTCTAAGTCCCGTCCCGGGTGGGCACCACTAGGATGCTGGTCAGTCGTGCTATCGGATTAGCATCTTCGACCCCATTTTACAGATGAAGATGGTGACGCTTCCAGCGACTGAGCGGCTCACTCAAGATTCCAGAGCCCAGACTCGAGAGCACTCTATGGGCATCCCGCCCTGGGGGTGACTTCCTTACTGACCCCCAACCACAGGGGCAGCTCTGTGTGAGCAGGGGGCAAATCAGGCCTCCCTCGGGCCGCAGCTCTGCCCGGTCGGTCCTCATGGGGCAGAGGGCCAAGGAGCTCTCCGGGGTCTCCTTTATAAGGGCACTAATCCCGTTTATTAGGGCTCTAGCCTCGTGACCTAATCACCTCGCCAAGGTCCCACCTCCACCCACCATCACACTGGAGGGTTAGGATTTCAACATAGGAATGTTGGCGGTCAGCAGGGCGGGAGGGGACACCAACATTCAGTCTATAGCAGCCGGGCGTCTAGATTTTTCTAGCAAATCTCCACATTGCATATGTTGGTAATTGTTCAGATTTTCTATTATCATTACTACGCTAGAAACTCAGAGTGAACAAAACGGGGCTCCCTTGGCCACCTCTGATCCAGCAGAGCACCTCCCATCAGAGTGAGTGGTGGTCCGTTTGTTCTGAGCCTCCTGCACTGACTCTCTGCTTCAGTGAAAAGCGGGAGAGCTCCAGGCTGACTCACCTTGCATCCCAGCTCCAGGGATGGTCGGCAGGGAGACACGGGGCCCGTCCACACCCTCAGCCTCAGTGCCCTTGTCTGTAAGTGGTGCCAGGCAGGCGCGTGGTGTGGGATTCAGCGAGTGCAGGGGTGGCACGTCCCACACGGAGCCCGTCCTCGGTCACCGGAAGCCTCTCCTACTCCATCCAGCCTTGGCTTTGGGAGTCCCCCTTCCCGGCAGTGTGTTCTTCACGCTGGCAGCCGGCGCTGTCTCCTCCGCCAGCCCATTCCCCCCGGACCCCGGAGCACATACGCTCCCTGCGCAGTGATGATTAGTATATTTACCAGATTATGGGATCAAGTTCTTTGCAGGAGAAAATTAGCCCCAGTTGCCATGTGCATCCCAGCCCACTGTGGGCTGCCGGCTGGCCCAGGGGTACCTTCCAGCTTCCTCTGCTGGGCCGAGAGCGCTTACCTGCGACGGGACCCGCCTGCACGGACCTCTCAGGTGAGCTCTGCAGGCCTGGGTCCACAGAGGTGAAGCCGAGGCTGGTGGCTCACAGACCCCAGACGAGACTACCTGTCACACGGCAGGCTCGCTGGCTTGCTGGAGGCTGGCCCAGGTGCCATGGTGGCTGCTCCTTGGCATTTCCCTGGGCTGCTGGCATTCTGGGGGTACTGGGGTGCTGGGATCTGGGGTTACAGGGTTACTGGGGTCCTGGTGTACCAGGGGCCAAGATCTCGGGTTCAGGAGGCCGGGATAAGGGCAGCAAGGCTGCTGGGGTTCTGGGGTTGCAGGGGGCCAGTCACACTCACAGTACCCCATCTTTCTCCACCCTGCTCTCCGGAGCACCGGGCAGCATCCCTGTGAGCCCAGGCCCCACCTACGAATAACAAACAAGGCCCGGCTCCCTTCAGGCACCGGGCCTAGTCGAGCTAACTATGCCGTCATTCATCTGAAAGGGCTGGATTCTGGCTACCTGGTTCAAGTACAGGGTGTTCATGTGGAAAACCTGTATCAGTAGTCAGTTCTGTGCCCCATGGTGGGGCCTCGGCAGAGATGGAGAGCCCCGGCCCCACCCAGGCGTGCTGGGGGGACTGGAGCACACGGTCCGCAAGCGCCAGGACAGGGGTGGCGGTGATGGCTCAAGGGAAACAGGTCTACATACATATACACACATACTCATACATTCACACACATTCAGGGACACACATGTGCACACGTGCATACATACATACGTACACATGGACACTCTCTCTCATGCACACACTATAGTAGGACAAATAATGGCCACCCAAAGAGCCTCATCCCTGGGACCTATAAATGTCACCTTATATGGGAAAAGGGTCTTTGCAGACTTGATGAAGTTAAGGATCTTTTTTTTTTTTTTTTTTTTTTTTGGATTCTTTATGTTTTAAATTTTGGGGGGCAGTGATTGTTTCTTATTAATTCATCACTTCTAGGGAAGGAGCTTGTCTCAAAAGGTTTGCTTAAAAAACTCTATTAGCATAGAAATAGTCTTTAAAAAATTCTTTTCTCCTACTCCTACCCACCCATCCTTACTTTATAAGATCAGAGGAACCGTGGATGGTCCCATTGAGGGGATTCAGTCTAAACATCAAACACTTGAAAGGTTATTACTCATCACCTTCGGTGCTGGTCTGGACCATTCAGACTCCGCGGCATGTGGGATCTTCCCGGATCGGGGCAGGAACCCATGTCCCTTGCATCGGCAGGCGGACTCTCAACCACTGCGCCCCCAGGGAAGCCCGAAGTTAAGGATCTTGACATGGGAGGATGATCGCAGATTATCCAGGTGGACCCTAAATGCCATCACAGGCGTCCTTGTAAGAAGGGGGCAGAGGCAGATTTTACCCGGACAAGGAGGAGGCCACGTGAAGTCAGAGGCACAGAATGGAGGGACGCGGCCACAGCCAAGGGGACACCGATACCCACCAGAAGCTGGAAGAGGCCGGAAGCGTCCTCCCCTAGAGCCTTCTGAGGGAGGACGGCCCTGTTGACACCTTGGCTTCTCACTTCTGGTCTCCAGACTGAGAGAATCCATTGTTTTAAGCCCCCCAGTTTGGGGTCCTTTGTCACAGCAGCCCCAGGAAACGAATGTACACATGCATTGCGTGCACACACTCACACACGCACCTGCTAGGATGCGGTGGCACAGAACAGCAGGGACAGAGCCCTCATCCATGGGTGTCAGGAAAGGGCCCCAGAGGAGTGAGATTTAGGCTGAAACCTAGAAGATGAGGGAAAGGCTGGGGAAAGGGCCGGCCAGACAGATGGGGGATGAGTGCCAAGGCCCTGCCTGGACCAGGAAGGGGTGCCGTGCGTTCTAGAACACTCTGGGAGGGAGCAGATGAGGTCAGAGGAATGGGTGGAGGCCAGGTCCTAGGGGGCCTTTTAAGATGCAGTGAGGCCCAGGACAGTGGGGACAGGATCAAGGATTTTTGAAGCCTTGATCTGGCCATGTGGAGATCTGTCCACATGGTCAAGAAATCACAGCCTGCAATCACTCCCTCCATGCCCTCCCTTTTTCTTTTTTTGACCGTTACATTCATTTAATGCTTTTTAAAATTGTGGTAAAATACACATAGCGAACTTGACCATCTTCACCATTTCCAAGTGTCCAGTTCAGTGGCCTTAAGTACATTCATAATGTGCAACCATTCCCACCGTCCATCTCCAGAGCTCTTTTCATCTTGGAAAACCGAAGCTCTGTCCCTATTGAACACTCCCTCCCCCTCCCCCTCCCCCAGCCTTGGTAGCCACCACCCTGCTTTCTGTCTCTATGAATCTGACTCCCCCAGGGACCTCATACAAGTGGAATCCTGCAGGATTTATCCTTTCATGTTTGGCTTCTGTCACTGAGCAGAATGTCCTCAAGGTTCATCCACGTCGTAGCAAGTGCCAGAATTTCTTTCCCTTCTAAGGTTGAATAGTATTCCATTGTATGGATGGACCACATTTTGTTTATCCATTCAGCCGTCCGTGGACACTTGGATTGTTTCCACCTTTGGACCATTATGAATCATGCTGCTGTGGACGTGGGTGTACAAATAGCTGTTCAAGTCCCTGCTTCCAGTTCTTTGGGGTACATACCCAGAAGTGAAATCACTGGATCAAATGGTAATATTATGTTTAATTTTTTCTTGAGGAACCACCATACTGTTCTCCAGAGCAGCTGCACCATTTTACATTCCCACCAGCAGTGCACAAGGTTCCAGTTTCCCCAACTCTTTGTTATTTTGGTTGTTTTTAGTGTGACGTGGTATCTCACTATGGTGTTGACTTGTGTGATGACCGGTGATGTTGGCGATCTTTTCGTGTGCTTTTCATTGGACGTTTGTATACCCTCTTTGGAGAAATATCTATTCAGGTCCTTTGCCCATTTTTAAATTGAATTATGTTTTTGTTATCGCTGAGTCGTGGGAGTTCTTTATGTATTCTGGATATTCATCTCTTATCAGATAGACAGTTTTCAAACATTTTCTCGTTCACTGGGCTGCGTTTTCACTCCGTTGGTTGTGTCCTCTGATGCACAGAAGTTTTAAATTTTGACGCAGTCCAATCTGTTTTTTCTTTTGCTTCCTGTTCTTCCGTGTTATAGCCAAGAAATCATAACCATCCAGCCAGCCCTTTCTTTTCTCTTCTTACTTTTCTCAGCAAATCCCAGGCATCGAGTCACTTCCCCTGTAACACTTCAGTCTGCATTTCTTAAAAGCACAGCATCCTGCTTGCGAGACCCAACACCGCTGTCCCACCTAAGCGTTCAGTTGGTCCCTCAGCATCCTCTGAAACCCACCCATCGTCCCCTTTCCCCATTCGTCTCAGGAGTGGTCCTTTCAAAGCAGTGACTTGTCTCAGGACCCCGTGTGGCTTGTGGCGGCTCTGTCCTCCAAGTTTCTTTCAGTCTAATCCGTCTCCCCTCCTTTTCCTGGGTTGGCTGGCCGTAGGCTGCCGCACGCCTGGACGCATCTCTGTCCCCTGTGCTGTCATTAACCTGTTCTTTCTGTGCCTCCTACTTCTCGTAGGTGGAGGTGAGCGCCAGCAGCTCCATCCACTGGGCCCGACAGCCCACCGGGGGTACCACGGGGTTCATGCCTCAACTCCTCAGGAGGCACGGAGATCTGGTCCCTCCCCCCAGGGTGACAGAAGCTGGGCCTGCAGGATTGGGCGGTGGTGGCTCTGTCGTGAAGCTCCCCACCCGCCTTTCGCCCGGGGGGGTCTCTCTGTCTCTCCAGGGCGGGCTCCGCCGACATCGATGAGTTCATGAGGGCTGGCGAATGGTCATTTCCTAATCTGACACCCCTTGCACAGTTATTAGCTGACATTCTCCAATCGTGAAGAATGTTCCCTGATCAAATAAAACGATTTGGGGGAATTCCCTGGCGGTCCAGTGGTTAGGAGTCGGCGCTTTCACTGCCGGGGCCTGGGTTCGATCCCTAGTCAGGGAACTAAGGTCCTGCCAAGCTGCGTGTGGTGAGGCAAAAAACAACCAACCAACCATGTGGTTAAGCCGAAACACTGTTTGTACAAGAAGGCAAAATAGATGCTTGATGCTTTCTTTTGCATTATCAGGTTTCTCTGTAAGGAGCTAGTGCTTTAGCGACCTCCATCCATATCCAGGGAGTTGGGTCTGTATTGCTTTGTTGGGGGCGGGGGGGGGGGGGGGCGTCTTTTTCTCCCTCCTTCTGTCTGTGTCTCTCTTACATGTCCTTATGGACTCACAGGAGTTTATATATTCAGTGCATCTAAATCCGTTGCAGACATTCTTCTCTTTGACTGTCCCATCTTTGCCCAGTGGCAGCCCCTCCTGCCCATATCCGGGTCTGGGGACCTGAGGGCCTGTCTCCTCAACAGGCGCTAGTGACTCTCCAGACCCTCCTGCCCCCTCATCGGTCTGAGGGCCTCACTGGGATTCAGGGGTTCACGTAATGATGTCTCTCGGAGACCCGGCGTCCCAGCCCTCACGGCTGAGCAGTGTTCTCTTTCTGGTCATATCTGCACCCTCACCCCGTTGCCTTCTAAGTCAACACCACCTTATTTCAAAAAATTAAAAAATAAATAATTTTTTCTGAAAAAAAATTATTGCCGTACATTTACCCTTTTTAGCTTTTTGTGGAACGACCATCCTGGTTACCATATTTACTGAGTGCCTGCCATGTGTTGGACCAATACCAGTTCACCACAGCCCTGGAGGACGGGGGTCTCCAAGCAGCATCAGATATAAATGGGGGGTGAGGGCAGTATTTTGTTGTAAAAGAAGGTTCTTAGACTGTTATCAAGGAAAGAAAGGAGCCTCTGGTTGAACCAAGAATGTGGGTCTGACTCAAAGGCACTTTCCAACCCACCTGGGAAGGGAGCCACACCTGGGGCCGCTCAGATCTCAGGAGAGAACAGCACACAGTGTGGATGCTGGAGTGAAATCTGGTACAGTTCACTCTTTTTTTTTTTTTAAGATTTTTTTTGAGGTGGACCATTTTTAAAGTCTTTATTGAGTTTGTTACAATATTGCTTCTGTTTTTTTTTTATGTTTTGGTTTCTTGGCCACGAGTCATGTGGGATCTTAGCTCCCCGACCAGGGATCGAACCTGCCCCCGCTACACTGGAAGGCAAAGTCCTAACCACTGGACCGCCAGGGAAGTCCCGTACAGCCCAAATCTCATCGGAATGTTTAGCGTTTCAATGTAGCCCTTCTCAGAAAAGAGTTGACATTTTCGTTGTAATTTGTGGGGTTTTTTGCTTGTTTGTTTTTTAATTTAATTTTTATTTTATATTGGAGTATAGTTGACTTACGATGTTGTGTTAGTTTCAGGTGTGTGGCAAAGTGATTCATTTACACATATATCTATTCTTTTTCAGATTCTTTTCCCATATAGGTTATTATAGAATATTGAGTAGAGTTCCCTGTGCTATACAGTAGGTCCTTGTGGATTATCTCTTTTATGAAGTGTGGTGTGTATATGTCAATCCCAAGCTCCTAATTTATCCCTACCCCTCTGGTAACCTTTCCCCTTTGGTGACCATAAGTTTGTTTTTGAAGTCTGTGAGTCTGTTTCTGTTTTGTAAATGAAAACCACTTAAGCCTTCAAAGTCATAAATTTTCTTTTCAAAAATAAGGGGAAATCTAATGAGTCAACTTTCACATGTGATTCTGAGAAATGCAATAGAGAAAATTACCTTTGGAAACCGCTTTCCTCTTCCGAGACTTGCGTTTTCCAAGATGGGCCGCAGATGGGCAGTCAGGACGAGTTGGATCGTGATGCAATTAGCCCACAGATTTCGGCCCCGAGACTCGAGCTCGGGAGGCCTGGCGGCGAGGAGGGCCGTCCGAGAGAGGCTGATTAGATCAGAGGACACGGCTCCATCCTGCTCGGGATGTGCGTATTTACAGCCCCATCTGCCCATCCAGGAAGCATCCACGCATCCCTGGACCCCAGGTTAGGACAGATGCCGGGCCCATGTCCCCACTGCTAGGGGCACCTGCACCACCCTGTTCCCGGCACCCTTTACAGTCACCCCCCCTGGCTCGGAGCTCCGCTGTGTGCCTGGCTCTCGGACCTCAGTAACTCAGTGTCCCTTGAGTGACTTGGCTGAGCCGATCGGGAGCCCAAGCCTCGGTTGCCTGGACGGGGAGGTCAATGCTGAGAAAAAGGGTGCAGCACCACAGTTGTGTTTGACGAGGGCGGGAAAGGGGTGTGTGTGCACCCGTGCGCCGGACACAGCCCCGCAGGCTCCTCTCAGACTCCGCCCAAATGTGTGGCTCGCACAAAACCTAAGAGCTTGGAAAAGCCCTGATGGCCTCTCCCTCCTTGTAGGCAACTGGGCCTCATTTATTCTGGGAAAATCAACCCCCTTCACTTTCTAAAGGCCACGCAGAAGGGATCTGCCCACTTCTCTTGGTAGCTGGTTGGTCTCCACTTTGCCTCCTCATAGCTAATCTGATGCTCTGTTCTTGCTATTTAAATCCATTCCTATGTGTCTGGGGGACGGGGCCACCAGGGGGCGGGAGCCAGGTCACCAGGGGCAGGGGCCGGATGACAGGCAGATGTCAGAGCCGACTAGGCTGGCCGTGGGGCCTCGAGACCCTGCCTTTGCACGCGGACCTGTTACTGTTCCCGCCGCAGTCAGGGCAGCCCTGGACCCGCCTCCCCTTCCGTTTGCTGCCCTCTGGGTCTGTCCCGGGCTGACCAGCCCTCTGGGTCCCGGAGCGTCTGACCTGCGGGCACCTGTAAAGTCAGGGCCAGCCCACTGGGGGTGATTTCTCCTGCTCCAAACACAGGCCCTCAGCTCACGCCTTGAACCTCCAGGTAGCTGCCCAGCGTGGTAGGGAGCAGGGTGTGAGCTAAAGCCCACTGCGGTCACATCTCCAGCTCAGGCTCTCCCCGTGTGGCCCTGTTTGTCTTTTTAGGACTCATTGTTGCCTTTGGCCCAGTTGTGGACTGGAGGTGGGGCCCTTGGGGGTCTGTAGTCCCAGCAGGAAGGATGCTGGATGCTCAGGCCTCGGCAAGTCAGCTGCCAGGACTCCCTGTGAGGTCTTGGAGATGCAGCCACAGTCCCCTGCCATGCACAGGACCAGGCTGGGGCTGGTGCCTCCTTGCTCCCTGTGGATGGGGATGACAGAGCCAGGGCTCCTGTGTCCCACCCACCCACCCCCCACCCC
>NW_006792775.1:3224771-3228493 GCF_000442215.2 Lipotes vexillifer
CCCCGCCTCAGAGAGGAGACCAGGAGGCCCTGTTCTTAAGGCAACTTACAGTGTTGTGCAAACGTCACCACTTTCTAGTTCCAGAACATTCCCATCGCCTGAAAAATAAGCCCCGTACCCATTAGCAATCACCCCTGACCCCATGCCCCTGCCCTGCAAACTCCTGGCAGCCACGAATCTGCTTTCTGTCTCGATGGATTTGCCTGTTGTGGGCATTTCCTGTAAATGGCATCGTACAACCTGTGACCTTTTCTGTCCCGCTTCTTTCGCTTGGAGCTGTTGCCTTTTGCCCTCAAAATGAAGCCCCCTCCCCAAATCGGGGCGACTGACCACCATCTCTCAGCCCCGTCAGTAAAATGGACACAGTAGCGAGACGGGCCTCGCGTTGCTATCGTGAATGAGATCCTCAGGGTTGAAGGGCTCAGCGCAGCCCCTGCGTTAGTAATAATAACACAGCTGTTATTATTATCCCTGTTCGGAGCTTGCATCACTTAGGAATTGCATCCAGTGGCCAGGGTCTTAATCCACAGAGAAATCGTGGGGTTCTCATGGAGCCAGAAATCCAGGGGTGACACTGAGGCTCCTCCTGGCCGTTGGCATGGCCATCCTCAGTGTGGGGCCTCCTTGGGGTCCCAAGATGCCCGCTCCCCCCCCAGCAGGTCGTGGGAGCTCGGGCAGCAAGAAGGGGAAGGGCCGGGGGCAAACGAGTGAAGGCTGGGCCCACCCCGCCCCGTGGAGAGCCTTCTGGAGGCCCCTTAGGTGGTCTTCCCTCGTGGCCACTCCTGGCAGTGAGATCAGGCTCAGGAGAGACCTTTAGAGCTTGTGCGTTGCCTCCACCCCCAAAGATGCAGTTGGGGTCCCCGGGGCAAGGAAGAGGAGAGGAGAATGGGTGTTGTCAGGCTGGTCCCCCACGGAGCTGGCCACCAGCCGCTGGCCACACAGCTGGGGAAACTGAGGCCCAGAGACGGGGTGGGGCTTACCGGTCAGGGGTCAGTGGGGAGGCCCGTTCGCTGTAGGTCTCCGGGCTCAGCGAGGAATGGCAGAGGCATGATCAGAGTGTCCAGGGCATTTGCAAGAGGTGGTTCTATTCAGCCCACTGCCCTACCCCTGCCCCTCTGCATCTGGTGGGTGGCAACCCAGGGTGGGTACATTTTAGTGGGAGAGGGAAGGGTCCAGGGAGAGGAACTAACTCTAGAAAGCACATCCAAGACCTTCTGGGTGGGATGAGGGGGCCTCTTCCTATGCCAGGATGTAGGGGTGGGCTTGGGGTGCTAATGAGGGAGGGTCCCCAGGGAGGCTGTGCTGCCTTGGGTGCCCGTTGGGCTGCATGTCCCCCCACGTTCAGGCTGCAGTGGCCACGTGAACGGCAGCACATGCCTGCCACCAGCCCTCTCTGAGCATTGGCACTTCCCTCCCAGGCTGGAATCGACTCCAAGATTAAAATTAATTTCTCTTCCACTTCACAACAATTGTGCGGCCTCTCCCAAGTACATCCTGTCTTTGATTGCACAGAACACGCTCTGCCTTTGCCGGGCTGGAGGCTGGAGCCCCGCAACTGGGACTATTTGCCCAACCAGAGCCTCAGGCGTGCTGCTGCTGCTGGCACACCTGTTCACTCTGCCAGTCGAGAGGTTCTCCCAGAAACTGTCGGGTGGGGGGTGGGGGGGGGGGGGGGTAGGGTGGGAGATGCTGCTGCAGCCTCTCCCCACCCGGAGACCACACCCACAGCCGGAGGGAAGGCAGAGCTCAGGGGCCTGCAGCTCCGGAAATCAGAGGAGTGACGCTGGCTTGGTGCTGGGTGTGAGCTCTACCTTCAGTGGGCTGGGTGAGCTAGGGCAAGCCACCGGCCCTCCGTTACTTCTGCAAAAGAAGGAGCCGGATACTTACCTCTCGGGACTACTGCAGGACTGAACAAGATCCCAGCGAGACATGCTCTTTATATATTGAGGCACTACCACGGTACTGTGTATCCGGCCCTCCCAGTACAAAGAGTCCCCCCCATTGGTCTTCACCAGGTGAGACTGTGTGCAGGACAGGAGTGACTCAACCCATTTTGCAGATAGAGAAACTGAGGCCCAGAGAAGCATGGCAGGGATGGGCCCGGGTAGGAAAGAGAAGGAGGGGGCATGTGCATTTGGTACCTGCCCCACCTTCCTCCTTCCGTCACGTAACAGGCGTCCCTTCCGTCTCCAGCCCTGAAGTCAGCCTTCTGCCCATGCCACCTGGTGTTCCTGCCTGGAACACCCCCGCAGGCTCCTGTCAGAACTGAGCTCCCGAGTCCCCTTCCTCCGGGACCTCCCGGCTTAACCTGTGGACCTCCTCATGCAAACGTGGGCTGCCTGAGCAAATCTTCAGATTTAAAAAACCTCCCCCATGCCAGGGATGCTAGCATTTTAAAGGGTGCCCTTCAGGTGTGATACCTGCCTAGCCTGTAGCAGTCAGCACAGCCTAGGTCAGGCTGCGGTAACAAACAGCCCCAAGATCACAGTGGTTTATTTCCTGCTGGCCCTCATGGCCTGATGGCTCTGCTCTGTCCCATGTCATCCTCACTTAGAAGCCCGGGGGGGTGCAGCCCCCACCCACTGACCGTCACCAGCTGGTGACGGTGGCCGAGGCGGGTTGGGTCGGGGGGAGCCCGGTGAATGGTGTGGTGGCTCTCTAAGCTTTGCCTGGATAGCTTGTCACTTCTGCTCCCCTCTCATCGGACACACGCAGCCTCAAGAGGGTGGAGAAGTGACACCTTGCATATGCCCAGACAGAAAAATGGGGCTTCTGGTGAACAGAACCCAAAAGCGAGAGCCTTTCGTGCTAGAATTCCTGGCCAGATGGAGGGCTGGGGAGAAGAGATGCTTCGGGCAAAGTGCCTTGCCTCAGCCGTGCCACCGTCCGAACTTCTGGGCATCTGTCTGACTCGCTGTCTGTGCCAGCTCCTGGGGTCCCTGGGTTGGGGTCCCCCAAAATGAAATATATGTGGCCTGAGGAGCTGATGAAGAGCATCTCAGCCCTTGCTGGCGGGGCTCAGCCCTCGTGCTGTGTCTGCTCTGGGCCTCGGGGCGTCAGGAAGTGGCTCGGGCTCCACACGGCAGCAGAGACACCCGGCCTTGCTGCGGGGTGAGAGCCGTCGGCCTCTCCTGCTTTTCCGTGAATCTGCCGGGCCTTGGACTCCATGGCGTGAAGCTGCCTGCCTGGGGTTTGATCAGATGAGACCAGGTCCTAAATCAGCCGAGAGCCCCGGCCTGCCTGTGGTAAGAAGTGGATTCTCCCCACGGTGTCTCCCTGCCTCTCGGTCCCGGGCTTCATGCCACATTGAGTGCAGGCATAGTGACTGGTATGTTTGTTTCACAACTATACCCAAACACAGAGTGCGTGCTCCGTGACGTCCAGATACCACGGGAGAGGAAACCATTCAAATGTCTGCACAGAGGCCGAGGTATCGAGCGGACCAGAAAACACGTCTGTCTAAATGGGCCCGGCAAACCGTGTTGCTGGGGGCGTTTTCCGTTGCCACCTGAGTTGTGACTCTCGGCAACCGTCTCTTAGCAACTGTGGGGGTGGGGTACCACGCTCAGCGGGGAGGGGGGCTCTGGGACCAAGGCTGCCTGGAGGAGTTGAAGGCAGAGCTCTTGGGGGGTGGGGCAGAGAGGCCTGGGCTCTGCGGCAGGCAGGGGTCCACTAAGACGCCAGGCCCCCACGTCCCAGAGGGCTCTGTGGGGTGGATGGGG
>NW_006792775.1:3228528-3231026 GCF_000442215.2 Lipotes vexillifer
TCTTCCTCCATTACTCATCCTTCTACGTGCGCATTTTATACACGAGCGTGTCCTGCTTTTCCATTTTTACACAAATATCTTTTATTCCATTTCCCGGATTTGTTGGCAAGCAGCTGGGCTGGGGTTACATCCGGCACCGGCGTGATCGACCTCTGGATGGTGTGGGGTATGGAGATTTGAGGGTCCTTCTGAAACAGCAGAGACGCTGAGCCATCAGAGCTCAGTTCCCCCCACTGCTCGGACTCTGGGCAGGTTCCTTGATGTCTGGGCCTCAGTTTTCTGACCTGTAAAATGGGGGTAGAGGCCCAGGCACTGAAGAACTAGCCTGACCCAAAGAGAGGTCCGGCCCTTGCCTTCAGCTCCTGGGAGGGGATCTCTGGGCCCCTGGGACGTCCTGTCCTGCCTGATACGTGTCTTTGTCCGCTGAGGCTTCAGCCACCACAGTCTAACAGTGTGGTTTGTGATGGGGGGTTGGGGCCTCCGCATATCAGTTTTGACCTCTGGAACAGACTGGAGAGAAAAACGTATTAGCCCAACCCTCTGGGAGGGGCTGGAGGCCAAAGGTCACCACGGGGCAGTGTGTGATGGAGCCCCAGGAGAGACTTCGACACCCTGGTGGGGGGAGCGTCCTGCGTTGGGAGTATACGCGTGTGTCATCACGCAACGATGCTGGGGTGAACGTGTCCACCAGGCAACAAGCAGATAGAGATGGCGCTCGAATGGTGATACCTGCTGAAGGGGACCCTCAGGTGGGTGTTGAAGGACCAGGGCAGGAGGGCGTCTCTCCAGAAAGGCGTCATTGGAGCCTGAGTGGGGCAGCCCTTCCAGACCAGGGAAAGGTGTTCGAGGCAGAGGGAACAGCCAGTGCAAAGCCCTGGAGGCAGGAAGGAAGTCCCAGGGCGTGTTCTGGGAGCTGAGAGCCCCCCCCCCCCCCCCCCCCCCCCCCCCCGCGGGGAAGTAGGCGTGTCATGGCGGAAGGGCTGAGGGTGACACAGGCCAAGCGGCGGTGGCCTCGCTCTGGGAGCAGGGGTGGCCTGGGGCCCGACCTACCCTGGGGAAGGTCACGCTGGCCGTTGTGTGGAGAGCAGATTACAGGGGCGCCAGCAGGAGAGCCAGCCCAGTCGAGTGCATCAGAGCACATGCTCTGATGCCACTGGACGGGGAGGACAGGTCAGAAGGATGGTCTGAGGGAGAATGGACAGGACTGGCTGATGACTCAGAACTGGGGGGGACGGTGAAAAGAGGAATCAGGCTGACCACACTGCCCGGTTAGCCGTAAGCATCTGGGTGGAGGCTGCAGCTTGCTGGGCTGTGAAGTCGGGGCCAGGACAGGTAGGGGGGCCAGAGCCGGGGCCTGGCTCTCAGACGGTGTGGTCTGTGGTGCTTTCTGGACGTCCAGGTGAGAGCGGTGGGTGAGAGGCCCCCGGATGACCCAAGACATCACTTAGGACGGGGGGAAAGAACAGTGGCCGGAACCGAGAGGTTCATGGGAGAGTTGGGGGCCCGCGGAGCCCCTGGGAGAGGCCGACGGGGAGCAATGCAAGGGGACCGCTTGTGGAGGTTCTCTTTACAAAAGAGACGAGAGAAATGGGGCCTAGTGGCTGGGAGGGAGGTGGGATCGGGCAGCCTCTCCCCACCGAGGCTCTCTCAGCTTGTGGGGCCCACCTGCACGTCGTGGGGTGTCGAGCACCTCCGGGTCGTGGCGTCCAAAAACGTCTCCAGGCGGGGGTCGCCCGGGCTGAGCACCCCTACGTTGCGGGGAGATTCGGCTTTGTTCTTTATCAGGCCCCTGGCCCTGGGGGCGGCTATTTGACAGACAGGACTGGGTGGCAGAGGAAAAGGTGGCCGTGAGTCCTGCGAAGGCTGGGGCACCGTGGTTGCCCTCTGGGAGCGGGGAGCATCCACCAGACCTCCTAGAGGAACCCGTCCCCGGAAGGGGGAGGAGGGGACCAAGCACCGCCCGCCCTCGGGGGCGTGGTCCTTTCCCCTCGTCCCCCAGGAGAGCGGTACGACGTGCACCCACCTCACGGAGACTCGGGGCCGGGCAGTGAGGTGCAGCGAGTGACGGGCCGCCCCCCGCCACGTCCATCCATCCGTTCTCAGCGCTGGTGGCTGCACGTCCTCCCGCGAATGCCCCCAGCCTCAGCCCCTCCTGAAGCCGGGAAGGGGGGCCCCTGCCGGTCCCGGGATGTTGGGTCCCAGGAGGTTCTGGGCAGGCTGAGGCTGGCCTCTCCTGTCCTACACCCCCCCAGGGCACACCAGGGCCTCCTGCTATGAGGTGACCACACTCGGAACGGCTCCTCCCCGTGTGGGGGCAGAGGCCCCGGCAGGTCCCACTTCTGGGATGTCTTCCGCGTTCTTGGCAGCAGGTCCCGCTGTACGCCGCCCCCCCCCCGCCCCCCCAGGAGCCCCTCCTCTGCCTCTGGGCTGGTCTCTGGACCTGCTGTGGGCCCTGTGGGGACCCCTCTGACTCTGATGTGGCCCCGTTCCTCCATGTG
>NW_006792775.1:3232776-3234262 GCF_000442215.2 Lipotes vexillifer
GCCCCCCCAGGGACCGAGGCCGGGGAACCGTTCCCCGTTCCAGTGCCCAGCACAGCGCAGCCGTGTCTTCCCCACATCAGCCCGGCTCCCGCCTGCCTGGGAGGGATCAGGAGGTTGGAGGAGGATCCCAGGGCCTCTTGCTACCCCGACGGCCTCCAGTTTTCTCTGGTTCATTGGTCCGGAGCAATGCGGTCCAGCAGAACTTTCTGGAAATGTCCCACCCGCCCGATATGGTACCACCGGCCACACATAACTGTTGACCACGTAAAATGTGGCCACGTGACTAAGGAACTGGATTTTTATTTAATCTTAAGCAATTTAAACTTAAGTGTCCACGGGTGGCTGGGTCACCACATGAGACTCTGCCGTCACCGTCCGCTTAGACTCCCCAGCGGCTCCTCCCTTTCTCCCTCCCTTCCTTCCCTCATTCCCTCCTTCCTTCCTGTCAGTCTCTTCCCAGCACCTGCACCTGGGCCTGCCGGGCTTCTGGGCCAGGGTGTGGGTCAGGTGGTAATAAATTAAAAAGAGCTCATGCTCTGAAGGACATAAGCCAGAGGGACATGGTGGAGGCCAGCCAGGAGGTCAGGGCCACCTCTCTGAGGGATGGTGTGCGGGGAGCTGGGAGCAGAGAAGCCGAGGCTGGCAGCAACCCCTATCCCCTGGCAGTGGGAACGGCTGCAGGAAGGCCCAGGGGTGGAGACTGGCAACAGCCCTGGGGACAGGAGGTCCAAGTGATGGGGCAGAGGCAGGGCGGGTGGGAGAGGCAGGCACAGGCCCCAAAGGACGCGGTGAGCAATTCAGATTTTATTTCCAGGGCGACAGGGTTTGGGATGGGCGGTAACACGGGGGTGGGTGAGTGCGACTCAGCCTGTCTGGCTTCCTCGGGAAGAATGGATTGGAGGGTTGCAGCGGGTTACGTAGTGTCCCCCGCCCAAATCTCCCTCCATCAGCAGCCTCGTTTGGAACTAGGGTCTTTGCAGGTGTAATTATAAGGATCTTGAGATGAAATCATCCCGCATCCGGGGCCCCAAGTCCAATGACTAGTGTCCTTCTGGCAGGAGGGGAGACGCAGGAAGTTGGGAGAAGCCCCCGGCAGAGCTGGGAGGGAGGCTGCAACAGATGCCCCTCTGCACCTGCAGGAACCTCGGTTTGGGGTTGCTGGCCCCCTGAACTGTGAGAGAATAGGTTTCCGTTGGTTGCAGCCCCCAGTGTGTGGTACTCAGTTGTGCGGCCCCAGGAAACTCACCCAGGGGACAGGAAGACCCAGAGGAGGCCCACGGTCCATCCACACATTGGGGTGGAGAGGACTGAGACTGGGGGTCTCTTCCGAGGCTAGAACTCACAGCTGGGGGGATTCTGGTTTTCTTCACACTCAGCGGGGCGACCGCAGGGCCCTCTGGGATAGGCAGCTGGGGTTGGGGTGGATGGAGAGCCCCGCTGTGCCCTGGGGGGTGAGATGCCCACTAGACCCCCCCCCCCCCCCCCC
>NW_006792775.1:3234272-3235607 GCF_000442215.2 Lipotes vexillifer
CCCCCCGCTGGGTCCAAAAGGTTCCAAGGAGCCGTCGGCCAGCTGTTCTTGTCGGCTGGCCCACTGACAGCCCCAGTGACATGCTTTTACCCTGACTCACCTCAGGGACAGCCCGGCAGAGCGGCCATGGCCCCTCCTTGGGGGGACCGGGCTCAGCTCTGGGAGCTCCCAGCAAGGTGTGGACAGAACCGGGAGGTTTGTTTTAGCTCAGAGAAACCAGAGCTCAGAAGCCTATCTTCTCCTGAGTTGAGGGAAGGGGCCGCAGGTGGCCTTGGGCATGGGGTCCCACCCCTCAAAGTCCTTCGCCCTCCCCAGCAGGGACCTGCAGGCTCCTTAGGCCTGGACACAAGCATGCCTCCCGCTGGCAATACCTGTCAGGCACACTCTGTCGCGTTCTGCCTTGAAGCCGTAAATCATGTGTTTCTCAGCTTAGTTTACCGATGTCGCCGGGAAAGATTCATAGCAGCGGCCCTCATCCATCCGCATCCTCCCTCTTAAGTCCTCCGTTGCCCGTGTGCACGGGCAACATCTCCTCCCTCCCAGATGGTCACCAGCCTCGGTTGCTTGGGGACGTCGCGGTCCAGCCTGGGCCCGGGCTGGAGCCGGGTCTCTGGAGTCAGAAGGCCTAGGTTTGAGTCCCATTTCGCCACATATTCCCGCTTGTCAGCTCCTGCCTCAGTTTCCTCGGCTGTAAAATGGGGATCAGGATGGAGGGACATTGTGGGAATAGGCGCCTCAGTGTGAGTAAAGCCTTTAAAACTCCTGTTGGACATACAGAGCCCCAGAAATGGGGCCATCCGGGGAGGTCATCAGCAGACTCTTTCTCTCCACGCCAGTATCTGCATGGAAGCTTCCTGTGGGTCTTCCTGCCCTGCTGTGTGGTCACTCAGAGGGGAGACCGGAAGGTTTAATGCCCCTGTAGCCTTTGGAGCGGGTGCTGTTCCTACCCCCCCCCCCCTTACAGATGGGGAACTGAGGCCTGGTGGGTGTCACACTTGGCCCTACAAATGTCTTCGTTGCCATAGGCTGGCAGCTTAAAAAACAGACATCTATTTCTCAATGTCCCGGAGGCCGGACGTCCAAGGTCAAGGTGCAGGTAGATTCAGTTCCTGGTGAGGGGCCTCTTCCTGGTTTGCGTCCTCGAATGACAGGAAGAAACGGGGAGAACACGGCACTGGTGTCTCTTCTTATAAGGACGCTGACCCTATCAGATCAGGGCCCCACCCTCATGACCTCACTTAACCTTGATTACCTCCTTAAGCGTTCCATCTGCAAAGGCAGGCGCATTGGGGGTTGGGACTTCAACAGATGAATTTGGCGGGGGGGGGGGGGGGG
>NW_006792775.1:3235683-3240671 GCF_000442215.2 Lipotes vexillifer
TGAAAGCCACAATTACGGAGCCCACATGCCACAACTACTGAAGCCTGCAACCCTAGAGCCCGTGCTCTACAACAAGAAAAGCCACTGCAATGAGAAGCCTGCGCACCGCAATGAAGAGTAGCCCCCGCTCACTGCAACTAGAGAAAGCGGGGGACGACACACGTATTCAGCCCGTCGCAACAGACTTTGCACTTGGCCTGCGGGCAAGGCAAGCTTGGATGAACAGCCCAGCTAGTGAGTTCAGAGCAGATGGGAAAGAAGGACCCCACGATGGAGTCTCTGGAGGGAAGGAGGACAGGAAGGGGCATCACCTCTGTGCCCACAGGTGGCGGCAGCGTTGCCCAGAAGAGTCAGCTCTCCGAGTTCCTGGTGACCCTGATGGGGTTACCTGTTCTGCTTAATTAAGTCCTTCACTGACAGCCCGTGAAATCCGCATTCCTCCCGACCCAGTACAGGCTTCTTAAAGGCAGAACGATTACGTTTTTGTTACGATGAGGCTGCAAGCAGGGAGGTGGTGCTTCTGCCATGGGAAATATCGAACCGTGGCTCAATTAGGCTGGCGAATATTTTAGGCTCCCGAAGTGCCAGGCACCGTGGGAAGAGCTTAACTTGCGTTCTCACCCTGGAACTCCACACCCACCCCATGGCACCTCTGGGGAAGCCGAAGTGGAGGGGGGGGGGCGTAGAGTGGATGCACCTGTGACCCTAGGGGGGTAAGTTCCCGTTTCCACCCAAGTGTGGAGACCAGGGCAGAACAAGGTGAAGGTACACGTGTTCTAGACCAAGCAGATCCTCACGGTAGGGAGTGTTGGCATCCATGGACCAAGGCCAGCCCAAGGGTCAGTTCCCGCAAATATCACAGCCGGTGGCAGCACTATGGGGTCCCTGGGCTGTGACCTCCCCTCCAAGCCCAGGCTCCTCCTGATGGAAGGGCAGCGTCTTCCTGTGATCGCGGCTGACGCACAGTCCCCAAGACATCCACGTCCTAAGTCTCCCGACCTGTGTTGTATGTTGCCAGCCACAGCAGAAGGGACCCTGCAGGTGTGACGGAGTCAAGGATGTTGAGATGGGAGACCATCCAGGGTCAACCAGGTGGGCCCAGTCTCATCGCAAGCATCCTTACTAGAGGGAAGCGGAGGCAGATTTGAATACAGATGGGGAGAGGGCAGAGGTTGGGGTGTTGCAGCCACAGCCAAGGAACAGCTGGAGCCCCCAGAAGCTGGAAGAGGCAGGAAGGGTCCTCCCTCCCCTGGAGCTTCCAGAAGGAGCCGGGGCCCTGCCCACACCCTGATTTCACCCGACAGTTGAACCTGCCGAGCTGTGAGATAAGTCTGTGTTAAGCCACTGAATTTGTGGTCATCTGTTACAGCCGTAATAAGAAATCTAATACACTCGCATCTGGGTCTTCAGGCTTAAGTGATTAATACACAGGAAGTGCTTAGAACCGTGCCTGGGGGCGGGGCTGGGGGCTGCCCTGAGGGAAGCTTGACAGAAGCCCGGCCTGCGGGCAGGAAGAGGCGGGCTGACGGATGATGAGCAGGTGGGCAGCGGCTCCCCCTCATTCATCTCCTGGCTGCTTTTGGGGTGTCCCTGGTCCCCACGGAGCTCACCACCCTTTGACGTAACTCTCAGGATTGGTGGCTCTGCTCCACTGTCACGTGTAGGTCCTAGAGAGCCGGCCTCCACATTTGCAGACCTGCCCTGGCCGATTTCCCAGGCCCGGGTTTGTTTTCACCACATTCCGCGTGGTGTTGGCCTTTACATGTGGGCTAACGTGACCCAGAAGTTTGGTACTGCTCGCCGAGTCGGTGTTAATTACACCGCATTACGGTGTTCATAAACCGCGTGCCTCGCGGTTGTTCTCTAGGCAGCCAGCCTTGTGCTCTGTGCCTTACTTAACCGAGTCCCAGCCGCAGGCCTGGGGTTGGGTTACTCATGGGATTCTAGCGGGAGGACTGCTGAGGAATCGTGTGCTTCTGTCCTTGGAGAGCGAGGCGGGACGTGAGTGCCTGTTAACACGGGACTTGGGTCCTAAGGCCCAAGGACTTTTCCCTCTGGGTTCATTTTCACCTTCTGAAATGGCCTCCTCCGTGCATTACGCTGTGAACACCGAGTTAAAATCGCCCTGTCATCTAGGAAATCAAACTTACACATGCCTGACACGGTCGACGTCCCTCAGAAGTTCCGTTTTCAAGCTTAGGTCGTGTTTGCTGTCGGCAAACCCCACCCTGCTACTGAAAATCTGTTCTCCATTCCTGCCGCCCTCTCAGTTTCCAAATTCACCCTGAACTCGAACTTGCTCTGGGGCTGGTGGGTCCTGGAAACCCGAGGGGCTACTGTGTTGCTTCTGGCTTCAGTTGCTATGTCTCCCTTTTTACCCAGCCCCCCAGGAAGCCCAGAACTAAATTTGCATCCTAACCAGAGTACACTTGTGGTCTGTCCCGACAACCCCTGGTTTTGACAGTTCACTCAGGGTCTTCTCACACCCAGCTCTTCAACGATTTTCTCTTTTATAGCAAGTTTGGCAAACTATGGCCAAATTTGACCCACCAACTGTTTTGGCGCACCCTGCAAGCAGACAAGTTCTTACATTTTGAAAGGGTTATACACACGCGCGCGCGTGCGCGCGCGCACACACACACACACACACACACGAGAATCTGTGACCTTGACCCTAAAATATCTAAACTCTGGCCTTTGCAGGTGACATTTGCCATCCCTCTTGCATGACGGCAGGTGCATGTTCAGGAGGTTGGCCCACCTGTGGGCCGTGTGAGGTGGTGGGCTTGACAGAAGGCCTGCCTGGGATGCAGCCAGGCTCTGGGCCTCTTGGGCCTGGAAACGCAACCCAGCCTCCATCCCGGCAGCCTCAGCCTCCCTCCTTCCAGCCCACCACCGTCCTCAGGTGTCAGGTCCTGGGCCTGGAGAAAGCGGCACCCAGCTCCACCCCGGGGCCAGGTCCCGCCTCCCGTCCCTTCTCCCTCTGCCCCAGCCTCTCCCGCTAGTACTCAGATATTATTCCTCTGCTGGGCTCACCCTCCAGGGCTGTGGACGGCCTCCTCTTGGGGTCCCCCGAACTCGCTCACCCTCACGTCACCACTGACCCAAGGGGGAGCCAGGCCAGGGAGCAAGAGAGATGGGGACAGAGACCTCCCTGACCGCTCACAAAGCCAGTGCCGGTCCATGAAGCTGAGCTCTGTGGGCGGGTGGGCTGCTGGTACCAAGCCCAGAACTGGACCAACCAGCGCAACAGCTGCCACCCAAGGAGCCAGTCCCCGCCACGGAGGGCAGATGGGGGCTGCCACAGGCAGAGGTGCTCCGGCCCCACTTCCCCTCTGAGCCCACCTGGTGGTGGGCCATTCCTCGCCCACCCCTCGGGCTCTGAGCCCGGAGAGAGGCCGAGGGCATCAGGCCCTCTGAAGGCCTCGTCCACGAAGTGTTGCAGGTAGCACGTGGTTAACGGGTCCGTGCACAGTGTGGATCAAAGAAGCTTGTCTTTCTTTCCTTCCCTCAGCCTCACCAGACCTCCGGGACCACAGTCGCCCAGACAGGAGCAGAATAGCTGCCCCTTCCCTGTCCCATCTTAGAAGCATCTAAACACAGGGATGGGAAGTGCAGTCCTTCCTGTTGCTAAGATAAAGTGGTGGCATCAGGCGGCTGCAGAGCTGTGTTGAGAAGGATTCCAGTGTTCACCCCGTGCTCAGGGGACGTGCACATCCTTGTGGCTCTGTGGAGGGCTTTGGCCGTCCTTGCTTTCACAGTGATGAGCTAAAGACCTGTTTGGTCACGAGACAATGGCTGGGCTGGAGGGCGGCAGGGGGAGGACCTGGAATGCTGTTTGTATTAGTGTCTTAGGGGCTATAAGAAAGTACGGCAGCTGGGGGCTTAGAACAACGGAAATGTATTGTCTCATTGTTCTGGATGCTAGAAATTCCACATCGGGGTGTCAGCGGGGCCTCGCTCTGCTGAGGCTCTCGGTAAAGATGCCTCCTTGCCTCTTCCAGCTTCTGGGGGCTGCCAGCAATCCTTAGCCGGCAGCTGCTTCCCTCCAACTCCACCTCTCTTGTCGCATGGCCTTGCCCCTCTGTCTATATCTGTGTCCACATTCCCCTCTTCTTATAAGAAGGGTCATTTTGGATTAAGGACCCACCCTAACCCAGTACAGCCTCATCTTAACTTACCTCCTAATTATATCGGCTAAGACCCTGTTTCCAAAGAGGGCCACATTGACAGGTGCCGGGAGCTAGGACTTCAGTGTATCTTTTCACGGGGGACGCACCTCCAGCGACAGCACTGCTGCACAAAGCCAGGCCTTTCAGAGCCTTTTCCAGTTTCTACACTCTGTTTTTGGAAGGATACATGAAAAAGACCCCAAGTTGCAATTTCTTTGGAAAACAATTGTCGTCCACAAAAACTGAAAATGCACCGACTGTAAGAGCAGCCGTTCACTCTGGGGCACACACACCACCACTACCACCCCCTGCCAGACTCACGAGCGCTGGGGACACACACAAGAAGGTTCCGAGCCGCTCTGCTCACGGTGGCAAGAAACTGGGAATGACACGAGTACCTATTAACAAGAGAAATGATCAGGAAACCGTGATGCGTTCGAAGAAGGGATGCTATCCAGCTGTGGGGAAATGAATGAATTTCAGCCAAGCACATCGGCGCGGATAAATCTCAGGAGCAGTGTGGAGGGAAATCTTTAAGCTGTAGGGGAAAGCATAAAGTTTGATTCCAATTTATGTCAAGTTCCCTAAAAAGGCGGCAGAATGAATCAATGGATTGTTTAGGGGTGTGACATGTAATAACACACGAAAACACAAATGCAGAATCCCAGTTACTTTGGGATAGAGGTGGGGTTGGCACCGGGTGGCCTCAGCAGTGTCGTAGCACTCTGATATATATATATATATATATATATATATATATATATATATATATATATATATATATATATATATATATATATACACGTGGGGTGTTTT
>NW_006792775.1:3240938-3241893 GCF_000442215.2 Lipotes vexillifer
AAAAAAAAAAAAAAAAAGTATGATTTATCTAAATACGCTTATATAAAGGAGAGAAATATTCGAGAGGACATATGCGTGTGTGCGTAAGTGAAGAGAAACACTTGAGCGGCCACGGACGGCCCTGCAGGCATCAGATCAAAGACCAGGCTGGCCTTTCCTTGGACACCTGGGAACTGAAGAGACGGCCCTAGCCCTGGTGGTGGCGAGGCAAGCAGGGTCCCAGGAGCCGGGGTCCTGAGCTCACTGGAGCTTTTGATTTGCACCCATTTCGTTGCACTTTTTCACAGGCATGTGCCCAAGCAGCAGCCGTGTCCCGGGAGTGTGGAAGTTGCAGCTGAGCTGTTTGGTCCTTTTCCTCGTTGCCTGAGCACCCACTCGGGGCCTTGTCCTCGGGGAGACCCCCCCCGGCCAGGGCTGCTGCCTGGGCTCCTTGCAGTGACAGGCTGGGAAACCCACAGAGCTGGCCCATGAAGCACACCTGGGGAGCACCTGAGCGGGGCCCGCATCAGGGCACCCCGTGTGCAAGATGTACGGCGGAGGGAGGGGGCGGCGTGTCCAGGGCCCTGTGTAGGGGCGGCCCCGCGACCCAGCTGCCCCAGGCTCCCCTGGCTCCAGGCCTGGACCTGTTTTGGGTGAGAAGGCGCATCTTCCAGACCCTTCTTGCTCTGGCCTGAAGCCCCACCTGGAGACACGGGCCTGGTCAGCTGGTTGCCAGGTGTTCACCGGTCCTGCGGCAGTCTTGAACTGTCCCACCGACATCAGAGGCGGGGTGTTGTAAGTGGGCTTCCGTGGCTCTCTGGGTGGTCCTCGCCAGCCCCGCCTCACCTGCCCTCGCACTCAGAGCCCGTGTGTGCAGGCAGGGGGGGGGACCTTCAGGGCCCTTATTAGAACACGCACCTCCACAGGTGACCCTCGAAGGCCCCCCTGACCCGGCACGGAGCCCAGGGTCCCCAGG
>NW_006792775.1:3242016-3246804 GCF_000442215.2 Lipotes vexillifer
CCTCTCACGACCCAAGGGCTGCCATCCTTAGCAGCTCGCAGACATATTTGGGGTGAGGCTTTCGGTTCCCATTCAGCAGCAGCCTAGTTTCGTGATCCTAAGTGCCTGGGAGAACTGAAAATTGCCTTTTATTGCCATTTTCAGTAGAAATGAAGGCAGTTCTCTAAACTCCTTTGTTCATCCTGGAAGGCCCATCCTGAGTGCCTGGCTACCTAGAAATTCTCCCTAAACAGTTAAAGGAACAAAGGACTCTCAGATGACACCTCCCCTAGGATGCCCTCCTGGATTGCCCCTGGCCAACAGATCCCTGCCCTCTGTGAGTTTTTAACCTTTCCAAGACCATGGTTTGATGCAGGGCTGACGTAAAGCATGGGAAGATCAACAAATGCAGAAATGCCCTCAGACCCGAAGTCCTCTGTCTCTCTCTCATGTCACTCTGCCCTGTGATATAGCCCAGGGGTGGGGGGATCCATGAAGGATGAGATACAGGTCGTAGGTGGTGACCAAGTGCCTGGGGCTGCTGAGGGACCAATGCAGGAACGATATGGGAAGGGGAGGTGGGGAGCAGCCAGGGGCTCCAGTTGGGCCTGTGGAGTCGGGGGTGACGATGCTGTCTGGACCTGCCCTGGCCTGCCTCACCGTCCCCTCCGAGAGCAGGACCCCAGCTGACCGGCACCTGTGAACGTGCCCTTTGCAACCTTCGTGAACTTTCCATCGGGGACTTCTGTGAAAGAACCCTTTCCTGTACTGTTTTAGCCCCAGCCCTGGGAAGTGGCATCTTTGATTTGAGAACCTCAGAGCTCTTTTTAAAAGGATGCCGCTTCTAATAAATTCCAAAGCCTCGGCACGTGTGGGTAAGCAAGTCTTAGGTTATAGAAAGAAATCTGGAAAGCCTAAGTTTGCCTATTAGTCACTATGGCGACAGGTTCAGCATCCTCAGGGCGCCCAAGGGTTCCATTTGGAAGCAGTGTTCATCTTTAAAGGACCATTTGTTTTTCAAAATCAAGGCATTTTAAGATGAGAGAGATTTCCGTCGTTCTTGGCACAAGTCCTGTGGCTCCCCACGGGTCCTCTCGCGTGACACTGGGATATAAGAGCCGCTTTAAATATTCAGAAAGCCTAAAGGAGCCGGAAGCGCTGCCTGGGTACCCCGTGCATGCCAGCACTGTGTCACATTTAGGTCTGGGCTAAAATCACATCCGCTACCTGAAAATTCTCCGGACCTGTTCTGTCCACTGGCACCAGTCAACAGCTCTGGCTGGCAGTTACATTTGTCTTTAATTACTATAAAATGGAAAATTAATTATTACTTCACAAGTGCCGGCTGCTTAGAAGACCATCTCCTCAGAATCAGTGAACAAAGGGAATCCTGGAGCCCAGTTCAAGCTTCCGTGTTTGCCTCTGAGAAGCCCAAGGCTTCGAGCGGGATGGGGCCCCAGGTTACAGGGCATGACTTCTGCCACCCCACAGACCCTCTGGCAGAGCGGCAGCAAACCAGACTCAGGCATGAAGCAATACTTTGCCGGCCAGGCCGCAGGCGGGGCCTGGAAGCTGAGCGCACAGGCCATCTATGTTAGAGGCAAACGTGCCCATTTTCCAAATCTAAGAATGGGTTAAGCTGATGGAATTTCAGGGGCACTGAAGCACCCCCCTAAGGCCCCCGTTGGTCCTGTAACTGTTTTTTAATTGTGATAAAATACATATAACATAAAATTTACCATCTTAACCATTTAAAAGTGAACAATTCGGTGGTATTAAGTGCATTCACAATGTGATACCACCAGCAGCACCATTCAGCTCCAGAACCTTTTTTTTCTTTTTTTTTTTTTGTGGTACGCGGGCCTCTCACTGCCGTGGCCCCTCCCGCTGCGGAGCACAGGCTCCGGACACGCAGGCTCAGCGGCCATGGCTCACGGGCCCAGCCGCTCCGCGGCACGTGGGATCTTCCCGGACCGGGGCACGAACCCGCGTCCCCTGCATCGGCAGGCGGACTCTCAACCACTGCGCCACCAGGGAAGCCCGATAACCTTTTCATCCCCACAAAAGGAAACCCCATTCCCATTAAGCAACTCCCCCGCCCCTCCCCCCTAGTCCCCAGCAGCCACCAGTCTGATCTCTGTATTTACGTATTGTGGACATTTCGTATGAATGGAGCACTGCACTGTGGGACCTTCTGTGTCTGGCTTCTGTCACCGAGCAGAATGTTTTCAAGGTTCGTCTGCATGGTAGCATGTATCAGTGCCTCGTTCCTTTTCTTTCTGTTTTAATTGAAGTGTAGTTGATTTACAGTGTTGTGTCAGTCTCTGCTGTACAGCAGAGTGACTCTTTTCTTATGCTTTTCCATTATGGTTTATCCCAGGCTACTGAATATAGTTCCCTGTGCTATACATTGGGACCTTGTTGTTTATCCATCTAAATGTAATAGTTTTTGCATCTGCTAACCCCAAACTCCCACTCCATCCCTCCCTCTCCCCCCCGCCTTGGCAACCACAAGTCTGTTCTCTGTGTCCGTGAGTCTGTTTCTGTTTTATAGGTAAGTTCATCTGTGCCTCGTTCCTTTTTACGGCCAAATAACGTTCCACTGTGTGGACGGACCCCCTTCTGGCTTCTCCGTTCTTCTGGTGATGGACGTGTGGGTTGTTTCTCCCTTTTGGTAGTTGCGAATCATGCAGTTCTGAAAATGGGGGGGGGGTACACGTGTGTGGACGCGCATTTTTCGTTCTTTGGGGCACATCCCCCAGGGGTGGGGTCCTGGGTCCTAGGGTGACTCTACAGTTAACTTATGGAAGCCCTGCCAGACTGTCTCTGTACCCATCGCCGGGTTCCATGCCCTCGGTTACATCTCTCTGGGGGCCCGACTTGAATAGATGGAGCAGCCTTCTGGGAGCCCTTTCACTTCTGTTTGTGTGCGTGCGGTAAATGCTCTCTGAATCTCTCCTCCTCCTGGGGCCGAGGGCTGAGGAGTGAGCAGACAGCCCGACCCCTCTCTAGCCGGTCCAGCGGCCGGGCCCTCGCACAGGCAGGGTTTTCTTGATTGAGTCCCACTGCCCGCAGCTGCCCAGGCAAGCGCCCTCTCCAAACAGCGAACTTCATTAGCATCAATTTGTGCTTCCATTATGTCATATTCAAAACCAGGCAGCATCCTTCCAGAGAACTCCTGGGGTCTGTGTTGTGAGGGTTATTTATAGCCATCCAAGTGAGGTTTTGCGTAATAAACCGCATTGAGCTGAGTGGCTTGTAACTTGAGATCAAGTTCTATCATCTGCTGTAAACACACGAGACTAAATAGGATAGACTTTCCATCGTGAATGGGCCTCTGTGTGCCCGGGGGCTCATGCCCAGGTGGTTGTGTGGGGAGCTGAGTCCTGCAGCGAGAGGCCGGGACGGAGCAGTGCCCCGTTGCTGACCGCTGGGGACACGGCCAGAAGGAAGAGGCAGAGCAGCTCTCACTGGCTCCCTCTGCTGAGCATGGGCTGGACACTAGCCCTTCCATGAACCCATTTTCCAGATGAAGAAACTGGGGCTCACAGAAAGGATGGGTGATGTCGACTGGAATAAAAAACAGACAGCGTGAGAGCCGTGAGTTTCAGTTTTTTATTCAGGGACATACTGAGGACTATCGCCCGGGAGACAGCCTCTCAGAAAGCTCTGAGGAACTGCTCCAAAGAGGTCGGGGGAGAGGCCGGTCTAGATATGATTTTGGCCAAGGGGGTACGTCCATCAAACACAAGTCTCGGTAGAAGGTTGCTGCCGGTCACGAGGAACAGACGTCTCAGTTAGTGACTTTAGTGCTTTTCCAAGTATGGGAAGATGCAAGAATTCGGGTTCGTAAAAACTTTTTCCTGAAATGTAACTATCTAAGGGCCTGTTTTGCCTGTTTCCCCAAAGCACAGAGTCCCTCATCCTGCCCTTCATCCGGAACTCCTTTCAGGGTGTATCGTAGGTCAGTGACTGCAGTGGTCAATGGCTTGATCCTTGCAGAACCAGATGGGAAGCGACGTTCCTTGCTTTGCGGTGACCTGCCTGGGCTCCCAGGTCTCAGAGCTGCCAGGGCTGTGATTGAACCCAGCCTGCCTCTCAGGCCCATGGGCCCACTCCCCAGGGTCTGAGATTTCCCCAGGGGGCCCCCTAGCTGTCCGACTAAGTCAGTCCCCGTGCATCCCAACCAGTGACTGAAAAACTAGCTCTCCTCACAAAGAGAAGCAAGAAGAAGACCCTCCTTGCACGTCAGGAAACATTTCCAGCAAAAGCGTCTGGGGAAACCTGCCTCTGTTTCCTCCGCAGAAAACTTGATGGGAAGTGGTCCGGAGACCTGGTGCTGTGTGACCCTGGGGGAGTCACTCAGCCTCTCTGGTCAGAGTCAAGCAGACGACAGGCAGCTGCTCACCCTGCCCCACAAGGACAGACCAGAAGTAGATTCTTCTTTCTAAGAGAGGGTGGGGAGGAAGGGGTTAAACCCTGTCCAACAACAAGAACACTGGGTGACCTCCTCTCGACCCCAGCTGGCCAGGCCCGCTTGCCTTCACCCCTGGCCCTCTCTCTCTGGACAGCACACTGGCTTCCTAAGGGACAAGCCAGCCTGGAGCCAGACAGCACGGCTGCTTCCAAACGACGTACACCGGCCAGTGCCTGGCCGCGGGCGTGGTGGCAGGCCCATATGGGACCCTGGTGCCACTTTCCCCTTGGACAGGACAGAGGAGTGTGAGAGACACCAGCCCCTCCTCCAGGCCAATCCGCTTGGTCCCCAGCGAGGAAGTGTTTTAGGTTGGCGGCGGGGGGGGGGGGGGG
>NW_006792775.1:3246899-3255079 GCF_000442215.2 Lipotes vexillifer
GGGGGTTGGGTAGCACCAGATGGGAGCGCCAGGAAGGGGGAGTCTGATGGTGACCAGGTCCCCAGGTCCTTGGCATCTGCCGGTGGGACACCTCTGACCTTCCAGGGAGGCCTGGCCCGGAGTTTAGCCCAGAAACCACCTCATGCAATAAAATCTCCCCAGGCCTGTGGTATGAGGCTTGGGCAAGCTGTGAATACCCCAAGCCTGGACCACTTCTTTTCAGGCTTGAGGAGGGCCCATCGCCTCGTTAGTTTCCGGGGGATGAGGCTGGATGCTTTGTGGCAAGTTGCCTCCCTCTGAGGGGCCTCGGATCCTCGCATGGATTTGAGACCCGTCTGACCCCAGCTCTGTGGAGAGGCTGGAGCAGGGGCACGGCCCTCGCTGCCTGCGACCCCACCCGGGTGCCTCATCTCTGAGCTGAAACACAGACATCATGGCAGGGGCCTGGGGGTCACAAGCCAGAGGCTGGGCCTCGCCCGTCTCCAGGGCCAAGTCCAGGGACGAGGACCTTGTGAGAACAAAGCCTCCCCAGGGTGCTGCCTGGCCCTCCTCCCTCCCAGCATCTTCCTGCTGCTGCCTGACCCAGTAACGGGGATCATCGTGGCTGGGGCAGGGGCGCCGGAGGACGGGGAACACATTAGGTTTGCTCCTCCGGACTCTCTGCACCTGGGTACCTCCCGGCCCTGGCTGGGTCCTGGGGGTCAAAGAGGCGGCTGGGACTCGGCATGGCCCTCAAGGACAGCCGGGAGGGTCCGTGTGTCACGGGTAACTGTGGTGCAGCGTGGTCTGGGATGCGCGAGGATGTTTGCAGGCGGCTCAGTGGAAGAATGGAGTAGTCAGGGCTCTAGAACATCGGACTCCAAACAAGGCTCTGGACCAGCAGCCTCCGCATCACCCGGGAGCCTGTTTGCAACGCAGGTCTCGTCTCCACCCAGCACCTGCCGAATCCTACTCTGAATCCTAACAAGATCCCAGGCAATTTGCTTGAACGTTAAGGTTGTAAATGCAAACGAGGATTTTAAGAGAGTGGGTAGGAGGAGTCTGTTAGATGGAAAAGGTGGGGGAAAGACGTCCAGAGGAGTCAAGAGCACGTGCAAAGGCACTGAGGCAGGAACTAGCTGGACTTGCTAAGGCTGTTTCTATGAGACCCTCAGTCCCAGTGGAGAATAAGGAGACGGTTTCCAAATAATGGGACGGGCCGATTTTCAGATGGGTCTTCGACGGTGATGGATGGGGTAGCTCAGGACATTCTTTGGGTGCCCCGGACCAAGAATGCTCCCAGGCAGTGGGGCTCTGAGAAGCAGCCCCAACTTGCTGTGGCCCATCTGGGGACCCCAAGCCCTCTGGTGGTTTTTCCCCAGAGTTCCTGCGTGATGATATTTCACAGCATCTTTTTATTCCAGGGAGGGAGGGAGGGAACAATAAATTATTTCAGAGGGATCATTTCAAACCTGTGTGTCCTCCTGGTGTCTCCATGCTTCCTGCAGAGGACGTGGAGAGAGGTGAAATCACAGAAGCAGCAGCTGCATTTCTCTTCAGTCCTGTTCCAAATAGGAATGTGGCTTTGGTGCCAGGCTTACAGCTCGGCTGCCGTGGTGACCGCGGACCAGAGCCAGCCTGCCTGCCGTCTTGGGGCTGGTTGCCATCAAATTTCCCAGGTTCCCTTTGCTCTGGCACCAGGAGGAGGAACATCAAGAAACGGGTTGGAAATTTATATCTGTAACTCACTTTTGTGCACTGGGTCCAGGGAACCGCGGGGGTCCAGTTTTGTACCCCTTGCCTCCATCCGCCTCTTTGGAAGAAAGTATGAGATGGAAAAAGTTCCTGATACGTCTGCACTTTCACTGAGCAGTAACTGGAGTGGAAATTGCTAAAAATAAGGTGACTGAAGGCCTCGGGCCATTAAGAACTTGGCAGGAGCTCGCGCCACGCTGGAAGGTGAGGGACCAGCTGCATTAGGAAAACTCAGGGGTCGAGAGTTTGACCTAAAAATGAGTGGTAATGAGAGGCCATCCCAAGAAGGGGCCCTTGCCGGGCGGACGGCAGACACACAGCTCGCCCTTGGGGGTGTGCCGAGCTCGGCTGCCCCTGGGGCTGCACTTGTCACTGCGGGTGTGCCCGCCCCAAGGCACACGACCATGTGACCCTGTGACCCTGTGACCAGGCCACCCAGAGCAAGAGCTTTTTCCCAAGGAATCGCTCTCAGTTAAGATCTGGAGTAGCCCGGGAGGACATTTTTATATACAAAGAAATGCGGCCTGGTGGAAGGGGCCATCCAGGGTGGAAACACTGTTCGTAAATAAATGTGTCCCCTCCTTGGAGGGCCGCTGCAGGCCTCCGGCCTGGGCCTGCCCAAGGTCAAGTCCCTGCCCCTGGCCGCCCCACCCCGAGGCCCATCTAGCCTCCAGCTGAATGAAGGGCCCGTGATGCCAGGGATGGTGCCTACGGATCGGCCCCCA
This sequence comes from Lipotes vexillifer, assembly GCF_000442215.2. Lineage (NCBI taxonomy): Eukaryota > Metazoa > Chordata > Mammalia > Artiodactyla > Lipotidae > Lipotes > Lipotes vexillifer. Next base: position 3,249,359 of record NW_006792775.1, read on the forward strand.
AACTGCCGAGCCCGCCCCGTAAGCCCTCACGTGTGTGTGCGTGTCTGCACCGCCCCTTCCCCTCCCCGGGTGTCAGGCACCAGGAGCGCTCCGTCTGTGTGTTACCGTGTTACATTGTATATCTGTGTGTGTGCACACGTGTGACAGTTCACGTGGCACACGCAGTGCGGGGGAAGGTCTCCCACCCCTTCTGGCAGTGACCACTACCCTTTCCCGGGCTGAGGGTCCACGTCCACAAAGTAGGTGTGAGGATGGTGCCCAGCCCGGTCCAGAGTGCCGGCGCCACCTCTCCTAGGCCACCTCCAGCCCAGGGCCCACTGGACTCACCGTCCAGACCATTCAGAGGGCAGAGGGGCTTGCGGGCCCCCAAGTAGCTGTGCATGTCGGGGGTCCCCAGTCCCTGTGTCCAGACTGGACAGGGGTGCAGGGAGGAACCAGGGAGGGGGTTCAGGGCTGGGCGTCAACCAGTGGACAGTCTTCACAAGGCTTCCTCTCCCGGGAGAGCTGGCCGCTTGACGAGCCCCCCGAGGCCCTGCACATCCTTCTGTCCCACTGCTCCCTCCTCTGGAAGTGACCGCTGCCCTCGGGTCAGGCCGGACAGCCCCCCAGGAACACTCAGAGCTCCACACCCGCCTTCCTGACTGTAAGGTCAGCCAAGGTCACAGGCATGTGCTCGCTCGGTTCACTTTTGTCTGGTTGCTCTGAAGCCCCCTCCCGCCACCATGGGCGGGAGAGCCATTGGGGGATATACTTATTAAAGGAGGGAGAGGAAGAGGGGGCAGGAGCGGGTCTACTTGAGCGCTGGGAGCGCCCGCCCATTGGTTAAGTATTTGCTTGAGTAATTGTACTGGGCTGTCCTGCTTCCCTGGTCCTCTCTGCTGGGCGCTGACCCCCATCTGCTCACATCACTGCGGCCACCAGCATCCAGGTGGCTCACTGCATGCCCCCTGGGCGGGGGGAGGCTCCTTATGAGCGGAGGGCTCCGTGGACGTCTCCTCACCTGTCAGTTAAGCTGGGAAAGGGGCACGATGAGGGAGGCAGTCCGGGGGCCGACCCCCACCTGTCCCATCTTCTTCCAGGGCCTTTTGAGCTTTTGGGAAAGCACCAAAGCTTGGGGGTTAGAGGAGGGGTTGGGAATTGGAGAAAGACTGGCCCAGGAAAGGACTGCCCAGCATGGAGGAGGCCACTTCCCCAGATCCCAGCTCTGTGGCTGTGTGACCTTAAGCAAGTTACTCAACCTCTCTGTTCCCTGGTGTCATTATCATTATTCTTAGTGGTTCATCTGCTCAAGAGTATTTGTGTTCCTCCTGAGTAAAGGTTCTACTGGACCCTGGGTTCACGACAGAGACAAACACAAATATTTCCCATACTTAGCTTGTCGTTCAAGGAGACAGAAAATAAATAAGGAAGGAAAACTGTTTACAAACTGTGAGAATGCCACATAGGCGGCAGCCAGGGTGTGGTGACAGTAATGCAGGGGACCTGGATAATTTGGGCAGGTGATCCTGGGGGCCTTCCTGGAGGAGGTGACACTTCAGCAGTAACCTGGGTAATGGTAGAGCCAGGCGGTACCCAGAGAGGAGCATCACAGGCGTGGAGGAGGGAGGCCTGGACCCCTGTGCTTTAGGCTGGCCTCTGGCCCTGAGAGACCATGAGGTTGCCATGGGGACCGTGGAGTGTGGGGAGGATGATGCGTCAGGCAGCCACCGCTTTGTTTTCAGGGCCATTTTGATGGGGAGTTTGGGAGATGATGTTGGCGTCTGCCGTCGTGTGGGTGTCCACTCTCCTGTTGGCGAACGCTTGGCAGCCTCCTGGCTTTTGTGGCTGTAACCAGGGCAGCTTTCCCAGGGGCTGGCACAGAGCTTTTGGTAGTGGCCGGTCCGGTTGCTCCCCCACCCTCCCCCGCACCCCAGCCCATCACGCTGGGAGGCCGGTCTCAGAGCTTCGCAGCTATTGCCCAGACCTTGTGGGTTTTGCCAATCTAAGGGCATTCAATGGTTTTTCATTGGCATTTCAATTCGTGTTGCCTGGTTACCAGCGCACCCTCTGGAGCATCTTTTCATATGTTTATGAACCGTTTGGGGTTCCATTTCTGGGAAATGCTTGTTTTGCCCTCTTTCGCTCAGTTTTCCCTGGGGTTGTTTATCTGTTTCTTCCGGATTTGTGTTCTTTGTATATTCCGTAATGTAATATAGATGAATTTATCCAACTTTTCCTTAAGGGCTTGTGCTCTTTTGTGACTTATTTAAGAAATTCTTTTCTACCAAGGGGTCATAAAGATATTTCCCAGTCTTTACTTTCTAGGAATTTAACGTTTGCCTTTCACATCGAAGTCTTTCATCCAGGAATTTGTGTGTGTGTATGGTACAAAGTAGGGACCCAATTTCATTTCTTCCGCCCGCCACCCAACCTCCGGCCACCGAGGTGGAAAAACCCGTTCTTCCGGCATCATGTGTGGAGTAAGACTTTTCTCCGAGCAAGGCAGTGCTGGCTCAACCATAAACCGAGCGTCCACGCGGATGCGGGCCGGGCATTGGTGCCATTGTCCCGAACACATCTTCCTTCCCCCACCCAACCCAGTTTGTTCCTCTGTAGGGCTTTTTAGCTATTGGATCTTTACTCTCCCATATACTTTTTTTTTTTTTTTTCAGTGAATCAAGTTACACCAAATAACAAACAAAAAAACACCCTGTTGGGGTTTTTCTTAGCATCGCGTTGGCCCAAAGTAGACCAATTTGGGGAGAATCCACACCTATGCCATGTCATCTTCCTCTCCAAGAACGTAACTGTTTCTCCATCTGTTAAGGTCTCCTTTCGTGTCATTCAGAAAGATTCAGTAATTGTCCCCATAAAGAGCTTGAAGGCGACGTTTTTAGATTTATTCCTAAGTAGTTTCATCTATTGTCGTTTCGTGGTATATTTTTTTTTTAATTACGTTTGCTGATTGTTGCAGGAGTGTAGAAATGCAGCTGACTTAAGTATATGGATTTTTTATCCTGCTACCTTGCTAAAATTCTCTTATTAATTCTCATCTTTTGTCTGTTGGTTGTATCTTTTATTCTTTTCTCTCTCCGCTGAGTAGGACCCACCCGCCATAAAATATTGAATAGAAGTGGTGATAGAGGGCGTACTTGTCTTGATCCTAAAAGAAATGCTTTCAAAATTTCTGTTGACTCTAGGCGTTTTTGGACGCACAGTTTATCAGGTTAAAGTATTTCATTCTCTTCCCAATGCGCTGAGGGGTTTTGGTTTAATTACAAATGGATATCGAATTTTATCAAGGGCGTTTACGTATCACTTGATAAAATCGTGTGGCTTTTCCCCCTGGCTAATTAATTACGTGAATCGATTTTCTAAGAGACACGCCTTAGGCTCCTAGGATAACCCAAGTTGCCATGATGAAGCAATCTTTTTAATGCATCGCTAAATTCCATTCGCTAATATTTCTTTTAGGATTTTTGCATCGAAGTTCATGAATGAGATTTCCTGTAATTTTCCTTTTCTGATACTGTCCTTTCCTGATCTGAGAATCAGTTCGGGCTCACAGAACAAGCTGGGGAGCGGTGTTCTCTCATTTTACCTCTGGAAGACGTTATTGGGGTTAGAATCATTTGTTCCTTACGTGCTGGGTTGACCCTGCTCAGACACCCAACTGAGCCTCATATTTTCCTGGTGAAAAGATGTGTAATTGCTGGTGTGATGTCTTTCATGGTTACCGGACTATTCCGGTTTTGATTCCTTCTTGAGTCATTTGTGCTAACTTGGGATCCATTCTAAACTCCTTCCCCAGATATTTAAGGCCCCCGAGCCTACATTTCCAGCCTCTTCCCCTGCCTTCTCCACCTTCAAACACCCTACACGCCAGCCAAGCAAAGCTGTGTGGAGCTCCAGGCACGCGCCCTTCATTCATCCGACAAACTCGTATCAAACGCCTGCTGCAGCCTTCCTGCCCCTCCTCCTGCAGCGGCCTCGGGCTCTGCTGGCCCCCCGGACTCCATGGGGAGGGGGTGGGGGGTGGATAGGGTCTCATTCACTGCCAGATCCCAGCCAGGCCCCGCCGGTGCCGGAGGGAAAGTGCAGGCATCCAGGTGGGCTGCTCCCGGATGGGATGCCCGGAAGGCATCTCTTGGGAGGTGACATCTCAGGTGGGACCTGCAGGGGCAGGGTGACTGTGACAGGCAAGGAAGCTCTCTAGTCCTGACTGTATCCAGCTGCCACAGGTGACCTTTCACGTGGCTTTTCCAACAGGCCCCAGACCCATGGTGAGGTCCAGAAACTACGCCTGGGCTCCTTGGCCTCCGGGGTCTTCTGGAGCCGTAGCTCTCCCGTCTCCCAGTCTGAGTCCTTGAGTCATGGGTGCTCTGGAAGGGACAAGCCCCAAGAAGGCAGAGGGGCAAGAGTGAAGCCTGAGCAGGACACGGGGCGGGAGCCAGCAGCCTCGTTCCCCTTATGTGCCCAAACCTGCCCCCAGCGCCCCACTGCTGCTGCCCACCTGGCCCGAAAGGAACGGCCACACCTGGCAGCAGGTGCATCTCATACTCAGCTTTCTCCAGAGGGCCCTGGGGGGGCCTGTTCAGGGCTTTCGAGATGGATCTAAAATACAGGTGCAGACAGGTCTCACTCACTGGCGCGCGGGGGGGGGAGCTTGTATCCGTCCACGGCCATCAGAAGGACTGAAATGAAATAAACTAAAATATTCACAGAGCGCAGGGGCTGAGTGGTGGCCCCTAAAATCCATGTCCACCCAGAACCTGTGAATGTGACCTTATTTGCGGAAAAGGTCTTTGTAGGTGTAATCAAGGTAAGGGTCTCAAGACCAGGTCATGCTGGATTACCCGGGGTGGGGATGGGGCCCCTAAAGCCAGTGAGGGGTGTCCTCATAAGAGACAGAAGATGCCATGTGACGGCGAGGCAGAGGCCAAGTGAGGCGGGGACTTGACCCCAGATTGTGGAGGCTCCTGGGATAGCCGGGTGGTAGACCCCAGGGTCACGACCACACAGGAGCCCCCTTGTCCCAGTCGGTCCTCCTGTCACTTCACTCATGAGTGTGATCTCCCCCAGCAAGACCTCAAAGAAAGGGCCAGGCCCTCCCCTGGGCACACCCTCTGGCCGTGGTGGCAGAGGTCAGCGGTTAGCGTCGGTTGCGGGTAGGCACTCTCAGCCTGTCCCACTGTGGCCGGACGAGACACGCATTGCCCACGGCCCCCGGGATGAAGCCCGTGGCAGGACAGCCGCGTCTCCCTGCATCTTCTCTCAGCTTCCCCCAGCCCTCCACCTCTAGGCCTGTGTCCGTGCTGTGCCCCAGCCCCTCCCAGCCTTCAGGCTGCACTGTGGACCCCACTTCCTCCTCTGAGGACCCTCCCGTGACTCCCCGAGTTGGGGTGAGGGCCCAGCTCTGGAACCCCCAGTGCCCTAGGCACACCCCATCAAAGCACCCGTGCCCCTGGGCTAGGCGAGTTTTCTGTGGGGCCATGGCACGGGGCGCCTGATAAATGCTCGCCGAGGGGAGGGACGGGGAGGGAGTGGAGAAGCAGGGGCTGCCCGGCGCCGGCCCCTTGACCCACCAGCCCCGCTGCCTGGGCAGCGCCTGCTGGACCCCCAGAGCCAGGACCCAGGCCGCGGCTCTGGGTCACGACGCTTCTCCCGCCCCAGAAGCTAGAACCCCTGAAGCCCCTCGCCCTCGCTCCCACCCAACCCCAGCCCATCTCAGAAGCACCGCCC
>NW_006792775.1:3255247-3260651 GCF_000442215.2 Lipotes vexillifer
CCCCCCGCCCCGTGGCCTGTGGTTTCTTCTGGAACCGCCTGACAGACGTGCCCCCGGCCCTTTGGTCCCCGCACACCAGGTCGGCCAGGAGGAAGTATGAGGGGTAGGAAGCCTGGAGGGCAGCGAAGTGTCCAGTTCAGCCATGCGCCCCTCGGACCTTCCATAGATTTGTGGCAGGTGCCTCCTATGTGCCAGGGGCTTTTGTCAGAGCACAGGGGAAGGAGCTGTCCTTGCAGCGGGGATGGTCCACGTCCCGGGGCAGCCGGAACAAGTGACCACACACCGGGCGGCTTAAACCACACAGACTGATGCTCTCACCGTCTGGAGGCCAGAATCCCAAAATTAAGGTGTCAGGAGGCTTGGTTTCTCCAAAGGCTCCAGGGGAGGGTCCTTCCTGCCTCTTCCAGCTTCTGGGGGCTCCAGCCGTCCCTGGGCTTGGGGCCTCGTCTGTCCAGCCCCTGCCTCTGTCATCCCATGGCCACCGCCTCCGTGTTTATGTATTTTCTCCTCTTATAAGGACACCAGCTGTGGGATCAGGGCCCACCCTACTCCCCGTGACCTCATCTTAACTGATGACATCTGCAGAGACCCCGTTTCCAAATGAGGTCACACTCTGAGGCTCTGGGTAGACATGAAATTTGAGGGGACACCATTAAACCCAGTACAGGGGGGGACCGTTGGCCTGGGGAAGGCCTGCGAGTCCCACCTCTCCTGTGACCGTGGGGTAGAGTCTGGGCCTGGGGCTGGGGGTTTTCTCCTCTGGCTTCACAGACATGTGTGAGGCTGCTGGGTGGCAGAGCAAGTGGCCCTGGGCGGAGAGAGCTCGGCGCCAGGCTGGGTGCTTCCCTAGGTGGGCACGGCTCCCTCTGGGTCTCCGAAGCCCCATCTCAGAGGTGAAAGTTCATCTTTAAAAGAAGCCTCGGACCTATGATAAGGAAATTTATTCAGTTAAGTGTTGCCGCGCATGTGGTGCTGTGGATTTTGAACAAACGGGCACAGAGTCCGCCGGCTGCAGGAAGGCGGAGAGGGCGGGGCTGGCACGGGGGCCTCGGGCTGCAGTAAGCAAGGCTGTGGCAGCCAGGCACCCTCCCTTGGGCACAGCCCATCCCGGGAGCTGCAGGGGCAGCCGGCCCCTTCCCCAGCCGCCCAGGGAGCGGGGAGCGTGAAGTGAGTGGCGTCCACGAGAAATGGGCTCCCTGAGGAGGACCCAGCGCATCAGGCTTGAAGCCTGTCTCACCCATCATCGGTTCAAGTTCACTTTTTAAACGTTTTATTGAGGTGAAGATTAACCATTTCAAAGCGTCCGATTCAGTGGCATTCACTGCTTCCATGGTGTCCCGCAAGCACCACCTCTGGCAGGTTCCAGAGCATTTTCATGCCCCCGCAAAGGGAGCCCTGCACCATCAGCTGGCGCTCCCCTCTCCCTCCCCCGAGCCTGGCAGCCACTCGTGGATTTTTGGTCTCTGTGGATGCTGGACGTCTCTGTGGATGCTGGACACCTGTTCTGGATGTTTCATGCACATGAAATCACACAAGATGTGACCTTCTGAGTCTGGATACATTCACTTAGAGCAGAACGTCATGGAGGGTCATCCACGTGGCGGCGTGTGTCATGGCTTCATTCCTTCTTGTGGCTGAAAAACATTCCCCTGCATGGATGGACGTACATGTTTCGTTCACCCATTTGTCCATCAGTGGTGTTTGATGGGTGTCAAGCTCCCTCTTTAAAGGGACCTGTTTTCTATTGATACAAAGCGCTCATGGCCCTGAAGAATATTCTTTCTGTCCGATGGGCAGGGAGGCAGGGCCAAGCCTCTGAGGACGGGGAAATTCAGGTAGGACAGCGTCACGGGGCCTTCCCGGTCTTGCCTGGCTCACCACAAGGTGTCAGGGGTGGCCGCGTGTGTCAGGCCTGTGGACACAGCCAGGGCGGCCTGGGAAGGTCAGCGGCAGGCTGGCCTCACTGCCGCCAGGTGGGTCCAGACCACGCCTGACACCACAGGCCCTGCACAGGTGTCCTCATCGTTGTATCAGAGGGGCCAGCGCGGTGTCTGCCATGTGCTTGTTGAATGAATGAATGAACTAGTGACGGAATGATGGCAGCTGCACAGACACCCCGTCCCTCCAGCTCTCCGTCTGCCGCCACCCTTCTCACATCGGCAGTGACCTTGGGCTGTGAGGCTCCAGGGGCCTGGCCCCCCCTCCAGGAGGTGGACAGGCTGTGCGGGGACCCCCGTCACGGGGTGCGAGGGGGGAGTGCCTGTTTCCTCTTGGCTTTTCACATTCTTTCCTTCACAGCGGGAGCTGGGAGGATGCTTGCCTCTGTTCTCGGCCTGTTGGGGAACTTTGGAGAGAAGCTTGTGTTGGAACGGCCTTTCTGTCTATGGAGGATTGGAAAGGGGACCCCGGTGGCCCCCACTGTCTCCGTCGGCCTCGCCGGGGCGCCTCCCAACAGCCGGGGGATGGGGACTGCCAGCCAGCAGGCTCGGGGGCTGGTTGAAAAGACAGGATCGCCCCTTTGTCCCTTCAGAAGGTGGACACACTTTGCTTGGCCACCAAGAACCACACACCCCGCTCCGAGGCTTCCTGGCCCTTAACCCTCGTTTGCTCGCTCATTCATTCATTCATTCGACAGATGGGTCGTGGACGCCCGCTGCCTGGTGATGTTGTCGGAGGTGCCTTCTGAGCACTTTGGTGTTTGCTGACTCTTCTCGGGAGCCCCACGGGGCAGGTGGGCGGAACAGCCACCAGGCCCAGTGAGGAAGCAGAGGCTGGGGGGAGGGGGCGGTGGCACGGCACCGGCATCCTCCAGGACGCCTTTGCCAGGAGCTGAGAGCTCGCGAGCTTTGCCAAAGCAAAGAGATCTAGAAGAGACATTTTGAGGCTCCAAAACTTGAAAAGATAATAAAAACCATTTAAATGAGTACATATTTAATGAAGTTTGTATCCAAACTTCATTTACTGTTACATGGAATGTTCATTTTAAACTAATTTGTAGGTGAGATTTCTCAGTGGGCAAGAAATCTCAGAGCCGCGTGAGGATCACTGAGCAGGTACGGTCCATCCCCAGCAGAGGACCCACCCAGCCAGACGGCCGCAGAAGCAAAAGTGTACAAATGTCTTCTGATGTTTCACAGCCAAAAAGTTACACTTGCTGGGCTGCATGTGCACTGATATTTGAAATAGTGTTGGGGCAGGGGCTTCAAAAGGCAGCAGAGGTGGCCTGGGCCTCCCCTGGGCTGTGGGCACCATGCATGGTCCTGGGCACGAGCGGTCTGTGATGTGGGGTGAGAGCCCCCTGGCCTCCACTCACGGCCAGCACCCCAGAAAGCCTCCGGCTTCCCGAGCGACTCTGTCTTCCTTTCACCCAGGGTTTGCTGAGCACCTGCTTTGTGGCAGGCCGGGGTGGGGGGATGGCTGGACGTTGATCGTCACCACGGTGAGATGGACACGCCCGGGCTCCCTGGGTGGGAAACGGGTGCCCGGAGGGTCCTCGTTTCAGGCAGGTGTGAGTGATCGAGGCTGCGGGCACGTAGTGAGTCCCGGGCAGACGTCAGCCCGTGGTGAGATGATGTGCAGAAACGCAGGGGTGGGCGTGTAGGAGGACGCTGTGGACCCAGAGACACGGGCCAAGGAGCTTGCCCAGCAGCCTCAGCCAGGGTGCATATAGCTTCCACTAGAGAGGATGGATTCCCAGCCACAGGGCTGCCCGCCACTTGGGGCAGGGTTTGGAGTGTGTTCACCCTGCAGCGAGCCAGGCCCTTCTGCCTCATTGTTCAGCCCAGGCCTCGTCCCCTCTTGAGGCAGCCAGAGACCAGGGTCCCCAGTGCCCAGCTTTCCCCCGCAGTGTCCACCTGACTGGTGGTCTATGCACGATGAGGGAGACCACCCCTCACTTCTTAGCTGGCATTTACTGGTGTCCCCATGACCCAGCCTGTGCTCACTCCCAGCAGGGGTGACAGAGGGACAAGCCAGTGAGCACAGGACAGTGTCTGGGAGAGAAAGGGGGGATGTGACAGAGGAAGATGAGCCTTGAGGTTTTTCGATGGACTGGACTGCGCCCCCCTAAACTCACAGGTTGGAGCCCTAACCACATGTGAGGGTGTTACCACACTCGGGTCCGGCTGCTCACAGCTCGAAAGCCAGTACTCGAGAGACAAGTGTTGGCAGGAAGGAAAGTTTGCTTTATTCAGGAGGCGGGCAACCTGGGGAGAAGGTAGACTCGGGTCCGAGAACCAGTCAGGGGGCAAGAGCTTTCAGAGGGGAGTTTCAAGGGTGCACAGTCGGAGGGAGGGGGCCACGCGCAGAACAGCACAGTCAGCCCTCACAGTACCTTGTAATTGCTCGTGTGCGGTCTGGTCAGCGTCATCTTGATGGTTTTAAATACAGTTAATCGTCAGTTCCAGGGTCAGTTTGTTGCCATTTCCTTGAGGCCAGTTCTCAGAATTGTGTAAGATGGAGCGGCTTATGTCATGGCTACAGTCTGGTTATCACGCAGTTAACCTCCTCCACCTGGTGGGGATTTCAGCAGCTACATAACAGCTTCCAAGGGTACTGCTCAGGATATTAGCTACAGCCCTGGCGGAGGAACTAAAGGTCCTTGACTTTGTCTGATGGCTAAACTATTATTATTTTGTCTTGTTTGACTGCTTTTCTTTACTTCTGCATTTTTTTCAGTTCTCTGGATAAATTTATTCTTGGAGTAAAGTTCTTCTACAGACAAGAGGCAGGCGAAGGCCATGGGTGGTTGGGGGAATGGGGTGCATGTGTCCTGGGAAAGCCCCATAGGGTCCTGCTTAGTTACAAGGGTATTTGGAGGTGGGGGTCTTTGGGAGGTAGGTAGGGTTAGATGAGGGTGGAGCCCCCACGATGGGATCAGTGTCCTTACAGGAAGAGGAAGAGGCCAGAACTCTTTCTGCCGTGGGAGGGCGCAGAGAGAAGGCAGCCGTCTGCAAGCCAGGGAGAGGGTCCTCGGCAGAGCCTGACTATGCTGACACCCTGACTTCTGGCCTCCAGACTGTGAGACGATCAACTGCTGTTGTTTAAGCCCCAGTCTAGTATTTTGTCACAGCCATCCGAGCTGACTTATACAAGGTCTGACAGAGCCGGGTTCAAATCCCAGCTCTGCAGGGTCCTAGTCAATGACTTGCCAATGACTCCTGACCACAAATCTGGTGTGCAATCCCAGATGGGCAGAAATCCTGCCTCTCACTCTGGGTGGGGACTGGTGATGGCGTCCCCTCCCCAACTGGCCGAGAATGGGTCCCATTTACCTGCACTGCTAGTTCACCTGTGATCACCTGTGCCGGCATGCCCCGGGGGCTGGGCCCCTTTTCCCACCCTTGCTTCTTTCTTCTCTGTCTTCTGTTTTCCATCCCATTCTAGTTCTGGACCTTCTCTTTCC
>NW_006792775.1:3260706-3264099 GCF_000442215.2 Lipotes vexillifer
CATTCTAGTTCTGGCCCTTCTTTTTCCCTCCAGCGCTCTGTCTTTTCCTTTTTAAGACTTAACATCTATCAGGGGCAGACACTACTTAAAAGAGTAATTATTCAAACGCAAGGGTCTCGCCCCCAAGAGCAGCCGCGTCAGCCCCAGGTGCCCCTGGCTCTTGTTTTCTGCGGATTTTCTCTCTGAAATATGGACTCGTCACGTTCTCCACTGTAACCTGCCCTTTTTCAGACAACGCAGGGAGACCATTTTTCCGCCTCAGCTAAGTACCGATGTCTGTGATCTTGACGGCTGCACAGAATCCCCCAAACCAATTTCGTCTCCCTGGCCTTCACTGCTAGGAATGTTCCTGCGATGATGGTGCTGTTTCGGGGCATTTCCCTAGGGTCTCCTTGCCTCCCCTCCTGCCGCCCGGTCTCTGGCCTGGTAGGACTTGCCTACTGGGGCTTTCGATGGCCAGTCTGCCTTTAGAGAGCGTTTACAAGCGGGGCAGGGAGGTGTACTGTTTGATCCTCTGGGTGATTTGTGCGGTGTGATGTCCCTGGACGGCTGAGGGAACTGCCTTCATAAACCCCAGCGCAATTCTCCGCGGAATATGGTGCAGCCGTGGAAAACAATGCCAGAAATCCAGTGTCCCAGCCAAGGCAGCCAGGTGATGAGCGCACGTTGCAGGAACCACAGACTCGAGAGTGACCCCATTTTATTAGAAAGGACACCTACATGTTTCTGTATTTGTACAGATGTCTGAAGAGCCATGTCTGCAGTGCTCCCGGGAAGGGGATGATGAAGTTGGTGGGGGCGGGCGGGGGGGCGGGAGGGACTTTTACTTTTCTATGATATTCAGTAGCAAAGCATTCTGAGACAGCGTAACTTAAGTACCACCCCCACTTTGGTAGGTGAGGCTCTCACCTGTCCCACGTAGAAGCCTCCAGAACACACTCCCACAAACAGCACTGGCTATGAGCTGTGCTTCCCGCATCATTCTCCTGGAAGAAGGGGGTCCAGAAAAATAAGGCATAAATAAAAATAAAATTCAGGTGCCTTGTGACCAGTCCTGCCAGTTGGGTTTCAGGGAGATGGTGCTCGAGCCCAGCAGTGGATGCTAAGGGTCCACACATGTCCCCTCCACGTGCCACTTGGGCAGCCGCACAAGATCCCCATGGAGATCCGTGTGTCACACTGCCCGGCTCTGAGTGACCCGCTGGGCGCCAGGACCACCTGTGCTGCTGGTTCCTCGCTCTTCCCTAAGAGAAGCAAAACCAATAGACAAACACAGTGACCTTCTAACAGCATCCCCACCCCGGGTGCTTGCCGCCCCCCCCCCCCATGCCTGCAGGGATCTCTCTAAGGTACCCAGCTGATTATGCCCCAGACGCTTCCACTGAGGACGATCCCCTCTCCCCTGGCTCTCCGGCGTCCCATATTCTGCCCAGAATGCTTCGTTAAATTCTGCACACGCAAATAAGGCAGAAAAGTAAAAGCCCCCCTTTTCCCTGCCCCGATCTCACCTGCCAGCCCCGGGCACCAGCCAGGTCTGATGGTTGCATGCTTGGCAAAGCCTTTTCTGACCTTTTTGCTGGATTAGAATAGCCCCCACTGTGTTACTCACCCCAAGGGCAGGCACCTGTGCCACCCTCCTAGAACCTTCACGCTCTGATTAATTGTTCATTCGGTGTTCCTGCAGGCTGGGAGCTCCACGGGCCAGGGTCAAATCTGTCTTATTCCTCCCTGTCTCCCTAGGGGAGGTGCTTATTCAATAGTTCAAATCGCTGTTGGATGGAAGGATGGATGGATGGCTGAATAGATTGATGGATGGATGGAGTGATGGATGGATGGAAGGATGGATGAAAGCACACCTGTACTTATTAGCAACAAAGAACAGGGACAGATTCTGGCCAATTTTTTAATGACACTTAGGGTTGGGCGGTGGGGGGGCATATTGTAGGACAGTGTCCTCTGGGAGTCGGAGCCTGGGGGCGTGGGGCAGCTTTACAGACTGGATACTGTCCCTGTCCCTCCCTCATGCTGTCCCAGCCCCTCTCTGCTAGTCTATTCTACTACCACTGGCCCCGAATTCTCTGATTCTAAAAGTAGCCAGTCCATCTGGCTCTACAGGCCATCCCCACTCCATTGGGCAATGACTTTTGCATCAGACCCTGACAGTGGCCCCTAGCCAGCCAATGGATGAGCCACCCCTGGGTCAAGTCCTCTCTTGGGTCAGTGGGGCTGCCAGTGCACAGAGTATGGTGCACTGTCCGAGCCGAGGTGAGGTGGGGTGGCCTGGGCAGATCCAGCGAGGAGGGGCTGTGAGGTGGCATTCACCATGCCTCCCGCACAAAATCCAGGACAACCTGTACAGCACCTAAATCAAGCCCCAGGCCCAATGCTGCCCCAGGGGTGGTGGCAGTGAAGCTGCAGGGCTTGTCCTCTAACCCTCCGACCTCCACGTCTCTGCTGACCGTCTGGACAGGCACCAGCTCGAGTTGCAAATAGGCAGAGCCACGAAGTGAATGGTCTGAGTAGTAAGCAGGCGATGATTGCTAGAGGGCGGTAAAGGACGGCCGGGAGAGGGGCGGTGCCAGCATTCAGTGAGGTGGTCAGGGCTGCTCAGCACGAGGGGAGAGAGGAAGCTGTGTGGGTGTCTGGAGAACATCATTCCAGACCCCAGGAGCCGTGCCTAGAAGCTGGAGGGGTGGTGGCAGGAGAGAAACGCCCCCTTCCCATGAAGCAGCGGCAGGGGGGGGGGGGGGGGGGGCTTGAGGCTGGGCTGAGTGAGCCGGGAGAATGGTTGGTGGTGACATAGGGGCATGGCTGGGCCAGGCCGCGGGGACCTCACTGGCCACCTCACTGGCCAGTGTGCAGGGTTGGCTTTAACTGCCTGTGTTTTGTGCCCTGGGCAGTAAGATCTTCTTTGGCCGCCTGGTTGAGAATAGACTGCAGGGGGGCGAGGGCAGCTCAGAGAACCAGTTTGGAGGTCCCTGCCCGAATCCATGTGAGAGGGTCCTGGCAGTGGGCATGTGGGGTGGGCGTACTCAAGGTCGTCGTTGGAGAAGGTGGGTGCTGGTTTGCTAGTGGTGGGGTGCAGGGGTGAGGAGGGCCCCCAGGAGGGCTCTAGGGTTTTATCCTGAGCGACGCAGCACAGAGGGGCCACCCCTGGCGACCTGGGGATGCGGCTGTCCGGAGCGTCTTCTCCCTGCTCCGTTTGCCTGGGCCCCCTGGCACTGCCCCTCTGTAGCCCGGAAGTCAGCTGGCCCGTGGCAGTTGCTTGACCTGTGGCTGAAGGAGACTCTCCTGCTGGTATTTGCCAAGCGCTCACTCGGTTGTGTGACGTAACACAAGCCGGGGGGCTCTGAGCACTGCCTTCCCTCCCAGTCGCTAGCTCCCGTGCTCCCA
>NW_006792775.1:3264154-3267246 GCF_000442215.2 Lipotes vexillifer
CTCCTGCATCAGTTGGGGTGACACTGCTGGGCCACCCGGAGTCCCCCGAGGGTCCCCTCCTCCAGAGACGCCCCCGTCCCCTGGTCTCCACGGCTCCCACACACCCCTCAGAGAAAGCCCCTTGTCCCTCCCCCAGGGCCAGGCAGAATTCGGAACCCCCCACTGTCCCCTGCCAGACGGCCCCTCAGGTCGGCACCCAGCACCAGCCCTGACCGGCCAGCAGGTCCTTCCCCGGCACCGAGCATCACCCCGTCCACACGGCAGCACCCGTATCCGACACGCAGACCCCACTCACTGACCCCAGCCCAGACCCACCAGCTCGGATCGTCTGGGGATAGGGCCCAGGGTTCCACATTTCTCCAAAGCCCCCCCTCCCCACTGGCTCTGACGAGCCACCAGATTCCTGCACGGCAGACTCAGTGACCCCTCTGGCCATGACCTCTGGGCAAAGCCTCTTCAGGGACCCCCGCTGCATCCAACACCAGGCTGGGGGTCCTCAGGACCAGTATCACTCAGGGGCCACCCTTGATTTGCCAGGAACGTGGGGACACATTTGCCGGGCCTCCAGCTCCTGCAGCCGGCAGCACCTCATCAGACCAGAGTGGGTTCCTGTCTGTGTTGTCTGTGTTGTGTGCTGCTTCTGTGCAGAGCACAGGGGGTCCAGGACTTGAAGGAGGAGGAGAGACTGAGTGTTCCGAGCAGATAAAGTCTCACCCTGGCGCTCGCCGTGTTCGGACGTGTTCACACGCTAACTGGATCTGGGGCCCGGGCACGGCGGGCTCCGCGGAGATCAACCAGCACAGATGGAGTTGAGGGGCTTGGAGGGACGGGGTGCCGAGGGTGCCACCTGGGGGCTGACCCCCACCCAGGCCCCTCCCATCGCACAGACGCCAGCACTGGATGTTTCCTTCCCTTTGATCTGAACGAGCTCTCTGGACGCCTCACAAAGCAGGCCCCGGGCGGCTGCCCCGTCCCCGTCTGCTCTCTCCTTGGGCCGAGCCCTCCCCTGGTGCCGGCTCTTTGGCTGAAAGGAGAGACTGAACCGGGACAGACATTCCAGCCCCACCTGCCTCAGCCTGAGAGATGACATCGGGACCTTCTCTGTATGGGAGATGAAGTGAAAGCCCAGAGAGGTCAGATGGTTTCCGAGGGTCACACAGCTCGGAGACGGCGCAGCAAGGACGGAGGCAGGTTCCTTCCGTGAAGATGCCGGGCTCATTATACTTCCCGTGCTGCCTCTGAGCGCCAGCCAGCCCCCAGATGCGTTCTTTGCCCTCAGCTTAAAAAATACAGTGAGGGGGCTTCCCTGGTGGCGCCGTGGTTGAGAGTCCGCCTGCAGATGCAGGGGGCGCGGGTTCGTGCCCCGGTCCGGGAGGATCCCACGTGCCGCGGAGCGGCTGGGCCCGTGAGCCGTGGCCGCTGAGCCTACGCGTCCGGAGCCTGTGCCCCGCGACGGGAGAGGCCACAGCAGTGAGAGGCCCGCGTACCGCAAAAAAATAAAATAAAACTAAATACATTGAAGTTGTGCTGTCAGTCAGAAGTAAAAATATATAAACAAATGAAAAGAAAGCCCAAGCAGCCCTAATGGAACGCACAGTGTGTTCTTCAGATAGAAAGGTGACCTCTGTGGGACAACAGCTTTCCTAGTTTAGTGGAATAAGTGATTAGTTGGCAGTTTTATTTCAGTGACCACAAATCCTTTCCTCCCCTGCCCCTCTGCGAAGGAGCTCATTCCCCCACTGCGTCCCTCCCCCCGAGGTCCTCGTGGGCGACTCGTCTGCAGGAAAGGAGGACCGCGAGCCTGGGTTTATCCTGAATTCAGGCTCCTCTTGTCCCCAGCCTAGCATCTTCCTCCCTGGGTTACCTCGCTGAGGCGGTTTAACCCAGGACGGACAGGGGCTGCTGACGGCAGAAAGGGGTTGGGGGCCTCACGAGTGCCCTGGACGCGGCAGGCTCTGTGACAAGTCAGGGTGACTGGGGTGGGGGGGGGGCGCTCCTAGGGTTAACAGAGGGGCTCGAAAACCAGCAGACCAGCCCTCAGGCCCGCCCTCACCTGCCCTGCGTGTCTCGGCCTCTGCGGGCAGCACGGTCCCGAAGCTTCCCACTGGCACATAGATTTGGTGCTGGAGCCGGGCCCACTGGCCTCGCTCCTGCCCGTGCCAGGTTCTCTCTGGCTGCCTCAGGAAGCCAGGCCAGGCGACCGCTGGTGGAGCTGGAGGTGGACTGGGGCCTGGAGAGTGGGGAGGCCGCTCGCGTGCATGGTCTCGAGGCGCCACGGCCGAGGAGCTGTCCTTGGTCCCGACGGGGGGCCTGGCCCCTCCCCTTCATCTTGAGCCCCCGTTGGCGGCAACAGTGAGCGAACCCCAGTATGCCCAGAGCGAGGCTGTGTCACCAGCCGCCCAGCCTGCTGACCCACGCTGCACATCAGCGGCTGGACTTCCTTTTGCGGGTGGGCGATGGATGGGGTTGAGCATTCTAGAGGCTGACGGGGTCTGTGACGGCGAGGGGCACTCGGAGACGGCCCGCTCGTGCCACGTGGACACGGTGGGAGTTTCGGGGAGCAGAGCTGAGTGCCGCGGCCTGCCTGTCGAGAGGTATTCAAGCACAGCTGGTCCCCACCAGCGCGCAACCCCACAACCGAGAGGGAAGGAGCTGGTCTGGGAAGACCCCCCCACTCCGCCGTCAGCCCTCAGCCAGGTCCCCCGGGGCTCACCCTACTCTGGCCTCTGCAGAAGCCAGCTGTACCTGCGTATGTGTTCCCTGCGGCTGCTGTAACACGTGACCTTGTAGGTAGTGGCTTAAAACAGCCCAAGTTTATTATCTTGCAGTTCTGGAGGTGAGAAGTCCAAAGTGGTCTCACAGGGCTAAAACTAAGGTAGCGGCAGGGCTGGTTCTTTCTGGAAGCTCCAGGGGAGAATCCATTCTTTGTATGTTCTTGCGGGGTCTTCGGGGAGGCTACGCGGCGTGGGGGGCCATCAGGACAGACGGCACAACATTGGTTTCAGCCAGTGACTGCTCCCCCGTCCCCCCAATTCTGCCCACACTCCAGAGTCCCAGGTGCCCCCCCATCCCCATAGCTCTGGCTCCCACCC
>NW_006792775.1:3267980-3278134 GCF_000442215.2 Lipotes vexillifer
CCCCCCAGTGAAGCTATTCTTCCCTCTCCTTCCCGGTGCCAATGCCCCTGCCCCCACTCCCCAGGATCCGCTTTTCTGCCCTATGTGCTGTGCCCGCCCAACCCCTCGCACGTATCACCAAGTGCACGCTGCTGTACCCCCTGCCGCGCTGTGGCCGTGTCTGTCTCCTTCCCCATCATGTCCCGGCCTGGACACAAGGCTGGCACGGAGGCCCCGAGGAGAATGTGTGGGATGAACGTTGCCATCATAGGGTCCCGTGCCACAGGCCAGGCTGCAGAGGTGGGTATCACTTCAAAGCCCTCTGCATCTTTCTGAGCGACTCTGGGGGTCTCCTCTGTCTGGCACAGGCTGGGGCTGGTTGTGAGGTTTTGCCGAGAGAGCCGCAGCGCCCGGGTGCAAGCCTTTGCCTGCAGGGCTCGGGGTGGGGGGGGGTCCCCCAGACGCCGCCTTTCACACAGGACGGTAGGCTCAGCCGCAGATTCTGGTCACGGCCAGGCAGCACCATTGAAGGGCCAGCCCAGGCTGCCCTTCAGCCCAGCTGCCACGTGGCGGAGGTGGGTCTGTGCCGGCAGGTGGCCGACACGGATCAATCACCAGGCAGTGAGCAGGGCCGATCGGGTCTAGGTTGGGGTTCCCGGGCCTGGCACGGAACCTACGCATCCTAGGTGCCCCGTACAGGCCAGCTCCTTCCCTCCAGGGCTCTGCTCGGCGGGCTCACCCGGGTTCCCTGTGATTGTAGACACAGGTCAGGGTCTCGCAGGGGCCTCCTTTAAGTAAGACGCATTTAAACCCTGCCCAGCCGTGGAAGCCCCCGGGCAACGGCTCCCACCCATCTGTCCTCTCCGAGCTGTGTGGCAGCCAGACACTGATGGGGGCCATCACGGGGACCACGCCGGGGCCTCCTTCTGTTTTATCAGGAAGTCGCACCTTTGTTGTTCATTTAGACGCTTGGTCATGCCTCATGGGTTCACTGGCTGGGAATGATGGTCTTGAGACAGTAGGAAGACCTCACCACAACTGGTTCAGAGCGGGGCTGGGCCAGGGCGATGTCCACACCCTCTGCGTCTTCACGCAGCAGCGATGGGGTGGGTGCAGAAGTTACAGAAGGACCTACTTTTTTTTCTTTTCCATGATGGTTTATTACAAGATACTGAATATAGTTCCCTGTGCTATACAGTAGGACCTTGTTGCTTATCTGCTTTACATATAGTAGTTTTTATCTGCTAATCCCAAACTCCTAATGTATCTCTCCCCCAGCGCTTTCCACTTCGGTAACCATAAGTTTGTTTTCTATGACTACTGTGATTCTGTTTCCGTTTTGTAAATAAGATCTTTTGTATCATATTATATTCCACATATAAGTGATATCATATGATTTTTGTCTTTCTCTGTCTGACTTACTTCACTCAGTACGATAATCTCTAGGTCCATCTATGTTGCTGCAAATGGCATTATTTCATTCTTTTTTTATATAAATTTATTTATTTTATTTATTTTTGTCTGTGTTGGGTCTTTGTTGCTGTACACGGGCTTTCTCTAGTTGCGGTGAGCAGGGGACTACTCTTCGGTGGGGTGCGCGGGCTTCTCATTGCGGTGGCTTCTCTTGTTGCGGAGCACGGGCTCTAGGCTTATGGGCTTCAGTAGTTGTGGCTCATGGGCTCAGTAGCTGTGGCACGCGGGCTCTAGAGCGCAGGCTCAGTAGTTGTGGCGCACGGGCTTAGTTTGCTCCGCGGCACGTGGGATCTTCCCGGACCAGGGCTCAAACCCATGTCCCCTGCCTTGGCAGGTGGATTCTTAACCACTGCGCCACCAGGGAAGCCCCTTCGTTCTTTTTTGTGGCCAGTACTGCATTATATTTCTATATATAATATATATATATATATTTTTTTTATATATATATATATATATATATATAGCCACATCGTCTTTATCCATTCATCTGTCGATGGACAGTTAGGTTGTTTCCATGTCTTGTCTATTGTCAGTAGTGCTGCTATGAGCATTGGGGTGCATGTATCTTTCTGAATTAGAGTTTTTTTCCTGATATATGCCCAGGAGTGGGATTGCAGGATGCTATGGTAGCTCTATTTTTAGTTTCTTAAGAAACCTCAGTAACGTTCTCCATAGTGGCTGCACCAATTTACACTCCCACCAACAATGTAGGAGGGTTCCCTTTTCTCCACACTCCCTCCAGCATTTATAAGTTGTAGGAATTTTTAACGACGGCCATTCTGACCGGTGTGAGCTGGCACCTCGTTGTAGTTTTGATTTGCATTTCTTTAATATTACTGATGTTGAGCATCCTTTCATGTGTCTGTTGGCCATCTGTACGTCTTCTTCGGGGAAATATCTGTTTAGGTCTTCTGCCCATTTTTTTGATTGGGTTGTTTGGTTTTTTGTCATTGAGTTGTGTGAGCTGTTTGTGTATTTTGGAAATTAAGCCCTCGTCTGTCACATCATTTGCTCTTAGGTTGTCTTTTTGTTTTGTTTGTGGTTTAGTCCATAGGTTGTCTTTTTGTTTTGTTTCTGGTTTCCTTTGGTATGCAAAAGCTTATACATTTGATTAGGTCCCATTTGTTTATTTTTGCTTTTATTTCTATTGCCCTAGGAGGCTGACCTAAGAAAACATTGATACAATTTATGTCAGAGAATGTTCTGTCTGTGTTCTCATCTAGGAGAGATGTTACATATATGGCGTCATGTCTTACATTTAAGCAGAAGGACTACTTATAATAAATCAGAGTAAGAAGGATATTTAACCTAGTGTTTACACTCGCCTGTATTTAGCAAAGGCTGGAAAGAAAGGGCAGATGCGAGACCCCCCGCTGACACTGCTGTGGGAATGGGGATGCCACCCATCCTGGGTCAAGGCAAGAAACAGGCTGAGAATCGCCACAGTAGATGATGTCAGAGCTCATGGCATCCCAAGGGTCTAAACCATCACAAATGAGCAACATTTTCTTGGAAGGAACAGTCATTTCCACTTGAGAAGAAAATCGGTTCCTTAGTTATCTCTGAGCTGGGCTAAGATCCTTCGGCTGGCTGTTCTGATTGTTCCAATACTGTGAAAATCAGCAGGTGGAATCATGTAACCACTTCTCTTGCCTTCAGGCACAAGGCCGCCCCTTGGCTGATAAGCCCTGGTGTGTGAAATAACGGCCCCCAGCCTGTGACCCACCCGGGCCCCTCGGGCCGTGGCCACCATACCCTCCACCTTCCTGGGGACACGCTGTTGCCATCACTGTGTCCAGACCACCATCGTCACCCCATGGGAGTGAGCACATGGGGGCCCTGGGACATAGGCCGGGAAGTCTGTGTCCTCTCTGGGCATCTCCCGTGCCCGCTGTGGGAAAGGATGGTGTGTGCCACCTGTGACCTCGTGGGCTGTGCGTGATGTCACCATCCTCGGGTGAGCAGAGAGTGAAGCCTTCTGGAAACTGGCTCGTGTAGAGCTGGGGTACAAGTTCAAAAGCAGTACCTATCCCTCCTTCCCTCGGGAGGCAGGGGCCCCGGCCCTGGCAGCCTATTGTCATTCTGAGAATCACAGACGCATTCTGAAGACAGAGGAAGGTGGGGCCTTGCAGGGCGAGGGGGGCTCTGGGCACCAGCCTGCCAGGTGCCGTACACCTCTGTGCGTCCGTTTCCCGTTCTGTGAAATGGGTACAGAGCATCTAAGCATTGACAGGACACTGCACTACCACGTGTATAAGTTTGCTCAGGCTGCTGCCACAGAGTGCCACAGACAGGGTGGCTTAAACAGCAGAAATTATTGTCTCCAGTCCTGAGGCTGGAATCCGAGACCCAGGTGTGGGCAGGGAATGGTCCCTCCCGAGGCCTCTCTCCCTGGCGTGTAGACGGCCGTCTCCTCCCTGTGTCCTCACGGGGTCGTCCCTCTGTGTGTGTCTGTGTCCTGACCTCCTCTTCCTATAAGGGCACCAGTCCTGTGGGGTTAGGGCCCCACCCTGGTGACCTCACTTTACCTTCCTCACCTCTTCAAAGACCCCATCTCCAAACACAGGCACATCCTGAGGTGCTGGGGGCTCAGGACTCCAACATGGGTATTTCAGGGACAAGGGCCAGCCTGTAAGTGTGTTCTGGGCACTGGTCAAGAACTTCACGTCCCAGCCGTGAAGCTCCCACAGCCCTGGGAGGGTGAACCGGTGGGAGGCCCGGGCAGCTGACCTCTGACCTCTTCTCCAGACCTGCCCAGCCCCCAACCTGTGCACTCTCCGCCCCCTGCCAGGCCCTGCCCAGACCTGACGTCGTGCTCAGAGGGGTTGCGCTGAGCCCACCGCCCCTGGCCCTTCCCCAGCATCCTGAGCCCCTTGCAGTCCTGACATTCCCTCCACCCTCCCCACCCCTATGCTGAGGCAAGAACCAAGAGCTGGGGGCTTCCCTGGTGGCGCAGTGGTTGGGAGTCTGCCTGCTAGTGCAGGGGACACGGGTTCGAGCCCTGGTCCGGGAGGATCCCACGTGCCGCGGAGCAGCTGGGCCCGTGAGCCACGGCCACTGAGCCTGCGCGTCTGGAGCCTGTGCTCCGCAACGGGAGAGGCCGCGATAGTGAGAGGCCCGCGCACCGCGATGAAGAGGGGCCCCCGCTGGCCGCAACTAGAGAAAAGCCCTCGTGCAGAAACGAAGACCCAACACAGCCCAAAATAAATAAATTAATAAAGAAAAAGAACCAAGAGCTGGCTCTACTGGACGCTGAGGTACCTGATGCAGCTGAGGCATCGCGATCAGGCTGCTGCTCGTCGCTGGCCCCAAACTTCTCTTCCTCTTGGTTTGGGGTCTCTGCCAGGGTCAGAGGAAGGACCCTGGTGACACAGGCCGTGTGGAGGCCCAGCTGTGTCTCTGGGGCAGCCACCGAAGCTGCAGGTCCCACGGAGCTTCGGGATGGGGGCTGCGAAGAGAGCCTTCTGGGAAATGGGAGGTTCTGGAGCACAGCTCCTGACGTGGACGGGCCACCGAGGGGAGTTGGGCCCGGAGCCCCGTCGCCGTCCTCACCGACCACTTGTCCTGTGATGCGGTGCTGGTCAGGGCTCCCGGGGGCTGCGGGGCTGACCACGACCAGGCGGGGAGTCCTGGGCTCTTGTCCGCACGTGCCCTGTGCCGGGAGCAGCAGTGGTCAGTCGGCGTCTGTGCTGCCGGCCACTGCCCAGGTCCCACACGCCCGTCACCCGGCTTCATTCTCGAAACCGGCCTGTGCACTTTGGGTCCCTGTTTATGATGAAGTGGAGGCTCTGGGAGGCCGTGTGACCCCCTCCCCCCCCCGAGCCCCAGCGGTGCCGCCCGGGGGTCCGAGCCTGGCCCGTCCACCGTGGCCATCCTGCAGGGAGCCGGACAGCCACAGCCGGGGTCTGGGACACTGACGACCCCCTCGTCATGCTTCAGAATGTCAGTGGTCGCCCCAGGCGTGGTTTTGAGTCTCTCTTCCTCTTTCTAACGGGGTGGGAACTACCAGTGCCCTGGGGGCTTCTGGGCTCTGCTTTGTCACGGTTTCCAGATTGAGGGAAGAGTGAGGGAAGAGTGTCCTTGGTGACGCGGGCGTGGAGACGGCGGTGGGCAAGGAGGGCTCTCAGTGCTCATGCTGTCCCAAAAGAGGGTGCGGGGAAGGGGGCCTTGAATAGGCCCCTGAGCGGCTGGTGGAGGACCAGAGTGCCTGGGCAGCCGTGTCTTGGGACCTATGTAGGGACCATCCCATCCACAAGCTGCATGACTGTGGTTACTTCTAAGGGGCTGACGTTCGCTGGGTGTTCACGGCCTGAGGACTGTGTCCCTGTTTCGAGTCATTAACCAAACCGATCCCTCTGGGATAGAGGCTCTGCTGCCCCGTTTCCCAGTGAGGCCTCAAGAGAGGATGGCTCACAGGTGCTTTCAAGGACCTCTGCTGAGACTCACAGCGGCCGTGGGCGTCCCCATCATATAAAGGGAGAAACTGAGGCCCGGGGAGGCTGTGGGCCCTCACTCAAGCGGCTAAGGGCAGAGCGAGGGCTGGGAGTGCGCTTTCCCCATCCCGGGGCCATTGCCTCTTCCACTGGTGGGGCTGCCTCCCAGGAAGTGCAGGGCCCACACACCGCCCACTTTCCCCCGCAGGCAGGGCTCAGCGCTGGACCCGTACCCCATCCCCCCAGGAATGAGGATTCTCGTCCAGTCTCATCCCACCCCACCCCACCCCACCCCATCCCATCCCATCCCATCCCATCCCATCCCATCCCATCCCATCCCATCCCATCCCATCCCATGAGGAGCTCTCGGTGGGAACAAATGGCCCGGTGCTCAGAGATTCCACACGCCTGTTCTCAGACTGCATGCCCCACGAGACGCTCCACCAAACGCCTGCCGTCCCAGGCTGGGGAGGGCACACAGTGTACCGACCCCGGGCACCCTGCACACTCCACTGAGTCAGTCAACAGGTGCTGAGCCCCTGACGCCACCAGGCTGCACACAGCCAAGCTCCGGGGATCTGATGTGGATGCTGGGAAAGGAACGTCCAGCCCCAGCTCTCAGGAGCCTCGGGAACTCGCCTTCCATCACGCTGCCCAGCCCGTGTTCCCGAACCTCTGCACTCGCCACTCAGCCACAGTCCAGGTTTTCTAGAAACATGGCAGGCAGTGCTCTGAAGCCCCCAAACCCCTGCCCTTCTCCGACCTTGCACCCCCAATGTCTGTGTGTCTGTTTATGTATCCACACACTGGGGTGCACGCACACCTTATCAAGACAGTCCCTCTGACACACACTGCCTGCCCGGGGTGCGGGCCAGGAGTGCTTGCTGAGTGGGGGAAGGGCAGGGGGTCCCGTGAGCCAAGTCCCCCTCGAGGGCAGAGGGACAATGACCGGAAGGTCCTTGTTAGTGCAAACGTGTGAACATGGGAGAAACCAGGGGCCAGGAGTCAAGTACTTGATTGATGAATGAAAGAATGAACGAATGAGTGAATGGACATGTCAGGCGACCAGTCCAAAGGTGCAGTGTGAGGGAGGGGCAGAGGTAGGCACCAAACCAGGCTGTCCTGCCTCGAGTGGCCCCCCCCCACCCTCCTAGTACCGTGCACCATGGGGAGCTGGGGCTTTGACATCCTACGATGTTAGTTCCAGAGGGATGTGTGTGGAGCACCCAGCCCTGTGCACCAAGATGTTCCCAAGAGGCCGGCACAGCCTGGGCCCGGTGACAGTGCCCCAGCAGAAAGGCCCCAAACAAAACGGGAGCTGGAGATTGATCGGCCGGGGTAAACTCAGGCAGGATCTAGCGGGAGGGGGCCGGGGGCTGCTGTGAGTACTGTGGGCCGTGAGGTCATATACCAGGGAGGCACTTGCTGGGTTCTCCGTCAGTGCCAAGCTGGGGGGCATGGCTGCGCCTGGGCCCTGGCCCAACCAGACCAGACTGGGCAGAACTGGGAGATCTGAGCTGGGGGCAGAGCTTTGGGCGGGAAAAGAGAAGGGCTGATGGCCAGAGAGCACCCGGCGTAGCAGGGCCAGCCCCGGGGAGGACGCAGAGAGCAGGGCTCTGCAGGGACACCATCGATGTCGGCCCAGGCCCTGCGGCAGGGCTAAGAGCAGCCCCGCCGCCATCACAGGCGGGGCCGCTCGCCCCCGAATCCTCGGGCTGAGCACTTTGCAGCCGCGAGGACAGAATACAGAAATGGTCTTTCCTGAGCTGACGTGCGGGGTTGGGGGCAGGAGTGTCAGTTAGGGTCCCATTTCCCGTCCTCACGGCAGGAGCAGTGGGGCTGGCAGAGGGCGTGGATTCGGACAGCGTCTCCCAGAAATTTGAAACGTTGGAGGGGCCGTTGCGAGGTCACGTTCGCGTCTCGGTCACACTCCTGTATTTTCTTCACACTGAATGCCGTTTCCTCACGTGGGGCAGCCTCTCTGGTGACCTCCCGCAATATGGTGTGAGGATTTTTTTCCCAAAGAGCTTTACTGAGATATCAATATAATCAAAGTACAATAAACTTCAGATATTTGAAGTGTACAGTTTTCTGAATTTGGGCCTATGTGTACCCTGGCGAAGCCGTCACCCAGTTCAGGATAATAAACACATCCGTCCCTCCAGCAGTTTCCCGTGCCCCTGTGTCAGCCCCGCCTCCTACCGGCCACCCTCACGCAGCTTGCGGCTGCTGCAGAGTATAGTTCGCTGTTTCTAGAATTTTACATAAGTGGAATCACACTGTCTGCGCTCTTTTTTTGGTTTCTTTCGCTCAGCGGAATTATTTCAAGATTTGCTTGTGCCGGCCGTTCCTTCCCCCGTGTCTCTGAGTGAGGGTCCCATCTACGACATCCCACTGCGTGGTTGTGCACTCTCCTGCTGATGGGCATTTGACGGTTTCCACTTGGCTGCAGATAACAGTGCTGTGAATATTCATGTTCAAGTCTTTGCTCAGATACGTGTTTTTGTCTCTTGGATAAATACTCAGAAGGGGAGGGGGCTGGGTCACGTGGTAGATAAATGTGTAACTTTTTAAGAAATTCACAAACTGTCTTCCAAAGCGCCTGCCCCATTTTGTGTTCCCGCCACATGTGAGAGTTCCGGTTCCTCGATGCCCTCACCTACGCCTGGTGTGGTCGGGCTTTTTCATTCTAAACATTCTGATGGGTGTGCAGAAGTGTCTTGTTGTGGGGTTTTTTTGTTGTTGTTGTTGTTTTTTTGCGGTACGTGGGCCTCTCACCACTGTGGCCTCTCCCGTCGTGGAGCACAGGCTCCGGACGCACAGGCTCAGCGGCCATGGCTCACGGGCCCAGCCGCTCTGCGGCACGTGGGATCCTCCCGGACCGGGGCACAAACCCGTGTCCCCTGCATCGGCAGGCGGACTCTCAACCACTGTGCCACCAGGGAAGCCCTCGTTGTGGTTTTAACTTGCATTTCTCTTATGACCCACGATACTGCACTTACTGGCCAGTTATGTGTCTTCTTTGTGACCAGAACTAGGGAGTTGTGGGCAACACACCAGCTTGGGGAGTCTTCTTGTCCTATTCTTTCTCTCTTTTCCTCTCCCTCTACCCCCTCACTTGGCACCTACATCTTCGGTTGTGTGACAGGCAGGGTCTGTGTCCCTGGAACCACACCGATAGCATTTGAGGCCCCGATGGATGTGGGGCTGAGTGGGCACGAGTTTCTGGGTGCCTCGGCCACGCTGGTCCCCACTCCAGGTCTCCCCACATCCTACAGCCCCTTGGCTGAGAGAGGCCCCCTCGGTGTTCCCTCTCAAGAAGCCAGCCTGGAAGGAGGCTTGGATCCAGGAAGGAGGTGGCACTGTGTGAATCTGGGCCCAGAGGCGGCATCAGGCTTTCAGCAGAGCAGGCGAGGTGCCAGCCCTGCCCACAGAGAGGCGTGGGGTGCGGGCTGCTTCCAGGGTAAGGCCTCCACGAGGAGGCGGGTGATGGGACGGGGGTCCGTATCCCCAGAAGCAGACTCGGGGGTGCCCTCGGGGGTCCCCAGCTTCTAAAGAGAGCCAGGCAGCACCCCTGCTGGGTCAGGGCCACCGAGAGCATACCCCAGGGAGGTGCTACCATTAGGAGTTTGAAATACATTTTTTTTAGACGGCTCATCAAGGACAGGAGTGCTCTGTGCTCCTCATGAACCCCATAAGATGTAAACGAAGGAAGGGCTTCAAAGGGCCGGGGCAGCAGTTCAGCGTAGCAGCCAGCTGAATCCATTTTTATTCTGGGCTCTTTCAACTTTGAGTGATACAAGTCCCCTCTCAGCAGTGGAAGCTGCCATTTTTTTAGGTCAAAAAACAGTCAGATAGCGACAGCTTATATGGTCCAACTGAACAGCTGAGGTTCAGTTGGCAACTAACGTGCAGGTGACTCAACAATTAGGGAGTGGGTCCCCAGATGCTTGGTTGGATGCAGAGGTCTCCACAGTGGTACCCCGCTCTCACTCTCTGTCTGTATCTCTGTCTCTTTCCTCTCTCTTTGTCTCTCTGTCTTTGTGTCCCGGTCTGTCTCTATCTCTTGCTCTGTATCTCTGTCTCTGTCTCTCTGTGCCTCTCTATCTCTCTGTCTCTGTCTCTCCATCTCTATCTCTCTGACTCTCTCTGTCTCCCTCCCTCTCAGTTTCTACCCGGTTGACCTGCTGCCCTTCCAGGTGCTGGCCTGTCTTTCCCACTAAGGACCCCCTTCCCTGTTCACACACCCTCCCAGCGCCACCCGCCCCC
>NW_006792775.1:3278299-3279223 GCF_000442215.2 Lipotes vexillifer
TGTCTTTCCCACTAAGGCCCCCCTTCCCTGTTCACACCCCCTCCCAGCGCCCCCCGCCCCCGCCCCCGCCCCGCCACCAAAACAGACCATCTATCCCCCGGAGATCTGGCAGAATCCAGGCAGGATTCTGATTGGCCTGACTTGGGTCACATGACCCGCCCTAAACCAATCACTGTGGCCTGGGAAATGGGGAGCTCTGATTGGCCAGGACTAGATCATGTGGGTATTCCCATGACCAGAGAGGACTGTCCTCCCATTGACAGTGTGCGGGACCACATGGGGAGGCCGGTGAAAGAAAAGGGCCGCAGTTACCAGCAGAAGGGAACTGGGGAGCCACTGGACAAACAGAGCTAGGACCCCCATCACCGCCACCTGGGTCTCTTCTCCCTCCGGGGGTCTCTTCCCTGTGTCAGCCCACCATCCACCCCTGCCCAAGGCAGGGGGCAGGGAGTTGCCCAGGTCGTGCTGCCCCACCCTCCGTAGCTCTGGGACCAGTCAGACCGAATTCCCTGCCACACCCTGCCTGGAAACCAGGGAACGGGATGTCCCACTGGGGAGACAAGCAGAAGAAAACCCAGCTACAGCTGATCAGGCCCCCCCGCAGCCATCCACCACGGAGGCTCCGCCGGCTAGCCCTGCGCACCCTCACTCGGCACTGATGTCTGCTCAGAGGGCAGGGACCCCAGAGCCGGACTCACTTTCCCCTGGTCATTCTAGGGTAAGAGGAGGCAGTGGAGGCCATGCCCTGTGTGCCCAAAGCTGGAGAAAGGGCAGACTGGGAGCTTAGAGCTTCCTCGGGGAACGGGAAACGTGGCCTGGCTATGGCTCTGTCACTCACCATCCAGGGCTTCCCAGGCAGGCATCTGGTAACCAGCTGCGTGGGAGTACCAGGGGCTCGAATCCCCAGGAAGGAAGGGGGCGGGG
>NW_006792775.1:3279245-3295638 GCF_000442215.2 Lipotes vexillifer
CGGAGGGGGGGGGGGGGGGGGGGGGGGGGGGGGAGGGCACTCTACAATGAGGATGATGTCAAGAACAAAAGCCTCGGAGGCCGCAAGCTGCAAACAAATCCGGCTTTGCCCCGCTTAATTGCCTCCAGACCAACACTCCACCTGGATGAACCACACCCGGACGGCTCCGTTCTGCCTTTCATTCATTGCTTTCCCGAAGAGAACAAACCCCTCCCCTCCCGGAAGAAGTGGGCAGGCCAGCAACAATGTGCTGCCCACACAGGGAAGGAGGTGCCGAGTGGCCCGTCGTCCAGGAGGAAAGCTGGCTGTCTTCCACAGCAAGGTGGCTTTGGGGAAATGCAGGCACTTTCCCTCCAGCCAGAGGTTCTACCCAGAATGAGAAGTTCCCCAGCTCCCCGGAGCTCTGAGAATTTCAGCCGCCTCCAAGAATCCATCAGGTGTGGTCTCCGGGATCATTTTTAGTGCTTTTTCTGGGTTATGAAGCTGAGGAATTCCCACAAGGGCCTTTCGGGGAACTGAGAGGGGGAAGGGAACTTAGCTCTCTGCGTTTCTTTAATGGCACTACCTTTTACTGAGCTCTTAAGCTCATGGCCGGGATGTTTTCACCGAGGAATTCAGGATCCGTCCTGGGGCTGGAGACAGCTCCTCCCCTAGCAGGATCCCCACCTCCAGCCTCCCCCGGTGACTGTCTCCGTGTAAGGGGTGACAGTTGCAGTTGCCAGAGGAAGCTGACCTCTAGATTCCTCCTGTTGGGAGGTCTCCTCTGACCCCTTAGCGGAAAACACCCCAGCCAGGATGGAGGCCGAATTCCAGCCACCTGCCCCAGCCTCGCAGCCCTCCATGAATGCACCCCCAGGCTGCGGTTGACCATGAACTAACTGCCTGGACATCTCACTTCTAGGGTCATTATTCAGTCTTCTGTGGCCTCTCTCTTCACTGTGTTTTGGTTTGAATTAGCCCCGTCCATTTTAAGCTGCTTACGTTGAAAATACTCACTCAGCATCCACAGTCTCCCAGCCGTCCCTACAGCCAGCACAGGGCTTAGCACCTGTCTTAGCTCGAAATGCCATAGCCAGACACCACAGACTGGGTGGCTTAAGCAACAGAAATTCATTTTCTCACAGTTCTGGAGGCCGGAGGGGCCAGTTTCCTCCGAGGTGTCACTCCTTGTCTTGCGCACGGCCGCCCTCTGCACACGGCCATCTCTCTGTGCAGGCACATCCCTGGGGTCTCTCGGGATGTCCCAGTTTCCTCTTATAAGGACACCAGTCAGGTCGGATTAGGGCTTACCCGAGCAGCCTCAGTGTTACCTCTTAAAAGGCCCAATTTCCAAATACAGTCACACTCTGAGGTACTGGGGGTCAAGACTTTAAAATGTGAATTTGGAGGGGACACCGTTTAGCCCATCACAGCAGCCCTATAAAAGATGCTCTGCAGACCACCTTTTCATCAGTCGTAGCCAAGTGTGCCTGGCATAAGGTGGGAAGGCGGCGCCCCTTGCAAGAGGGGTGGCACTCAGAAGCCTTGTGCCTCAGTGAAGGGGACCATGCATCCTGCTAACAGAGGAGGCCAGGCGGGGCTGCTTCGATCGTGCTTGGCAGATGTGTGGCTGAGCAGAGATCCTTCCTTCCTTCTGTCCAGGTAATTAGAGAGAAACTTCAGAAGCTGGAGGCTTTCCTGCTCAAATCAATTATTCAGACTCTGATGCATCCAAAGGTCCCCAAACAGGAAATAGAGAGAAAAGAGGTTGCTAAGTGGTTATGATAGAGACTAAATGACTTACTTGTTAGTGGCCCGCGCCAGATCTCACAGCATCTGTGAGCTGCTGTAGCAGCCAGGTGCCCGCAGTCTGCCAATGCAGGAGGGGCAGGGCGAGTGGGGGGAGGCTCGGGCTCTCAGGAATACCAGTAATTTCTTCCTTTATCCAAATCAGTGGTCACCTGTGTCTTCGTCAGTTGTGATCACGGACCCCAGAATGAGCCCAAGTGGATAGTCTCGGCGTTCATTCTGGCATTCGGGCTGCGGGCGCCACTCACCTGCCAGTGAGCCTGGGGCCAGGGGCTGGTGAGGGTCTTCTCAGCCCTGAGCTGGGGTCAGGGGGTGAAAAGTCACTGTCCAGGGCTGGATGGCAGTGTCACTTTTCCACTCCCACTGGGGGTCAGCTACTAACAGCACAGTGAGAAGCAAGGCGGTGTGGATTTAAGGCAGGGACGTGTGATTTTGCTTAGTAAGAATAATACCATGAATCAGATGACTGTGGAAGTTTCAGGAAAGGTCGTAGGGTTTCCCGTGATACTCTTCTTTCCTTTTGTCTATGTTTGCAATTTTCGCAAAAGAAACTTAGACATTTATAAAAAATAATAATAATGCTTACTGCTAAGGCTATTTCTACTTGTGGCCGTGATGGGAAAACAGAGGCCAGATTTACCTTTCCGCAGGAAACAACCAAAGCTCAGACAACATAGGAAACAATAGATTTAAGACTAGGCATCGGGCAACTAATGACAGTGATCCCTGAAAGGTGGGAAACAAAAGAGATTGTTACTGAACTCAGGTTTGGCTACTCATCGCTCAAGAATCCAATACTGAGAGACAGGTGTTGGGTAAAAGGAAAGATAGCTTTACTGAGGAAGCCAGCACTCCTGGGGAGAAAGTGGACTCATGTCCCAAAGAACCAACTCCCCATTGCTGATCAGGGAGCAAG
Source organism: Lipotes vexillifer (assembly GCF_000442215.2). Lineage (NCBI taxonomy): Eukaryota > Metazoa > Chordata > Mammalia > Artiodactyla > Lipotidae > Lipotes > Lipotes vexillifer. Next base: position 3,281,950 of record NW_006792775.1, read on the forward strand.
AGCTTTTAAAGGGGAGTTTCAGGGGGTGCACATGCCGGGGGCGGAGGGAGGGTCCTACATGCAGAAACAGCACGGTCAGCTCTGACAGCCATCTTGAAATTGGTCGTGCGGTGGGCTGATCAGTGTCATCTTTATTGTTTTAAGTACAGTTAATCTTCACTTCCAGGGTCGGTTTGTTCCCATTTCCTTGAGGTCAGTTCTTGGAATTGTGGCAGCTGATGTCCTGGCTACAGTCTGGTCGTCGCATAGTTCACTTCTTCCAGCTGGTAGGGGTTTCAGTATCTATAACACAGCTCACAGGATACGGCTCAGAATATTATCTGGAGCCCTTGAGGAGGAACTAAAGGTCCTTGACTTTGTTTAATGGCTAAATTATTATTATTTTGTCTTGTTTGACTGCCTTCCTTTGTCTCTGCATTTTCTCACTTCTCTGATTAAATTTGTTCTTTGGAACTCGGGGAAGGCCTAGGAGGCTAAAGTTTTTCTACAGACAAGAGACAGGCAGAGGACATGTCTCTTGTCCTCAAGGCCCCATAGGGCCCCGTTCATTACGAGATGAGCCCTCTGACCACCCAGCTTCCTGCACTGAGAGTTTCCAGGCTCCGCTCACAGAGTGAGAACCCCAGCAGAGGCTGGAGGGGAACTCCTGGAGAAACAATGAGCTGAGAGCCAGTTGGTGGCGGGGTGGGGGTGGGGGTGGGGGGGGCGGGCACGTTAGCTCAGTTTGCAGGCTAGAGTGCCAAAGGAGGCTGCCCTCCAGAATTCAGCAGAGCACTGATTAGCACGTGTGTGAGGAAACTACCAGAAGCTGGAGAGAGTATCACCCAAAGGATTAGAGAATCAGTATCTGGCACTCACTCAGGATGGGGGCAGTACCTCTTCCCACCCACCAGACTGAATTCATGGAGCATCAGGAAGAGCCCTCAGAAGGGTCTTGCCTCCATCCTGGAGAATAATTCGCCTTAGACTAATCATGGCTCTGGTCTCACCTAACAGATCTTAAAATCAAGACCTGAAAGAATCAAATGCTTTCCAGATAATTTAGCCACACCCAGAACCAAGCTCAGGAATATCTATAAGAATATAAAAATATCCAGTACCCGCAAAGTGAAATATGCAACATCTGGCATCCATTCAGAAATTCCTGGATATGCCAAGGGCAGGAAAACACCACCTGTAATGAGGAGAAAGTTCACTTGGTCAAAACAGACCAGGGACACAAATGTTAGAATTTGCAGGCAAGGATAGTAAGGAATCATTATAACTGTATTCCATATGCTCAAAACGTTAATATAGACATGGAAGATTTTTTTTTTTTTTTTTTTTTGTGGTATGCAGGCCTCTCGCTGTTGTGGCCTCTCCCGTTACGGAGCACAGGCTCCAGACGCACAGGTTCAGCGGCCATGGCTCACGGGCCCAGCCACTCCGCGGCATGTGGGATCTTCCCAGACCGGGGCACGAACCCGCGTCCCCTGCATCGGCAGGCGGACTCTCAACCGCTGCGCCACCAGGGAAGCCCAGAAGATTTTTTTTTAACTCACTGAACTGTACACTTAAAAATGCGTAAGGTGACAAATTTTATGTTCTGTGCATTTTGCCACAAATAAAAATTTTTTAATTTTAAAACTCAAACTTCTAGAGGTGAAAATTGCAATCAGTGTCTGAGATGAAAAATACAAAGGGTAGGGAACTTCCCTAGTGGTCCAGTGGTTAAGAATCTGCCTTCCAATGCGGGGGAATTGGGTTCTATCCGTGGTCGGGGAACTAGGATCCCACATGCTGCAGGGCATCTAAGCCCGCGCGCTCTAGAGCCCATACACCACAACTGGAGAGAAGCCAACGCGCCACAACGAAAGATCCCACGTGCCGCAGCTAAGACCCGACACAGCCAAATAAATAAATGAATCTTTTTTTTTTTTTAAGAAAAGAGGTTTGTTTAAAAAAAGAAAGAAAAAGAAAAATACACAGGGTGGGCTTCATGGCAGATCAGATGCTGCAGAAGAAAAGAAGAGTGAGCTTGCAGAAGCATTAGAAACTCCCCAGAGAAAACAGAGAGAAAAAGGAAGTGTCGTTAAAAAAAAAGTAAGAAGGAAAGAACAGAGTTTCAGGGAACAGTAGAGCAGCTCCAGGCAGCCTAATGTGTACATGTGAGTCCATGAAGCACAGGGGATTGAGGTGAGAAAGAGAACAAAGAGAATATCTGAAGACATAATGATGGAAATGCTTCCAAATTTAAAGTGGTCTATGAACTCCCAGATCCAAGAAGCTCCATGAATCCCAAGCTCAAGAAACATAGGGAAAAAAATATACACCAAGGCGCATAGTTTTCAAATTGCTCAAAACCAGGGATAAAGGTAAAAATCATAAAAGCCACCGGAGAGGAAGAAAAGATGCATTACATACAAGAAACAAAGACAAGCATGACAGCAGATACATTTTCAGAAACAGTCAAGTGAGAAGACAGGGGAGAAATGTCTTTAAAGTGCTGAAAGGGAAGAAAAAACAGCTACTTCAAAAGCAAAGGTAAAATCAAGACTTCTTCAAAATACAAAAGCTTTGCTACTCCATCACCAGCAGACCACACTATAAGAAATGTTAAAGGATGTCTTTCAGGTGAAAGGAGGATGACAGGAGATGGAAATAGAGGAATGAGGGGCACCAGAAATGGTAGCTGCATGAATATGGAAGGAGATTGTCTTACTATTTAAGTCCCTTTAAAAGTCATTGCCATTAAACAGAAATGACAACAATGTGCTTTGTGGATATAACAGGGAAAGGTAATACGTATGCTCCCAATAGCACAGAGGCTGGGAGGAGAGGTGTGGAAAGGTTCTTATCCTGTTTGCAAAGTTAGAAAACATCACTTGATTAAAAGTGAAGGATATACACCATAAGCCCTAAGGCAACCACTAAAATAACCAAATAATGACAGCTAATGAGCTGACAGAAGAGATAAAATGGAATCATAAAAAATAACCCAAGAGAAGGCAGAAAAAGAGGGAACGGGGGGTTACACACAGGACAAATAAAAAATAAATGGAAATAAGGCAGAGCTAAACCTAGCCATATCAATAATCCTATTAAATATAAATGGTATAAATTCTGCCCAATTGAAAGGCAGAATTATCCAGTTGGATGAAACAGCAAGATGCTTGCCTCCAGGGGACACACTACAATTACAGAAATGCAAATATCAGTAAGAGGGTGAAAAGAATACACCACATTAACAGTAATCAAAAGAAAACTGGCGGGCTTCCCTGGTGGCGCAGTGGTTGAGAGTCCGCCTGCCGATGCACGGGACACGGGTTCGTGCCCCGGTCCGGGAGGATCCCACATCCCGCGGCGCGGCTGGGCCCGTGAGCCATGGCCGCTGAGCCTGCGCGTCCGGAGCCTGTGCTCCGCAACGGGAGAGGCCACAACAGTGAGAGGCCCGCGTACCTTAAAAAAAAAGAAAAGAAAAAAGAAAACTGGGATGGCTATTTTAGCATCAGAGTAGATTTCAGAACAAAGAATGTCAACAGAGTTAAAGAAGTTACTTCATAATGATAAAAAGGTCAGTTCTGTAGAAGGACATAAGAACACTAAGCACCGAATAACAGAGCCTCAAAATACAGGAAGCAAAAACTGCAAGGAGAAATAGACAAATCCACAATTATAATCAGATTATTTCAACACCCCCTCTTTCAATAACTGATAGAACAAGTAGACAGAAAATCAGTGGATAGAAAATTTGAACAGCACCAACTAACTTACCTGACTGATGTTTATAGACCTCTTTATGCTCTCTTTTCAAATGCACTTGGAACAGTTATCGGATAAACCATATTCTGATTCATAAAACAAGTGTCAATAAACTCAGAATCATTCAGGTCATACAGATGTGTTCTCTAACCACAAAGGAATCATATTAAGAACCAAACAAGAGAAGGGTCTCTTTGAAATCCCCAAATATTTGGAAACTAACGAATACTATTTTAAATAATGCACGGGTCAAAGTAGAAATCCAATGGGAAATTAGAAAGTATTCAAGCTGAATGAAAATGAAACCACTACATATCAACATGTGTAGGATGCCACTAATGCAGTTCTTCATGAGAAATTTATAGCACAGAATGACTCTATTAGAAAAGGAGAAAGCACTCAAATCAGTGACCTCAGCTTCTATTCTTAGAAGCTAAAAGAAAAAGCAAATTAAAGCCAAGTAAGCAGAAGAAAGCAATAGTGAAGATTACAACAATTGATGAAATAGAAAAACAATAAGGAAAGATGACGACACCAAAAGCTGGTTCTTTGAAAACATCAATAAAACTGATAAACCTCTAGCCAGGCTAACCCAGAGAAAAGAAAGAAAGGAAAGAAAAGAAAAAGGTACAATCTACCAGTAGCAGAAGTGAAAGCAGGGACTACAAGTCCTTTCTCCACTGAATTGCCTTTGCCTTTGTCAAAGACCAGATGTTCACACGGGAATGCAGGTCCAGTTCTGAGCCCTCTTCTGTTCCATTTTCTGTTTGTCTGTCCTGGACCACTGCCTCGATTACTGCCTCTCCATGATAAGTCTCCAAATCCGGTTGCGTTCGTTCTCCAACTTTGTCTTCTTTTTCATGAGTGTTTTGGTTATCCTAGATATTCTGCATTTCCGTGTGAATTTAACAATCAGCTCATCATTTTCTATAAAAAGCCTGCTGGGATTTTGACTGGGATCAGGTTGGGGAGAACTTCTGCCCCATAGTCGTGGGGAATTGCTCCTTCAAGTCCAGTCTTTCACATCTCTCAGCAGTGTTTTTGTTTGTTTGTCTGTATTTTGGGTTTTTTGCGATGTTAATACTCAACTTTATTTCATGCGCACTGGTTGAATATCAGCTGGAGAAGTATTTCATTTACAACAAAAAGTTAGGATTTGGGGACATAAAACACAGTCTGGGTCATAAAAACACACATCAAAAGAAAAATGTGGCTTAATTTATTACCTCAATTTTGTGCCCAAATTTCCCTTGCTATTGTTCTTTTTATTAATTTTATGATTTTTGTGGTTTACTTAAAAGCAGAATGCTGTCCCCAAATGGAAGAACCTCTTTACTAGTAAACTGTAAACACTGCTATAAAATAAAGCAGTGTTTTTAAACTTTACTTTTTTAAAATTTATTTTATTTATTTGTTTGTTTTGTTTTTGGCTGCGTTGGGTCTTCGTTGCTGCGTATGGGCTTTCTCTAGGTGCAGCAAGCAGGGGCTACTGTTTGTTGTGATGCACGGGCTTCTCATTGCCGTGGCTTCTCTTGTTGCGGAGCAGGCTTCAATAGTCGTGGCGCACGGGCTCAGTAGTTGTGGCTCGCGGGCTCTAGAGCACAGTCTCAGTAGTTGTGGCGCACGGGCTTAGTTGCTCCGCAGCACGTGGGATCTTCCTGGACGAGGGCTGGAACCCATGTCCCCTGCATTGGTGGGCGGATTCTTAACCACTGCGCCACCAGAGAAGTCCCTGTCAGCAGTGTTTTAAAGTTTTCAGTGTGCAGGGCTGAACATCTTTTGCCAGATTTGTCCCGAGCTATTTCGTATTTTTTGAAGATATTGTAAGGGCATTTGTAAATTTCTGTCTTGATTGTTTGTTGCTGTTATACAGAATTACACTGATGGCCTCCACAGGGTTCCACAGTTTTTGCCAACTAGGTATACAGCCCCAGGGTATGGGTGGTCCCCGATGGGAAAAGAGAGGGCCCATCTGTCTCAAGACCCTTTTTTTACATCCTACTATCTACTGTTTGGGCAAGAGTAGGGTGGGCAGAGGTGCTTTCTTACATTTGGGCTGGTGGCATTTTGTGTCTATTGGTATTTAATGTATTTGCCAAGCCTGTCATTTTGAAGAGGGAAATAGCAGTGACTCAGACCCCGGCTCCACATCCTGGTCTACTGGCCTCCCTCTCTCCACTGGGGGGTGGGGGATGTGTGATGGACACCCGTCCCCCACTAGGAGCACAGGCAGCGGGAAGCCCAGCCTCCGGTCCAGGGTGGGCGCTGCTCCCCTCGGAATCACCAGGCAGCTGGGTGGCCACAGGAAGCTGCCTGCCCACCTGGGAACTTCCAGGCCCGGCTCCCCTGTATCACTAGAGACTCAGCACCAGGAGGGGTGCCTGGTCTGGGGGGCCGGGCGGAGTGGGGCTTTCTGCTTTGGGGGGAATGTGACGAGTGGGCTGCCAAGCATGTGGGATGTCTGGGGCCACGGCTGGAAGAGCAGGGGCTTCTCACTGCCCCCTGCTGCAGCACTGCCAGCCTCCACACCAGCTTCCTGCCCTCATCCCACCGGCACCCCCATACCTCACCCCTCGTGCTGCTGGCCTGGCCTCTACTCCATAGAGAGCTCACCCACGCGCAGCCCCCCGGGGCCACATCAGGCCTCAGAGCCAAGGCTGCTGACCAGGTCCAGGGCTCCCTCACCCACAGCTCCTCCAGAACAGGCTTCCAGAAGCTTCCACGTGGAGCCCCTACAATGTCAGTCCCTCCCTTCAGGGCGACCAGCAGGGACTTTGGGGCAGGGGCAGGCCTGGGGACTCACTATATGACGGTACGTTTGATCGCCTTTTGTCTTTAACTCACGTGAGCCTGAGACGGGTCGGCTGCCCTGTCCCTGGCCTGCAGACGGACCTGCCTGCAGGAAGCACGTGGTGGATGTAGTGTGAAGGAGAGCTTTTAGTGCAGTGCCTGGTGTGTGATGAGCAGTTGGAATGTGGGAGCTGTGAGGACCATATAGGAGTCACAGCCGTGATGCCAAGACGCTCATGGCTGTGGCTTTGCAAAAATACAGTGAGGCTCCACGTGAGGATTTATAGCGACTTTATTCATAATCACCAAAACCTGGAAGCGACCAAGATGTCCTTCAATAAAACGGCGGTACATCCATTCAGTACATTATTTGGTGATGAAAAGAAACGAGCTACCAGGCCACAAAAAGACATGGAGGAACCTTAAGGGAAATAAGCCAATCTGCAAAGGCTTCACACTGTGTGATTCCAAGGTGTGACATTCTGGAAAAGGCAGAAGTATGGAGGCAGTAAGAGCATCCTCAGTGGTTGCCAGGGGCTGGGGAGGAGGGGCGTGGATAGGTGGACCGCAGGGGATTCTTAGGGCAGTGACGCTGTTCTGTAGGATGCTGGAGCACAGGTGGGTATATGGCAGTATGCATTTGTCAAAACCCATAGAACCTACATCAGCAAGATGTAGGTTTACATGAAGGTAAACCGAGGACTTTAGTTAATGATAATGCATCACTGTTGGTTCACCAGTTGTAACAAGCGTAGCACATCAATGCCAGCTGTTAACAGTAGGGGGACTGGGCGGGAGGAAGGGGGTCCACGGGATCTCTTTGTCCTAAATGCTCAATTTTTCTGTAAACCTAAAAATGTTCCAAAATATAAATGTTTTTTCGTTTTTTGGGGTTTTTTTTGCGGTACGCGGGCCTCTGACTGTTGTGGCCTCTCCCGTCGCGGAGCACAGGCTCCGGACGCGCAGGCTCAGCGGCCATGGCTCACGGGCCCAGCCGCTCCGCGGCACGTGGGATCTTCCCGGACCGGGGCACGAACCCGCGTCCCCTGCATCGGCAGGCGGACTCTCAACCACTGCGCCGCCAGGGGAACCCAATATAAATTCTTAATGAAAAGAAAATGTGATCGTGTACATCCTCCCAAGTTCTTACTTGTGGCAGAGTGGGATTCTTAGGGAACCCATCACCCAAAGAGGACAGAAAAGAGAAGCAGCCCTAGAACCTTCTGCAGAGCCCCACGGGGGTGATGACCAGAGTGCGCCACTGGCCTTCCAGTCCATCTGAGGGGCGACTCCCTGTGATCCCATCAGAGCTGAGGTCCAGGGAGGAAAGCGGGGTGTCCGGAAGTGGCTGGCGGGTCAGGGAGGTGCGTATTGATTTCTGATCAGGGGACTTCGGGGCAGGGTTGCAGACGTGGCGTTTTCTCCTCCCCGTGCAGCTCTGGGGAGGCTCCTGTGGAACCAGGAGTCCCTGGCACACGAGCACAGGCTGCCCTCCACTTCCTTCCCAAAGAGAAATCATTTTGAGGCCATCACCCACATGGAGGACATCCTGCAGCCAGAGATCCCCACTCCTCAGTGGCCCCAGGCTGTTTCAGGTTTTCCTTCACAACTTTATTCAAATCACAACCCCCTGCCGTGCACCAGCTTGCGGTCCACTAGGTGCACAGCCTCTTCTTCTGGGGCACACAGCTTGACACCACTGCCCAGGTGCCCATGTTCTGCAGTCAGGCTTGCCCATGGGTCTGAGCTGTCAGGCTGTGGCCAGAGCTCTGTGTATCTATCACCTCACACTCTCCATCCGTCCACCTCATGGATGCAGATGGGCCCCAGGCCCAGAAGCTCCCTGTTGAGAATGAATGGCAGCCCCTGGGGCCCTGAATCACTCTTTGGAAACAGCTGCCACTTCTCATCATCTGCATGAGAAATAACTTCCGATGGGACTGAGCTCTGAGTCATTAGGAAGCGTTGGCTGTAGCGATGGGTGTGAACTTGTTCAAGGACACAGCACACACCCTGACTTCGAACCCAAGTCACCCAGATGACCCCTTGAAGCCCAAGTGCAGTAGAGGCAGAAGGGACCTTAATATTGTCCAATTTAGCCCACTCAGTTCCCCAGAGAGGGGACGTGTCTTTCCAAAGATCACAAAGCCATGTGTAAAAGGGCTGTATACTGACCCCGGTTCATTGCCCTTCCCCACACATCACTTGGATGTGACCTCCAGCACCGAGGGGTCAAGAGAGGAGCTAGGGTGAGCAGTCAGGATGAGAAAAAAATTGTTGGGACTTCCCTGGTGGTCCAGTGGTTAAAACCCCACGTTCCCAATGCAGGGGGCAGGGGTTCCCATCCCTGGTGGGGAGCTAAGATCCTGTATGCCGCAAAGTACAGCCAAAAGAAAAATTGGGGGCTGTCATGGGCTGAACCGTGTCCCCCAAATTCATATACTGAAGCCCTAACCCCCAGCATCTCAGTATGTGGCTGTATTTAGAGGTGGGGCCTTTAAAGAGGTGATTAAGATAAAATGAGGTCACTGGGGTGGGTCCTAATCCCTCAGGACTGGGGTCCTTATAAGAAGGGGAGGTCAGGACGCAGACACACACAGAGGGACGACCCCGTGAGGACACAGGGAGGAGACGGCCGTCTACGCGCCGAGGAGAGAAAAGAAATTACCCTACTGACACCATGATCTGAGATTCCAGCCTCCGGGACTGGGAGAAACATTCCTATAGTTTAAGCCGCCTGGACTGTGGGACTTTGTTACGGCAGCTGAGCCGACTCACCCACAGACTGTTGGAACTGGGTCCAGGTGGAGGTCAGCTGGACCCCAGATCATCCTCTGCCTTAGAACCCACGTGTAATGGAAAAAACATCCCAGTCCACGGGGACTTGGCCGGCCCCTTGCTTGACTCGCATTATGAGGGCGTCCGCTCTCTGGCCACAGGTTTAATTAACACCCAGCGATGGGCCCTGGGGCTGCCCGAGTGACCTCCTGTTTGTCCAGAGGCAGCCGCCACCCTCGTGGGTCCAGGTGGGAAGTGATGAACTGCCTTCCGGGATGAGCGCCTAGAGACCGGTACCTCGGAAATGAGGCATCTCATCCCCTTTGAGAGTTAATCGTTTGCTTCGGGGATTAATTTTTCAGTTGCTGCCTTCGAGCTGACGCACTCGATAAATTACTCGTCATGATATGGGACACGCAGGAGCTCAACTGAGCTATAAATCTCCCGGGTCTCCTGGGTGCTAGAGCCCAGCCTCCACCCACGTTCCTTCGAGGAGGTGCTCACACACGCGCTCAGCTGGGAGACCCGGCCGATAGATGACGCCTGTCCGGGGCTCTGCTGGGCCAGCCCAAGCCGGCCTCCTGACCTCGGCCTGGGCTGGATACTCCTGGCGGGTTTTACTGCATCCCCTCCTCCTGGGAAAGGCCAGCACAGACAGCGGGTTAGGGGGCCGAGTGGTGGGTGGCACGTGCACCTTACAACATCAAGAAAGCAGGAGGTACCACGGCCTTAGGACCTGTGGGCCAGCCGGCTCCCGCCCACCCCCAGGCAGGTGAGGGCAAGGGGGTCTTAATTCTCTGACAAAGACTGCATTTTCCGTCACTGGTCCCCCCCTTCCCCAGGCCTTACCGGGGTCCTTCCGCTAAAGACCGCGAGTGTTTTCCACCGCCATAGCTGTGAGTCCGTGTCAGCCTCCAATTGGAGGGTGAAGGCTTCTCTTAGGAAGGAAAACTCAAGTCCTGGGTTTGGGCTCATCTTCGGCCACCACCGTACCCCATCAGCCAATGGGCTGAGAACTGAGCAACATCGGTGGCACTGGTCCCAAATCAGGGACAAATTTGGGGAGGGGCTCAGCAGAGATCAGGGAGCCCAGGCCCTGCGTCCTGTGTGCATCCCCACAAAGGAGGGGCAGCTGCCATTGTAATCAGAGCCAGAGGCAAGCCTGAACGCTGGAGGCGTTAGGTATTCTCCTGCCTCCCTGTCCGAGACTGTGTGCAGTTTCATGAGCCTGTGTCTTTCCCTGGTCTTGGTGGGCAGGTCCTAAGGATGTAATCTGCAGGTGCCATCAGGAGAGGTCGGCTAGAATCGGCTGAGAGCCGGACTGGGGTTTCTGGGGCTTTGCAAGCCTGTACCTGCTGGGGAACCTGGATTTCGAAATGTCGTGAGAGTAACGCATAAAGTGCGGCTCTGTGTCCTTGACCCGCACCTGTTGGTGTTGACGATCATGGAAATGGGCGGCCTTCCAAAGGCACGATTTTCTAGGGAATTCCTGGAGGGTCAACCACCCTGAGACTGTTCCTCTTTTCCTCTTGGATGACAGCCCTGTGCTGGGGGGTCCACAGCATGGGGGTCCCATTCGCGCTGCCCCACTCCCCGGCCGGTGACCACGGGCAACTCACGTCCCGGCGGAGCCCCGGCTGTCCTCCCCACGCTACCCAGGGGACAGCGGCCGTGGACTTGCTTTGTGGTGTCAGCAAGGGTCGTCCTCGCGGCCTGGTGTCCGGCACCTCAGAGGGGCGGGCGGCTTCCAGGTCGTGAGTAAACAGGGCGCCTTTCTGGGCCATCAAGTCCCCGGTTTTCAGGGGCACACGCTGTGGACTTGGTGTGAGAGAACCCCCCGAATAAAGTAGAAAGTGAGGGCTCGCTCCTCTGAAACTGCCGGGTAGGAAGAGTTTTCCTCCGCCTTCTAGCGACCCTGGCTGGGTCTGAAAATTAAACTGACAAAGATTAACAGGAGAAAAGTACACAAATCTTACGGAATTCTTGCAAGTACGTGGGAGCCTTCCTGAGAGAATGAAGACCCAAAAAAGTGACCGGAGCCGGAAAGTTTTATATCTTTTAGACAAAGAAACAATGAATGTGTGCAGAATTGACAAGACAAAGGGTTTGGGGTAGTCAATGGTGAGGGAGTAACTGGGAGAGAAGGGTTAGTTTAACAAGGTTGGTTTGTCCAGATTTCTCGGCCAAAGGCTCTGGGGGAGCGTCCTTCCTGCCTCTCCCAGCCTCTGGGCTCCAGGTGTCCCTGGGATGTGGCCGCATCACCCCAGGCTCTGCCTCTGTGGTCAGCCTACCTTCCTCCCTGTGTGTGTCCAAGTTTCCCTCTTTTTATGAGGACATCAGTCATTGGATTAGGACCCATCGCAATGCCCTCATCCTAACCTAATTGCATCTGCAAAGACCCTGTTTCCAAGTAAGCTGGAGTTAGAACGGGGACACACCTTTTTGGAGACACGCTTTTCACCCACAGTGACCCCTGATCCCAGAACCCAGGGTACAGCACCATAAGCCCCTCCTGTGGGCCACACCCAGAGCCCTGCAGGGACACAGCTCATCTGGACGCTGGGAGTCCCCACCTGCCACCGCTGCAGGGAGAGCAGCATGAGAGGACAGGGCTCCCGAAGCGTGTGCCCAGGACTGTCCACGCTGGTCGGAGGCCAGGCCCTGAGTACGCTGCCAACCAGCCCCACTGAGCCCTCTGAGGCCAGCAGGAGAGGGCAGGCGTGTCCACTTCTAGGAGTGCACCCTGGCCTGAGTCGATAACAAGCTGTCTCCCCTCTAGTGCCTCGGAGCTCAGACGTGGGCTCCCAGGGGCTGGATACGAGCTTTTAAATTCTCTGTTTTCACTCTGGTTGTCCACGTAAAGCGTTAGGAGGACAAAGCTTCCCTCTAGCAGAGATCATTTGCAGCAGGGAGACAGTTACGTCAAATAAGCGCCGTCTTTCAAGTCGGTTATGCCAGCTGGGGTCTCCGGGGAGTTTTTCTTTTCCAAGTGGGTCCGTTCCTCCCTCACGGCTGAGGAATAGCGGGAAAACGCAGGCGTGCACTCCGGCCAGGCCCCGGGGAGACGGGGGCCGGCACAGAACCAGCTGAGGCAGGATTTGCGCAGGAGTTTCCACAGCAGGAGGGACCTCAGGGCCCGCAGGAGAGGTACCGGCTCTGCACGCGCTTGGCCGGACCAGGGAGGGGCCCGGAGCAGACCACCAGCTGCAGAGGCCGGCGGCAGAGCAGGCAGATCCCCGGCGGACCCCGCCTGGTCCAGCAAGGGTCTCCGCCAGCCCCGCCCCAGGGAGAGGCTCCGACAGAGTCACCCAAACGTGGAGTGATGGGGGGCCGAGAGGGGTTCATTCTGAAGGAAGGACTGCAGAAGGGGGCAGGGTATCTGGGCAGGTGACAGCTGTGACACGATAAAAAATAAACTTGGTCTGTGTCCTCAGTTCCTGGCACAGAGCTCCTGAAAATCCTGGGATTTACTGTCTTTTGTACGCTAAGGAGACGACTCTGGTGTGCGTGGCAGGAGGGGGGTTCCTAGAAGGCTTCAGGATGGGGGTGCGGGGTGCTGGTGCCAGAAATACCCTCCTCTGGGGAGGGTGGGGCGAGCGGAGATGGGCTCAGTCACCATGGCCCAGTGGTTCCGTGTCACCCCTACATAATGAAGCTCCCTCTAAAACTGAAACAGCAGGCTGGGGGAGCTTTGGGGTTCTGGGAGGGTGGGCCCCAAGAGGGAATGGAAACAGCCCGCATACTATGTCCTGTGCATTTCTTCCATCTGGCTGTTCCTGAGTCAGGTCCTTTAAAATAAACAGGTAGGGGCTTCCCTGGTGGCACAGTGGTTAAGAATCCGCCTGCCAATGCAGGGGACGTGGGTTCGAGCCCTGGTCCGGGAAGATCCGACATGTCACAGAGCACCTAAGCCCCTGCGCCACAACTACTGAGCCTGCGCTCTAGAGCCCGGGAGCCACAACGACTGAGAATGCACACCACAACTATGGAAGCCCGCGCGCCTAGAGCCCATGCTCCGCAACAAGAGAAGCCACCGCAACAAAGAGTAGCCCCCGATCGCCACAACTAGAGAAAGCCTACGCGCATCAGCGAAGACCCCATGCAGCCAAAAATAAGTAAATAAAAATTTTAAAAAAACTTTAAAATAAACAGGTAGTTTATTATAGTAAGTAAAGCACTTTCTTGAGTTCTGTGAACCATTCTATCTAATTACTGAACCCGAGAAGGGGATCATGTGAACCCTAATTCCTAGCCAGCGGGTCAGAATTGCGTGTGGCCCGGTCGGGCGATGTCAGAGCTGGGAGGGGCCGTCCATGGGACCGAGCCCTCCCCTGTGCGGTCTGCGCTGACTTGGGATTGAGTTAGTGTGGGCGGGGGGGG
>NW_006792775.1:3295944-3306383 GCF_000442215.2 Lipotes vexillifer
TGGGGTGGGGGGCTGGTGTGGGAATGACGGATGTATTTGGTGTCAGAAAAAACACACAAGAACAATAACGGCTGCTCCTGGAGCACCTGCTGCGTGCCAGGTGCTAAGGTGTTCTGTGCATGGTCCCCTCTCGGCCCCCCAGCAGCCTTGCGAGGTGGACAGAGACACTGAGCCGCGTCTGGGGGTCAGGGAGGAGGGGGACTGAGGCTGGGAGGTTGGGACTCAGCTCTGCAATGGGCTTCAGGCAGAGGCTGCTCAGGAGGGCAGCGCAGGGCTTCTGGGGCCCATCCGTGCCCAGGGTCTGTGCCCGGGACGCCGCAGAGACAGAGGCCCCAGGCCAGCAAAGGCCGCAGGCTGAACGGCCTCTGGCGCGGGAGCAGGGAGCTCATTAAGAGGACGACACACGTGGGGAGAAACCGATCAGCCACATGGGGCGGCGCTAGACGAGCGGGATTAGTAGTGTAGACGGCGCGCTCGGGGACCCGGGAGGCCTCGTGCAGCCACGTACCAGGCTCCCTGATCGGGAGAGCACAGCAGACGGACTCGCCTGCAGCATCCATCAGCGCAGGCTCTGCTTGCCCTCCGCCGGCTAAGGCTCACCATCTGGGATTGGCCTTTGCTCCGCCTGTGTTGGAGAAGCTTCTCCAGCCCTGTGGCCCCCTTCCTCGTGGGCCCACTGCCATCCTGGAAACAACCCTGTGGCAGCTCTGGACCTCCAGCCCTGTGGCCCCCTTCCTCTTGGGCCCTCTGCCATCCCGGAAACAGCCCTGTGGCAGCTCTGGACCTCAGGCTAGGCAGCCCCGCGGCCCCTGGCATGCCTGTGACCGCTCCCCTCGGTCTCCAGGGCTCGGAAGGACACAGCCCCTGCAGGGCCCCGGCAGGGACACGGAACAACAGAGGGACGGCCTTGCCCACGACTCACCCACACCTGTGCCTCGAGGGCTCCCTCTGGACTCAGAAGCCAGGTGGGGTCTCGGGGTGGCCCCTGTTGCACTCGATCCTTTGTTGCCGAATGAGCGCAGGGCAGGCTGAGGTCACCCTTTCAGGTGGAATAAAGAATAAATACTTGGTCCTTGTCCTGAGTTACTGGCACAGGGCTCCTAAAACTCTTGGCATGTAGGTCACTGGGGCACTTGGCGCCCAAGTCACTGCAGGGGTGGTCTGTTTAAGCCCTTGACATAGACCCTGCCTGTAGGGCCATCCTGACTGCAGCGGCTGCCCTGCTGGTCCCGGCGAGGGGAGGAGGCCCCAGGGGGTATTGTGCACCGTGGACTCAGGTGGAGGTGGCCCCCTCCTGCCCTGGCCTGGGGAGGAGCCACCGCCTTTCTCACCGTGTGCTCAGGTGGCGGGAGGGAAACGGCGAGCTCTCTCCTTGTAAGGGCACTACTCCTGTCCGGTCAGGGCTCCACCCGCATGACATCCTGTAACCCTAATCACCTCCCAGAGGCCTCGCCTCTAAACGCCATCCCGCTGGGGGTTAGGGCTTCAACACGTGAATTTGGGGGACACAGACATTCGGTCTGTAACAAGCAGCGGTCATGGCCAGCTGGCGCAGGAAGGTCCCAAACATGAGGGCTCCACCTCCGGGGCCTCGTTCTACCCTCATGGCAGCTCTGAGATGGGCACTGAGATCGCCCCATTTTACAGGCGAGGAAACCGAGGCCCGGAACCATACCATGGCCCCAGGCCTCTCCGCTGGACGTGGAGGGTGTAGACTTGAACCGGCCCGTCGTCCTCAGCCTGGGCGCCCCTCCTGGGCTGGTGCAGAGTGGGTACCGGACCGGATTTCCCTATGGGCTTGTTTCTAGGCTTCTTCCAAGGAGGGGTCCCGCCAGGCGGAGACTTGTTTGCTAAGTGCCTCCCACTGGCTACAATTCGGGCACCGAGTCCCTCTGCGCCTTCCTCTGAGCTAAGAGTCTCCCCACGTCACACACTGCAGTTCCCCATCCGACTGCCCTGGGGGAGCTGGGCTGGCATCCCCACCGGGCCAGTCGAGGGGTCTGGACGGGGTCCAGCGCAGGCTGCCCGCCCACCCGCCCACCTGGTTCCAGTATTACAAACGGGATTAGTCAGCCGTCCTCGGGAAGCCCCCTTCCAGCTGATCCTGGAGGACAGTCAGCCCAGGAGACCCTGGAGAAGCCCCTCCCCAGAACATCTCCCACTCTCCCTGGCAGCAGGGAAGCTGAGTCCCGGGTGCACGGGGGAAGGCTCGCTGGGCATGCCGACAGGTTCAGGCCGTGTGATCGGAGTTCGTCATACGGAACAGCTTCCGTAGGAAATGGTTTTCCGGGGGCGGATGGTCCTGGGCCACTGTCGGGGTGGGAGAGGGTCCTGCTCCAGGGAGCACCCAGGAGCTGCAGGGTAGAGCAGAGGTGCTGGGGAGGGTTTTCACAGACGCTGGAGGGGGCGGGGGTCAGGAGCGCCCTGGCCTGTGCACCACGCCCCACCCCTGGAGGCAGCGCTGGGTGCAGTCTATACGAGTTTCCTGGGGCAGCCGTAACAGAGGGTCACCAACTGGGTGGCTTCAAACAACAGACGTCTCTTCCCTTCCAGTTCTGGAGGTGGGAAGTGGGCGACCAAGGTGTGGGCAGGGGCCCCGCTCCCTCTGGAGGCTCGAGGGGAGGGTCCTTCCTGCCCCTTCCAGCTTCTGGGGCCCCAGGTGTCCCTAGCTCGTGGCCACACGCCTCCATCGTCACACGGCCTCTCCTCTCCCTGTGTCTCTTCTCTTCTCCCTATAAGGACACCAAGCACTGGGCTTAGCACCCATTCCGATAATCCAGGATGGTCTCTTCTTAAGATCTTTACCTTCATTACATCCACAGAGACCCTATTTCCAGATAAGGTCACGTTCACAGGTAACTGGGTTAGGACGTGGACGGATCTTTTTGGAGGCCACCATTCAACTCACCACATCACAGTCTGTCCTCATAACCTCCCTGCCTCCACCACCCACCGAGGGAGGCCCAGGCGTACAGTGGTGCCCAGAGTCTGCCCAGCCCCCGTGGGACGCTGCCCCGTGACACTGCCCTGGACTCGGCGGCCCTTGCACAGAGGAGCTGGATGGGTCCTGGGTGGTAAATCCCCTCGGCCACCGTCACCAGGGTGGGCAGGGGCCTCTCTCTGTGCAGCTGCCTCAGGGACTGCCAGGTGCCTTCCAGCATGGCCGCCCTCGGCCCCAGAGTGGCGGCAGCCTCAGCACTGGGACACTCAGGGCCAGAAAATGCTTTGCTGCAGGGCTGTCTTGTGTGTTGTAGGATGCTTAGCAGCATCCCTGGCCTCTACCCACTAGATGCCCATAGCACCCCTCCAATTGTAAATACCAAAAGTGTCTCCAGACATCACCAAATGGCCCCAGGGGTGGAGGCACAGTTGCCCCAGTTGAAAACCACTGCCTTAGACTACAAACTGGGCTCTTGACGCCGCCCGTGGACAGCAAACCCAAAGCCCTGGACCAGCCTGCCGCCCCCATCCCTGCTAAGCCAGAAATCTCTCAGGCTTAGTCCACAGCTGCCCTGCAGTACTCCTCCTCTGCTGACCCTACGCTGGCCCACTCACAGCCTGCCAGCCCACCCCCTCGGGTGCAGAGGTGACCAGGTCAGAGGGCATGCCGGGGACCCCCCAGGAGGACCAGAGCCACCGTCAATTTTCTTAATGAAGCCGAGGGCCATTGGTCTAGGGCAAGTGGATATTGATTCCTGCCCTCAGGTGATGGACTGCAGGAGATCTAGGGCTGCAGTCAGGCTCCATGGGAAGGACAGATGTTCTCAAGTAAAGAGCCGGCCCTGGCCTGAGTGTCCATCCACAGGTGAATGGATAATTAAAATGTGGTCTGTTCATACAGTGGACTGTAATTCAGCCTTAGAAGGGGAGGAAATTCTGGCACTTGCTACAACAGAGATGAACCCTGAGAACACTACTGAGTGAAAGAAGCCAGTCACAAAAGGACAAATACTGTGCGATTCCACTTCTAGGAGGTCCCTGGAGTCACCAAATTCATAGAGACAGACAGTAGGAGGGTGGGGACCAGGGACTAGGGGAGGGGGAGGGGGCGAGTGTTTAATGGGGACAGAGTTTCAGGTCATTCGAGATGAAAAGTCCTGGAGATCTGTTTCACCACGATGTGAATATACTTTAACACCATAGAACTATAGATTTAGAAATTGCTAAAGCGGTCAGTTTTTGGTTATATGTATTTTACCACAATGAGGAATTAACAGATGAAAGCGCCGGCTCTGGGATATGTCTGGAGGGGTGAATGGAACCGTTTCAAGGTCTCTGCGGCATTTGCTTCTCCTCTGGTTACTAATCGTAAAGCTTGTGTGAGCCGTGTGTCAGACCCTGCACTGAGCACGCCACACGTGTGAGGTGGGCGCCCTACAGCCCTATAAGGAGACTATTAGGGTCAGTGTCACCCTCCTAACCCCGACTTCACAGAGAGGGGAGCCCACGATCTGAAAGCAGCAGAGCTGGGACCTGACCCAGCTTCTCCGGTGCCAGAGCCCCATCCCTGCCCTTGTACCACCTTGGCCGAACCGTTCCCCGAGGCCGTGGTGTCCCCTGGCTGGCCTCAGTCTCCTTCTCGCCAAGAAGGAGGATGAGACCAGCCCCGCCCTTGGGGGGAGGGGTTTGAGACAAGCACGCCCACACCTCACTGTGGCGGGCTGAACAGTGTCCCCCAGATTTGTGCATCAACATCCTAGCTCCCCCAGAACCTCCGACCGTGACCTTATTTGGAGATGTGATCAGTCATGGTCCTAGTGGAACTGCGGCGGGGCGGGTCTTAATCCGATAAGACTGTGTCCTTATAAAAGAGGGAAATTTGGACACAGACACGGGGAGGGCGCTGAGATCAGCTGATGCCTCTCCCAGCCTATGAATACCAGCAACGGCCAGAAACCACCAGAAGCTGGGGGAGGGGCCTGGACCACATCCTCCCCTGGGGCCCCCGGAAGGAGCCAGCCCTGCCGACACCTTGACTTTGGACTTCTGGCCTCCAGGCCTCACAGTGCTGCCGGGTAAGCCGCCCGGGCCGTGAGCTCTGTCTCACAGTCCTGGAAACTCAGATCCTGGAGCCAGAAAAGGGCCCTGACTCAGGCCCACACTCTCCTTGTCCTCAGGGGCGCTGTGTGGCTTTGTCCTCCTGCCCAGGGGCTCAACCGCCCAGCCTTTCCCCGCCCCCGCTTGCTTTCCTGCCTCTCTCCTGTGATCAGCGACCGGTGAGAGCGCGTAGGCTCCCAGGGAGGGACGGAGCCGGCTGCTAGGCAGGCATGTGCGTCGTGGCGGGCGGCTCAGGAGCTTCCTGGCTGGCAGAGGAGTGCCTCCTTGCTGTGGGGGGGCGGGGGGGGCCCCCCCTTCCCTCCTCCTCCCCAGGACAGAAGCTCGCCATTTGCCCCCCGGGGCGGGGGGGGGGGGGGGGGGGGGGGGGCGGGTGCCGAGCAGCCCCCGGGATGGCCCCCACACTCAGGTGGACAGTTCTGCTCCAGTCCGGCTTCTGCCTGGAGTCTGGTTCTGCCCGGGAGGTTGTTCTCACGGGGGTTGACGGGCCTCGTTCCCACAGGGCCCCCCCATCGCCGGAACCAAAGTGGCCTGGCTTCCTGCTCCTCCGTTTCTTGCTTTGGAAATGCCACTCCGGGTCCCTCTTTCTGTCCTGGCTCAACACGGACTAGGGCCAGGACCCCGGTCATCTCATGGGAGAGTAAGGGGGCCGGGTCGGCTCCCTCACGGCCCCAGTGAGCTGCCCACCATGCTCACCCCCTCCTGACTCGGGCACAGAGGCCCCACGTCCCGTCCAGGAGAGGTCCGAGCGGGTGGCTCTGCTCCCCTGGGTGTCCTGGGCCCAGCCCCTCAGGACAGACTGTGGCCCCGGACCCCCTGACCCCTCGGGCCACAGCTGAGCGTCCCGGGAAAGGGTGAAAAAGGCCGGTTGGGGCCTGCTGGCTGTGTCCACAGGTGGAACCACCGGATCCTGTGGGGCGGGGGTGACACTGGACCCCAGCCCAAGGCCAGGCTTCAACCCAGTGGAGACAAGGGGGGACACATCGGTCCCTCCCCTCCCCACCTTTGTGCTGTCCCTCGCCTGCTCGTGGGTGGCTGCACGCGGGACCAGATGGCTGAATGAGCGTTGGGCTGTAGCGCAAACCTGAATTGAGTCAGCCGCTTGGAAATATCACTCTTTCAGGAGTCTCTGGAGCCCTGAGCTTGCCCTCTAACTGTAAAATCCAACTGAGCAGGTAACTCACCTGAGAGTCACACGATGGCTCCCGGACCCGGGGCTGGGATCCAGCGTGCCGGCCCCGCCCCTCCCTAGTCCCTGCTGCCCAGGGAGCCCCCTACCCCCTCCCCCGAGCTGGCCGGGGTCTCCGCGGGAGCCCGTTTCTTCGCTTCGTTCGGCGTTGGTGTGTACGAGTGTCCCGGAGCTGCCCTAGCAAATGACCACAAACCAGGCAGGCGGCTACAGACAACAGGAGTTTATTCTCTCCCAGTCCTGGAGGCCGGAAGTCCCAAATCAGTTTCGCTGGGCTGAAATCTAGGTGTCGCAGGGCTGTCTCCCTCCAGAGGCTCCAGGGGAGGCTCCTGCCTGCCTCTTGCAGCTTCTGGGGGCTCCAGGCGTCCCTGGGCTGTGGCCGCATCCCTCCTGCCTCCGCCTTCACACGGCCTCCTCCCCTGCGTCTTCTCTTCTATCTCAGAGTACTTCTGTGAGTAGATTTAGGGTCCACCCTAGATCCAGGGTCATCTCATTTTGAGATCCTTATCTTAGTTACATCTGCAAAGACTCTTTTTCCAAATAAGGTCACATTCACAGGTTCTCCTGTTAGGGCACAGACGTGCCTTCTGGGGAGACCCCTGCAAGGGGCTTCCAAGGAGGGATGCTCGGGGGACACCCCGGGGGCAGGGCTGCTGCCTGCTGAGGTTGGAGAGATCAGACTGCTGCTCTCCTTCCTGGTCTACTGCACCGGTCCTAGCTCCATTCTCCTTCCTCGGGCCCCCTCCTTATCCACTCTGCTGTCACCCTGTCTGCCCTGGAAACCCTCCCCACCTGCCTGCCACCCACAGGACAAGCTCCCAGGCTCGCCGTCCCCAGCCTCTGAGGGGCCTGGCTGCCCCAGTCCTACTGCTTCTGGCCTCGCTCAGGCTTCGCCTTCACTCGGAAGGCTGCCCCGCTCTCCCCAGCCGGGCTCCCCCTCCAGTGCCCACTCTCCCCTGCCAGGCCGCCCCTCTGGCCTTCCGTGTCTTCATTGCCTTCCCCTGGCACTGGGCCACCTGGGCACACATCTTGTCTGCTTCCCCCCCTGGACCAAGTTGCAAGCAGGTCCCTCCTGGGTACTCACTTAGCAAACGTGTCCAGTGTGGAATGCCTGGCCCAGCTGTGCCAGCCGCATCCTGGGGGGCTGCAGAGAAGGGAATGTGTCCACACGGAGCCATCACTTGGTTTTCCTAATGGAGGAAGCGGGAGAGAGATGCAGACAGACTGGCCCCAGCTTATACCTCATGTCCCCACCTGTCCTGAAGGGCTGCGTTTCCTCTCCTGGCTGAGGAGAAGAGAGAGCCCAGCGTTCCTGAAGAGCTGGGTTTTGTGGTGATTGATCCTTCTGGCTCCTTATCAGGGCTATGGGCATAATGTCACAAGAGAGCAGGACCCAAGGGCACAGGGACGTGGAACCTCTGAGTGGGACAACACCTTATTATCAAGCTTCTCAATTAGGGACTGGCTTCTCCTTTAAAGATAACCAAATTAAACAGCAGCTTTAAAACAAATCGAAGGTTATTTGATCTTTAAATCTGTAGGTCAGTAGTTACAGGCATTAGTTCAACAGGCCAGGGATCCAACAGTGCAAATTATCTTGGCCATCACCTCATTGTCACAAAATGGCTGCTGAGGGTCCAGCCTTAGCATCCACATTCCAGTCAAGAAGCCCAAAGGAAATAACAGATTAGCACCTATAGTAGAAAAGCCAGACTCTCCTAGAATTCCCAGGAGATTTGCACCTGCGTCTCACTGGCTAGAACGCTGCTGCGTGTCTCCCGCAGTTTCAAGGGAGACAGGGAAATTATTCGCTTTAGAATCTGGGAGCATTGCTGCCCCAAACAACATCAGGATTACAGCAAGATGGAAGAATGGGAGAAAACAGCCATCGGCGGGGCTCCGGGAAGTGCCTGCCCTGCCGCCCTCCTGGGGCCAGACGGGTCCAAGCCCTAGAACCCAGTGCTTGGGAGCCCCCGATGGAGGGAGAAGAGGTTGACCAGACCAAGCTCCAGCCCCTCCCCAGCCTCATCTGGGGGGCGCCTCCTCTTGCCGGGGCACAGCCCGGAGCTCCGCACGCCAAGGGGCTCAGGAAGGGCCGTGTTTGTCTCCTTGTGGGAGAAAGCGGCCTCTGCTTTGTTCTGCCCCCGAGGCTCCCTGGCACAAGAAGTCAGAGCCAAGTCAGGGGTGCCTGCTGGCTCCCAAGCCACGCAGAGAGGCATCCACAGGCTCCAGCCCCAAGTGCTCATGGGGCAGACTGAGCATGGGAACCAGGCCCTGAGCAGTGCGTCCTTGTGTCCACCAGACACACGGCCTGCGGGCTTGGGGGCCGGCTTCTCTGCCCTCGGGCTCCCAGGAAGTGGCACCTGGGCTCCGGGGGCACGGCTCAGCTGGCCTGGTGGCGACTGGCCCGGGGCCACGCAGCAGCACGCCGCCCGTAGCCCCCAGCCGCTGTGGAGCGGCCTGCAGCCTGAGGCACCAGCCCACACACTGACGCAGCTCCGGTTTTATTTTAGACCAAGTCTCATGCTTAGCACAGTCCAACAGATTTGAACTTTAACAGAAAAAGAAGTATGATGGGCCCAGCCACGCCCTGCCATTTACAGCTGGCCCAGCCCCCCGGCTTCCGGCCACGTGGGGACGGCTCAGCATGACGCCGGGCAGAGGCAGGGAGATGTCCAGGCATGGGTGGCCTGCAGCCCAGGTGACCAGCCCCGGGAGGGCAGGTGTGGCGATGTCTGATGGCCTGGACCTGGGGGTGCTGGGCGTTTCCTCATGGCCCCAGAGGGTGTGAGAGTGTGTGTCTGCGGAATCGGGCCCAGCACCCCCCAGCCCACCTCGGTCACGCAGCCTCATTCTGGTCCACACTCCTTTCCTTGGGTCCCTGGCCAGTATCCACGTCCTCCCCTGGCTTTCCAGGGCCCGAGATCCCTGTCCATTCTTCTCAGACTTTCAAGCTCCCTGAGTACCAGGGCCCTGCCCCCTGCCAGCAGGCGGCCCTGGGCTGCCCGCCTGAATCTCCCTCCAGGATTCAGGGACCTCGCCCAGCCCTGCAGGGGGGCACCGCCCTGCTGCAGCGCTGGCCCAGGCTCCTGCTGGTTGGCCATCGTCATACGTTGTACGTTTACAGTGTGTCACACAGTGCTTGACCAAACAGACATCAGCTGGACCAGTGGATGGAAGGATGGATGGATGGACAGACTGATGGGCAGACAGATGGATGGGAGTTAGGGTGGATGGATACAGGGACAGTGAGAGAATAGGAGGACAGGTAGATGGATGGATACTGCATAGGTGGACAGACGGATGGGTGGACTGACGGATGGATAATGGGAGGGAGGGAAGGAGGGAGGAAGCATGTTTGCAGGAACTTTCTCTGGCTGTAGCGTCGCTCTGGGACCCTGCCTTTTGTGCGATGAAGCTGGTCTTCCCTCCAGTGTCAGCTCTGCCCCATTCAGCGTGCCAGGGAAGGGAGGGTGTGGGCGCCGAGGACCACCCTGCTCAGGGCCCTGGAGGCACTCGTCTGTATGTCACCCGGGCCCCTGCCCCCGTGCACAGGGGTCCAGCTCCCCTTCCTGTAGGTGTGAAACCTGGCAGCCCCGGCCCCGTCGGCTCCCATACACGAATGCGGACGGTGACCGGACCAGCCTCCCAGGCCCAGCAAGGATGCAGGGGCTCCTGCCCCCCTGGTACAACACCCGGCAAATGCTGGCTCTTCTTTCTCCTTCTCAAAGAGACAGAGCAGGCGGACCAGCCACGCACAAGGGCTCCCATGAAAGCGCATGGGGAAATCCACGCAGTGGAATATTACTCACCCATAAACAGGAGCAAAGCACTGCCACACACTACAGTGTGGATGAACTGTGAAGAACATTGTGCTGGTGAAACGAGATAGGTACAAGACCACATTTTGTATGATTTCATTGGTATGAAATGTCCCAGAATGAGCAAATCCAGAGAGACAGAAAGTAAATTAGTGGCTGCCAGGGGCTGGGGCAGGGGAAACGAGTGTGACAATGGGCGATGAAAACGTTCTGGAAGCAGCGTGGGGGTGGGGGTGGGGGTTGTCCAGCACCGTGAATGTACTAAATGCCGCTAATTAGGAAGGGTGAATTTCACATTATGTGAATTTCACCTCAATTTTGTCTTGCATGTTCCAAACCAGAAAGGCTTGTAGGAGCAGGTTACTGGGAAGCGG
>NW_006792775.1:3306665-3307671 GCF_000442215.2 Lipotes vexillifer
GGGGCGGAGGGGGGTGCTGGTGCAAAGAATCCAGGGAGGGCGGGGCAGGGGGAGCTGGGCGATGGCGGGGCCGGAGCCCGTGGGCCCCGGGCCGTACGCGGAGCTGGGCAGGAGGCTTGAGCAGCCTGGGCGGCTTTCTTTGACTCCCTTGGCTTCAGGGCAGAAGTGGGCCACAGGAGACCAGGGTCCTTCCCTCAAGGTCTCCCCCCAGGCAGCTCACCTGGCGTGATGTCTGCTCTCCCGGCCACCCTGGCTCCAGGTGGGCCACCCAGGGCCACGTGCTGGCGGGGCGGGGGGTGGCACCAGCGGCTTGGTCCTGGGGTCGAGGCCTGGCTTTGGTGGCAGGAGAGACAAGAGCAGGTGGTCGGCGCTGTGACAGGCGGCCAGACGCTGCCTGATCTGGGGACCAGGGATGCCCCCTCCTACCGCCTGATGGAGGCGGCCAGATCTGGGGGCGTTGAAAGCCCACGTTTTTGTGTTTGTGTGTTTTTTAATCCCAAGAAGCATGCCACTGCAGTTTCTTTTTCCTCTTTGTCTCCTCCGTGTGACGAGGCCCCCGGTGCCGGGAGAGCGTGCCTGGTGCTGGGGTCCTCAGAGGGGGCTGTCCGGGTGCCCTGTGATGAGGGGCCGGCCGGGCAGATGAACAGGCTCTGTGTGCTCACAGGGTCCTGGCGTCTGTCCTGTGCTTCTCAGGGAAGCACTTGCCCGAACATGGTGTCATTTCGCCGCCCTGAGCCGGGGGTCATGGTGGCTCCAAAGGCAGGTCGGTATATGCCAAACTGTCCCCGAGCCAGCGACTTCCCGAAGACCTTGTGAGGACGAGACAGAGCCGTGTTCTTATGGGCTGAACGGTGTCCTCCAAAAAGATGCTGGCATCCTGACCCCTAAAACCTCAGAATGCGACTATATTTGGAAAGAGGGTCTTTAAAGAGGTGATTAAGGTTAAATGAGGTCTGATGAGTGGGCCCTAAGGACACCAATATGACTGGTGCCCTTAGAAGGGGGG
>NW_006792775.1:3309602-3313984 GCF_000442215.2 Lipotes vexillifer
AAAAAAAAAAAAAAAAAAAAAAAAATATTTTTAACTGTGGCAAATACACATAATGTGGAATTTACCGTCCTAACCATTTTTAAGTGTCTAGTTGAGTGGCATTAATAAGCACATTCATAATGTGCAACCATCCCCAGCATCCATCTCCAAACGTTCCATTGTCCCACACTGAAGCTCTGTCCCCATTAAACACTCACTCCCCTTCCCCTCCCCGAAACCCTGGCCCCCACCATCCTACTGTCTTTCTCTATAAATGACGACTCTAGGTCCTCTTATGAGTGGAATCACACAGGATTGATCTTTTCATTGTCCGGCTTCTTTCACTGAGCAATCACGTCCTCGAGGTTCATCCACGTGTGGCAGGTGTCAGAATTTCCTCCCTTTTTCAGGCTGAGTGACAGTCCCTTGTATGGATGGGCCACACTTTATCTGTTCATCCATCCAGGCAGGGACCCTTGGGCGTTTCCACGGTTTAGCTGTTGTGAATCGTGCCACCGTGAATGTTGCACACAGGTATCTGTTCAAGTTCCTGCTTTCAGTTCTGTTGGGCACATACCCAGAAGTGGGATTGCTGGATCGTACGGAAATTCTATGTTTAAGTTTTTTTGTTGGTTTGGGGGTTTTTTTGGCCACGCCACGTGGCACGTAGGTTCTTAGTTCCCCAATCAGGGATCGAACCAGTGCCCCCTGCATTGGAGGTGCGGAGTCTTAACCCCTGGACCACCAGGGAAGTCCCCTGTGTGTAAGTTTTTGAACAACCACTACACTGTTCCCCACAGGGGCTACCCCATTTTGCATCCCCACCAAGCCTTTTCCTTTTGGTATGAAGTCCGGCCGTGCCCCATGGACGTACTTAAGACCAGGTGACGGGTGAGTCACTGATGGAAGGACAGGCGTGCTAGGTCCTGAGCGTGTGTCTCTGGCCCGGAAACTGGAAACGTTTGCGTGAACTTTTTTTTTTTTTTTTAATTTATTTATTTTATTTTTGGCTGCATTGGGTCTTCGTTGCTGCGCGCGGGCTTTCTCTAGTTGTGGCAAGTCGGGGCTGCTCTTCGTTGCGGTGCGCAGGCTTCTCGTTGCAGTGGCTTCTCTTGTTGCAGAGCGCAGGCTCAGCGGTCGTGCCACGAGGGCTCAGTAGTTGTGGCTCAGGGGCTTAGTTGCTTCGCGGCATGTGGGATCTTCCCGGACCAGGGCTCGAACCCGTGTCCCCTGCATTGGCAGGCGGATGCTTAACCACTGCGCCACCAGGGAAGCCCGTCTGCATGAACTTTAACCCCAAAACTCCGCTGCTCCAATGTTGCGGATACAAATACTTGGTATAAAAGGCTTATATACGCTCAACATCATTAGTCATTAGGGAACTCCAAAGCAAACCACAGTGAGATGCCACCGCTCACCAACAGGATGTCTGTGAGCAAAAAGTAAGAGATGTTACTGCAGGGAAACCAGAACCCTCGTCCACAGCTGGTGGGGATGCCAAATGGTGCAGCTGCTGGGGGGAAAGTTTGGAAGGTGCTCAGAAGTTAAACTCAGAATCACCATATGACCCGGCAGTTCCACTCCTAGGCATGTACCTGACCACCTGGTTCCACCGTGCGCTCACGGCCACCACTACAGGCGCTGTGGCTTTGGGCAAGCTGCTCACCTTCTCTGGGCCCCGGTCGCCCATCTATAAGATGGGGATAATAATAGCGTCTGCTGACCAAGCTGTCCGGAGGATTCAATGCCAGTCCGCACACGACATGCTAGCCCCATGTTGGCTCACAGCAGGCGCTGTTGTTATGTTCTAGCATGACCTGCAGGGTCGGGGGGCCGCCTTGAAGCTCGGATTGCTTGACTCTGAGATGCCAGGTCTGGGGCCCAGGGGCTGCTGTGAGGCCAGCCTGGCTCTTCCCCCCATGCTGGGCACCCGCCCTGGGACTGGGCAGGTGGTGCTGGCGGGCGGACACCTGCACCGTGGGCTTCAGCCGTGGGGCTCGGCCCGACCCGTGAAGGGGAGGGGCCTGGATTCTGAGGGCTGCCCCCTACCACCCGGAGTGGGCTCAGCTGGTCCTGGAGGTCTGGGGGGCACAGGCCAGTTCTCCCAGCCCATCCAGCGCCAGCATAGACAGGGAGCCACAAGGCCAGGCATGCAGCTCGAGGCCCTGCCGGCCTCCTTGTGACCCCCTGCAGGAGACTCAAGGTTTCCGGGGAACCTGCCTAGGTGCTGAACTGCCGTCAAGCCCGGCGGGGCAGGTCCTGACCCATGGATGACTTACCCGAGGCTCCGGGAGGCCCCGTGCCCTTGGCTGCCTGGCCTCGCCCTGGGTACAGCCACTGTCCCCACGGGCCGTCAGAGGAGGGGCGGCTTGCCCAGGAGCCTGGCCGCTGCTGGAGGGCTGGGAACGTCCGACCGCACCGGGCTTAGCCACGTGTCACCGGCTTCCCCTCCTCTGTGATCTCACGTCTCAGTCACCGGCCGTGGGGCGCAGGTGGCCCCTGCTCCGCTCGCTGCCGCCACGGGGCCTCCAGGGAGCAGCACCCCCTCGCCAGCCCCGGCCGACTCTTAATTACGCACGTCGGTGCCGTGCGCAAGGCAGCTGGAGGGCCTTTTCTAGCGATTGCCCTTCTGAGTTAAGAGCAAAACGATTATTTTAAACACACCGGGACGTCAGCCACTTTAGGATTCCCAGCCTAAGTCAGGCCCACCTGAGCCCACACCCTTCCCGGGACCCACGGGGGCTGTTCCGGAATGAGCTCCAGGCGGTGGCAGCGGCTGCCCCAGAGGAAGGGGCCAGCGTCGGCACCTGCCCGTCCCCAGTAGGGGTCACCGAAGTCTGCAGTCAGGCAGGGCCCCCGCACCCTCTTTGGGAGGCTTAAGTCGAGGGGTCCTGGGGGCAGTGGTGGAACTCTCTGGAGAGCCTGGACAGTGGAGGGAGGTGTGTGGGTCAAGGGCCAGGTGTGCCCAGACCAAGGCTGCAGGCCCCCAGGCCGTGCTGGAGGAAGCCAGGCCAGACAGAGGAGGGGTCCAGGGTTTGGGGCCGGCACAGAACTAATCGAGGCATCTGATGAAACGGTTGCACCACCGCCTCCCCACCAAGTGAGTCTTAGAGGGTGGCACCACTGCTCTGGCCTCAACCCCTCGAGGCCCCTAGTGAGCCAGTGGGTGTTTCTCAGGAGAGTCATCTGCAGAGAAGGGTGTCGGTCTGCTCCGTGGCGCCTGGGCTCTGCGCCGGGACCCCCTCTGTGCTCTCGGGACGGTCCACACAGCATCCCTGTTGTCATGGGGCCCACTCTCAGCATCACTGGAACCCCTGGACCGTGCGGCCACGTGGCCGAGGGGCCTGCCCTGCAGCCTGGGACTCGCTGCAGGCTGTCCACACTCCCACCCTGGTCCCCACTCAGCGGCAGCCTCACAGAGGGCTTTGTAGGCATGTGGGGAACACACGCTCAAACGTGGCACACGCTGCCTCCAGACTCCAGAAGGGCTGCCAGGCCTCGTGCGTGCACGCATGCCCGCGCGTGTGGAGTCCTAACACGTTCCAGACCACGGAGGCCCAGAGCGTCTCAGAGCCGACGGCCCCTGCATTTTTGTGGGGTTCACCGCCCTCCCTCCCGTTTGTAAGGCATCGGGAGAACTTGCTTGCTTCCTGCTCACCAGACACAAGCCCCACGATGTCACCCGCGCAGGGGCAGCGAGACGCTTCGTGGGACGTCGGGTGGGTCGGCTCTGCAGCTGTGTTTCGGCAGAGTCAGACCCGGCATAGCCCTGAGGTCATGCCGTGCGTGTGGGCTGCTGGCGTACTGCCCGCGGGATCCAGTGACATAACCGTGGCAAGTCCCCAGCACAGGGACGCTCCACAGGTGCTCACTTCATGTTCGCTCTGGGTTTGGGTTGCTAGCAACGCTGCGGAGACGGCCTGGTCCCTCCGCGTTCCAGGAACCACGCCTGGGCCTCTGGGTCCTCGCGCCTCATGTGGGCCTTGGAGCTGCCCCCGTGCCTCCCTGAGCAGGGACAGTGGAGGACGCGGGGATGAAGGGCACCGCGATAAGAAAGGTAATTAACAATAAAATAATAATAAAATAATAAAAGGGCAGCCTGCTTCCCTGCTCGGCCTCCGTCCAGCACCCCTCCACTGCCTTGCCCTGAAATGCTGGATATTCACCTGGAGAAAGACAGCAAAATGGGCTGAGAGCCCCCTAAAGCCCCCAGTTCATGCCCAGCTCAGCCCCAGCTTTGCCTCCGACACAGGAAGTGATGAATGTCTGGATGCTGGCAGAGGGGGACACAGGTAGAACAGCCGAGAAGGATAAATGGCTGGAGACAAAGCCTGCCCGAATGAGAAAGGCTCGCCTGCGAGCGTCCCCTGAGAGAAGCCATTTAGGGGGTGTCGGGAGCGAGG
>NW_006792775.1:3313994-3317635 GCF_000442215.2 Lipotes vexillifer
GGAGACCCTTTCCTGGAAGAGCCGAGCCTCAGCTTTGCCGACACTGATGTCACACACCCACCCACATCGTGTCCTCGTGGAGACGGGTGGGACTCGCTCTCCCGGTGCTGCCGCCAGAGCTTCTGGTCTCGAAGCCCCATCCAGCATCACTGCCTCGCTTGGAAAATAGGAAGCTGGAACTTGAACCCGGCGTTCCGACCCCCAGTGTTTTCTCACCTTCCCAAATATTTGTTGGGCGCCTGCTGTTGTGCGGTGCCGGGAATCTGTATCTGGAACGGCCCCCGCCACCATGTTGCACGCTGAGGGGTGAAGCTCCGCCCAGGACAGGCCCTCCGTGCACGCACAGCCACACGCCAGCCTGAGTGAACACAGACACGCCCACGGCACTGCCACGTGCCTCGCTGCTCGCCGAGGGCAGGAAGGAAGCGGCCGGCTCTGAGCCCACGCCGGGATGCTGGACCCTTGGGCTCGCTGGTACAGGAAGCCCTCTGCCCCGCATCTGGGGCCTTGCGTGCAGCATCTTTAAAGGGGGTGTGACTGGACCACCGCCGCACACTGCCAGGAGCAACTGTGGCTGCTGAGAGGCGGGCCACGGCATTTGGGGCCCCAGCTCCTGACCAGCCTGGGGGCACCTCCACTTCTCCCGAAGTGGTCCCAGGAGTGATCCGCCTGCTCGGGTAAAGCAGACAGTTACCCTGCAGGAGGGGATGGTGCCTTTCTCCCTCCCCTCTCCCGGTCCCACCACAGTGGTACAGCTGAGGGAACAGCACACAGCAGGGGGCTGGCCAGCCTGCATCGGAGCCTGAGCGGGGGAGGGGCCC
Source organism: Lipotes vexillifer (assembly GCF_000442215.2). NCBI lineage: Eukaryota > Metazoa > Chordata > Mammalia > Artiodactyla > Lipotidae > Lipotes > Lipotes vexillifer. The sequence goes on from NW_006792775.1 coordinate 3,314,816, forward strand.
AGGTCTGGAGGGACCGCGTTCTAATCAAGAGGAAACAAGATCGGGGTTTGAATAAACCGTGGTTTGAGACAAGCTAGGAATTAATTATGCCCCGAACTCCTGCGCATGCTCACACACACACACACACACACCCCCCCCCCGGCAAAGGACACACAAGACGTGGCTCGCGGTGGCTGCCCTCGGGGAGGGCAACGTCCCGACCGCAGTGGGGGAGTCTGCCCGCTGGCGCCTTGTGAGTTGTGTCCCACGTGCACCTTTCCACGTAGAGGGGTTTTCAGGGACCTGATTGGCGACGACCAGTTAGAAAGCTGCTGAGGGCCGCACCTGCACTGCCTTCTCCTGAAGTGCAAACCACCCAAGGCAAGGGGGTGAAAAGCCGGCAGCAACAGGATTTCGGAAGCCTGATGGCACGCAGACTTAGAGATCCCAGAGTGTACGCTCCTGGGCTGCAGTGGGGAGAGCGAGCTGAGGTGGAACTGCCCCGCGGGACCCCCGCAGGCCAAGGGCTGGCAGCACCCGGGTCCTCTGGAGACGGAGGTCACCTGGGGCCCCGTCAGATGAAGGAACCCCAGGGATTCCTCCCAGCGGAGAAACAGAGTGCTGGCAGGGATCAGAGCATCTCTGCGTGCCGCCCGGCACTGCCTCCAGGGCTCGTTGTCAGGAAGAGGCAAGGGCGAGAGAAGTGTGGTCAGAAGGGGAGCGGACACACACGTGTACACACCCATGCAAGCGCATGTACACGCATACATACATAGAAATGCACGTGTGCGCTCGTACATGTGCATACACACGCATGTGCATGGACACACGTATACAGGCACACACAGGTATTTTCTCGTTTCTTCTTTTTAGTGGAAGGATAATCCACACACAGAAATGTTTTTTAATTTAATGTCGCCTTGGGGGGTAGAGCACACGAAGAGAAAGGAAAGACTTTTCTGAATACAAATTGCTGTAGATTAGATTATGAAATTGGGTGAATACTTCTCAACTAAATCGACGTTTTAAAAATCAAAACCAAAATAATAGAAATGAACATAACCACAAATTAATGGCATTAACGGAGAAATTATTTCAAGTGACAGTTTGTGTATCACCACACACTGAAATCTTAAGCTCTTTTCAGTAATTATATTGTTAGTAACGATAATGATACCGTTAGCCTGAAACTATCTAATGATTGTAATGATAGAAGATAAATGATAGGTAGACAGATAATAGATAGGTGGTAGATGGACAGATAGACAGACAGATAGATAGGCGATAGGTGATGGATGGATGGGCAGGCGGACAGACAGAAAGATAGATAACAGGGCAAGAAAATAAGTCATTACCGGGCTACCCTGGTGGCGCAGTGGTTGAGAGTCCGCCTGCCGATGCAGGGGACACGGGTTCGTGCCCCGGTCCGGGAAGATCCCACATGCCGCGGAGCGGCTGGGCCCGTGAGCCATGGCCGCTGAGCCTGCGCGTCCGGAGCCTGTGCTCCGCAACGGGAGAGGTCACAACAGTGAGAGGCTCGCGTACAGCAAACAAACAAACAAACAAAAAGAAGTCATTACCTTAATGTCAGTCATTAGGAACCCAGATTTTTAGCAGAGAGAAAGGGATACAGATATAAAGTCAAAGAAGGAAAACCCCTGCTATTCTAAATTTCAGCTAAAATTATCTATACACTCACAAAGAGCCTTGAACACGTGTCACCAGCAAGCATGGACGGTATTAAAGACGTTCACAGTCACATAAAAGGTCTCAGGAGTGGCTGTGAAGGGGCCCCACTGAGCACATGTGGGATAATGGAGCATAAAAGGAACAGGAGCCCAGGGCCTCTTGCGGGGCCAGAAAGAAAGGAAATGGTGAGAAAACAGAGGAAGGAGGCAGGCCTCAGGGACACAGCAGCTCCCGACGGCGCGAGCTGGAGCAATCTGAGTGACCGGGTAAAGCAGTACTGGGTGCTAATCCACGAGCCCTGCTGACAGAAATAAACCACGGAATAATACCCAAGGAGAAGAGACAACTCTCCCTGCAGAAGAATCCCTAAAACTGATGTGGACAGTCAGCCCTCAAAGAGGCGGGCCTTAACTGCCCATCCCTTGGGGGGTGGCTGTGCACGGTGACTTCCTTCCAAAGAGGACCGGGTGGGAAGGAGGAGAGAGACTAGCTTCACAGGGGACAACCTGACAAGCACCCCTCAGCCAGGTGAGCACGTGCACCAGCGCAGGGACCAGCCGTGTGCCCTGATGTGATGGGATGAGAGGGCACTTCCCATCGTGGGGGAAAGTCCCCAATGGACGGGATAGTACGCAAGACACCTGACGGGTACTCAAAACCGTCAAGGTCATCAAAAACGAGGAAAGTCTGAGCTGTCACAGCCCAGAGGAGCCTAAACGTCATGTGTCGTCCTGGGGCAGAAAAGGACATTGGGTAAAAATTAAGGAAATCTGAATAAAACGTGGGCTTTAGTTAATAACAGTGTATCAACATTGGTTCATTGATTGTGACAAATGTACCGTCTTAATGTAACGTGTTCGTAATAGGGGAGACCGGGGGCAGGCATATGGGAATTCCCCATGCTATCTTCACAATTTTTCTGTAAATCTAAAACTATTCTAAAAATTAAAAGTTTGGGGACTTCCCTGGTGGTGCAGTGGCTGAGAGTCCGCCTGCTGATGCAGGGGACACGGGTTCGTGCCCCGGTCCGGGAGGATCCCACGTGCCGCGGAGCGGCTGGGCCCGTGAGCCGTGGCCGCTGAGCCTGCGCGTCCGGAGCCTGTGCTCCGCAGCGGGAGAGGCCACAACAGTGAGAGGCCCGCGTACCACACA
>NW_006792775.1:3317690-3330826 GCF_000442215.2 Lipotes vexillifer
AATGGGGAACCATAGAGTAAAAAAGACCCATGTCAACAGACACAACGTGTGGCTTGTGTTCAGCTCCTGATTCCAGCGAACCAGCTGTATACTTGGGGACAGTTACGAGACAGTCAGGGAAACTCCAGCCCGGTGGAGTACTTGGTGATATGAGGATTGAGAGTTACCTTGTAGGTGTGATCGTGGTATTGCGGCTGTGCTTTTAGTGTGAGACTTTGTCTTTTAACACAAAGCGGCCTGGATTGCTTTCAGGCAGGGCGAGAGGAGGCTGGGACTTGCGCCATGCGGGGAGCGGGGCAGTGGGGCGCATAGAGAGGCACTGGAACTGCTCCAGCCAGTGGGTGCTGGCGCTGGCTGACAGGGCCGCGGTGGTCCAGAATAATGGTCTCTCTGCTCTTGGTTATTTGTGGGACAATTTTCCATAATAAAAGACTGTAGAAATGAGCTTCCTTTTTAATTAATAGACTTTATTTTCTGATAGTTTTAATTTACAGGGAAAAAAATAGCGTGAAAAGTACAAGACTTCCCACATACTCCCTTTCCCCTCCCCACCTACCCATTTCCGTATTTTTAACATCTTGCTCTTGTGTGGTACACTCATTACAATTGACGAACCAATGCTGATATAATATTATACAATATTGATACATTATTATTAAGTGAAGTCCACAGTTTACATTAGGGTTCCCTCTTTGCATTGTACATTCTGTGGATTTGGACAAATGTATAATGTCACCTACCCCCCGTTTCAGTATCATACAGAATAATTTCATGGCTCTAAACCTCTCCTGTGCTCCACCTGTTCCTCCCTCCCTCCCCCCAACCCCTGGGAACCGCTGATCTTTCTATGGTCTCCCCAGTTTTGCTTTTTCCAATCATGTAGTTGGCATCATTCGATGTGTGTCCTTTTCAGATTGGCTTCTTTCACTTGGCAGGGTGCATTTAAGGTTCCCCCATGTCCTTCAGTGGCTTGACAGTCCATTTCTTTTTATCGCTGAATAACAGTCCCGTTGTCTGGATGTATCACAGTTTATCCACTCACCTACTGAAAGACATCTTGGTTGTGCTATAAACATCCACGTGCAGGGTTTTGTGTAGACACAGGTTTTCGCTTACTGGGGTGAACGATCACCAAGGAGCCTGATGGCTGAGTCACACGGTAACGGTATGTCTAGTTTTGTAAGAAACTGCCAAACTGTCTACCAAGTGGCTGTACCGTTTTAGCGCTTCCACCAGCAACGAATGAGAGTTCCTGTTGCTCCACGTCCTTGCCAGCGTTTGGTGTTGTCAGTGTTCTGGATTTTGGCTAGTCTAGTAGGTGCATAGTGGTATCTCACTGTTGTTTTAATTTGCATTTCCCTAATGACATAGGATATTGATCATCTGTATATCTTTTCTGGTGAGATACCCAGATCTTTTGCCCAATTTTTATTTGGGTTGTTTGTTTTCTCATTGTTTTAAGAGTTCTTTGTGTATTTTGGACGCTGGTCCTTTATCTGATACGTGTTTTGCAAAAATTCTCTCCCCATCTGTGGATTGTCTTCTCATTCTCTTGACAGTGTATTTTGCTGAGTAGTTTTTCATTTTAATGGACTGTTTAGTGCTTCTGGGGTTTTATCTAAGAAGTCATTGCTAAACTCAAGGTCACCTAGATTTTCTTTTACATTATCTTCCAGAAGTCTTATAACCTTGTGTTTTACCCTTTAGGTCTGTGACCCATTTGGGGTTAATTTTTGTGAAAGGTGTAAGGTCTGTGTCTAGTTTCTTTTTTTCTTTTTTTTTTTTTTTTTTTTTTTTGGTTTGGCTTTTTGTGATCCTTGATTCCTTATATTAGTATCTGTGCTTTTGAGTAATCAGGTTCGTCTTCCAGACTTCACAGGTTTGCTTTGGCAGAGACAGATCCTCATCAGTCAGTTCAATGTGGGTTTCAGGATGTATTTGTTTTTTTTTTTTTTTTTTTTTTTTTTTTTTTTTTTGGCATGTGGCTGTCCCATTGTTCCAGCACCATTGTTGAAAAGATTATCTTTTGTCCACTGAATTGCCTTTGCTCCTTTGTCAAAAGATCAGTTGCTGGATTTATTGGGTCTATTTCTGGGCTCTCTGTTCTGTTCCGCTGTGGGTCTATTTCTGGGCTCTCTGTTCTATTCCGCTGATCCGTTTGTCTATTCTTTCACCGATACTTGATCGGTGACGTTCTGTAGTAAGTCTGGAGGTCAGGCAGTGTCAGGCACCTGACTTTATGCGTCTTCAATACTGCATTAGCTATTTTGGGTCTTTTGCCTTTTTCCATATAAAGTTTAGGATCAGTTTGTCAGTATTCACAAAATAACTGGCTGGGATAGAAATCGGCTCTTTAGGGGTCTTCCTTAAATATGACACGGATCAAAGAATTAATATGAAAGAGAAAACCCGAAACAAACACACTGTGGAGGGAAAAAAGGAAACAGACTAAGCAGGGGGAGTTAAGATTATGAAAGAAGATATTGCATCCTTGCAATAAGGACAAAATGCTCTTTTTCAAACTAACAGAGAACAAAATAGGAGCTCTTGAAATTAAAAATATAGCAGATATGAACATTTTGATAGACAGATAAATAGACAGTGAAAGATAAATTGAAAAGAATCTCCCAGAAAGAGATGTGGAAAGTTGGAGGGGAAAGATAATTAGAGGGCCGGTCCAGAAAAGTCCACCATGTGCTAAATAAGTGTACCTCAAAGAGAAAATGAGGGACTTCTTTGGCTGTCCAGTGGTTAAAACTCCGTGCTTCCACTGCAGGGGGCGCTGGTTTGATCCCTGGTCGAGGAACTAAGACGCCGCATGCTGCGCAGTGAGGCCAAAATTTTTTGAGAGAGAGAGAGAGAGAGAGAGAGAGAGAGAGAGAGAGAGAGAGAGGGAATGAGAGAGAATGAAAGAAAAGAAATGTTCAGGAAATAACTGAAGGAAACTTTCTAGAATGGAGGAATGCAAGTTTCCTGATGGAAAGGGATTCATGAGTACCCAGTATAAGAGATGAAAACAGAGACACACCAAGGCATATCAGCAAATTTCAGAAAACCTGGACCAAGGGAAATATGTTCCTCCTCCGTCTAGCTGTTTCATCAATTTGAGACAGGGGCATTAAAATTTCCTACTATGTTTGCAGAGTTGCCTATTTCTTTAATTCTGTCAAATCTGGCTTCATTAATATTGAGGCTCTGTCATTAGCTGCATAAATGTTTATGACCATTACGTTCTCCTTATGAATGGCCTCTTGTATCATATTATGAAATATCCCATTTTATTTCTGGTAATGCTCTTTTCCTTGTCTATTTTTTCCCAGCTTCGTTGATACATAAATTACATACCATAAAATTTCAATCTCTTGAATTACACAGTCCAGTGGATTTTAATATATCCAAGGTTGTGCAACCATCACTAGTCTAATTCTGGAACACTCTGTCACTCCAGAAAGGAATCTCATGCCCATCAAGGGGCTCATTCCTCCAGCCCCCGTTTTGGCTACTGTGAATAATGCCCTTATGAACTTCTGTGTAAAGGTATTTTGTGTAAGCACATGTTTTCAGTTCTCTTGGGAGTATACTTGGGAGTGGAGTTTCCGGATCATAACTCCATGTTTAACTTTTTGCAAAGTGGATAAAGTCTATCATTGTCAGATATTAATACAGCCACTCCATCTATGGGAAATCCTTTTTCCATTGATTTACTTTCAATCTCAATCTCTCTGTGTCAAGTGCACAAACAGCATATTTAGGTCTTTTTTTTATTTTTTATTTTTTATTTTTTTTAATTTATTTATTTATTTTTGGCTGCATTGGGTCTTCGTTGCTCCATGTGGGCTTCTCATTGCGGTGGCTTCTCTTGTTGCAGAGCACGGGCTCTAGGCACGCAGGCTTCAGTAGCTGTGGCACACGGGCTCAGTAGTTGTGGCTTGCAGGCTCTAGAGCACAGGCTCAGTAGTTGTGGTGCATGGGCTTAGTTGCTCTGCGGCATGTGGGGTCTTCCCGGACCAGGGCTCGAACCCATGTCCCCTGCATTGGCAGGCAGACTCCCAACCACTGTGCCACCAGGGAAGCCCTAGGTCTTTTTTTTTTTTTAAATCTGTTTTTTTCGCTTCTGCTTTTTAACTGGAGCTTCATCCCATTAATTTAATTAATGACGCTGTTCAGCACCAGTTTGGTTTGTTTCTCTTCAGATATCCTCTGTTCTCCCTTTTCTGGTTTATTTTGGATTATCTGACTATTTTTAGAACTCCATTTTATCTGCTTTTAGCTGTAGTTCTTTGCATTCTCTTTCGTGGTGGCTCTAGGAGTACAGTACACACCCTTAACTCTTCCGTCCACTTGGAATTCACACTGCACACTTCACGCGAAGCATAAAAACTTGGCAGCCGTACAGGTGTATCTGCCTCACTCCTGCCTTCCTTTATGCTACATCCGTCTAAGGTATTGCATCTACTCACATTATAAACCCCACAAAACAAGAGCATTTCTGCCTAAGACAGTCGTATCTATTTTTTAAAGAGAATGAGAATAATCTTTTATATCTTGCCCAGGCATTTATCATTTCTCACATCCTTCATGCCTTCTAAAGATTCTTCACCATTTTCCTCCGGCTTACAGAACCTCCTTTAGCATTGTTTGACAGTACAGGTCTGCTGGCAGCGAATTCCCTTGGTCATCATTTATTCACAAAGGTCTTTGTTTTGCCTTCCTTCTTTATATTTTTCGTGGTTATAGAATTCTAGGTTGACGATTATTTTACTTCTCATTTTAAAATGCTGTTCCAGGCTCTCCTTGTCGCCGTGGTTTCTGATGTGAGGTCCACAATAGTTCAAATCACGGTTCCTGTGTAAGTAATATGTCCTTCTCTGGCTGCTTTAAGATTTCTCTGGCTTTCAGCAGATTGACTATAATGAGCCTAGGCATGATGTTCTTGGCATTTATCATACTTGGGAATCACTGAGCTTCTTGAATCTGTACATTAATGTCCCCTCACCTAACTGGGGAACTTTTCAGCCATCATGTTTTCTGACCCATTTTCTCTCTCTCTTCTGGGACTCTGGTTATTCTCCCCTTCTGGGCCTCTAATTATCATTATGTTAGACCTTCTGACATTGTCCCACAAGTCCTTAACACCGTGTTCACTTCTGAAAATCTTTTCTCTCTTCATATTGGGTAAGTCCTGTTTCTGTACTCAAGTTCACTGTTGGCGCTGTCATATCCATTCTGCTATTAAACCCATCCAGTGCTTTTTAAAATTTCAGATACTGTGTTTTTTTAGCTGTAACAAACATTTCTCATGTTTGGTTTTTTTTTTTTCCCTTTCCTGAGATTTCCTATTTTTCATGCATTAAGAGTATATTTTCTTTTACCCAGTTGAGTATTGTTACAACAGCTGCTTTAGAGTCCTCGTCTAATAATTCCAACACCTTGGTCACCTGTGGATTCATCAGGTAAGTTTGTATTGTATCCCGAATATTGTGAATGTTATGCTGTGGCAACTCTAGATTCTCTTACACTTCTTGCTTGAGTGCCCATGTTTTTGTTTTAGTTGACAACTACCTTGGTTAGACTCAAGCTGCAAACTGTCTAGCCTACTGTGGCAGCTGCTCAAATATCTATCAGTTCGGGGGTTTTAGCCTTATCTGCAAGCTATTTTGAGTTGGCCCTGTGCACACGTAGTTCAGATGTCAACCACAGACTTGTTTGTGTTGAGTTTACACACAGAACACGGAACTCCTCCTCTCTGGCTCTCTCCTCTCTGGAACTGCCCCCTCACTTTGGCAGCTGTGGACACAAAGGGCCCTGTCCTCTGATTCCTCAAACCAGAAAGGCTGCGGTTTCCACCAGAGCATCAGGTGGCTCAAACACACCACTCTGTGTCCATGGCCCAAAGCTTCCGATTTTCCACTCCCACCCAAAATCTGCCCACCTATGTGCATGTTCCAGAGCTTTCAGGGAACGGTTTTTGTTGGTTTGGGTTGGAGGATGAGGGACTATATATTCTGTCCAGACTTTACAGTTGTTACCTGCAGAAGAGTTAGTCTTAGGAGCTTACTTTACCTTTTACCTACCCTCCAACCTCACATTTTATACCCAGGCAAACTGCTCTTTAAGTGTGCAGGTAAAGCCGTTTTCAAATAGACAATGTCGGAAAAAAATCACCTCCCAAACTCCTTTTATTGGAAGACTACTGGAGAAGGTCCTCTACCAAAAATGAGCTTTTGAATCAAAGAAATACATACCTCTGGTCTAGGGTTCAGAAGATCCAACACAAGACAGAATCAGAAGGAATCCTGTGAGAGTTGACAGTAATGGGGGGGGACACGGGCCAAGAGAACACTGAACCCACACTGTTAGAGAAGCCTTCGTGAGTGATTTGTCCAAGAAGACGAACTTAACAAGACATCCAGTGTACCTGAAGATTTTGAAAACAGATTTACATAGTTAAGGAAGTGTTTGGACTTCAATTACTGTTAAGTACACAGAAAATTAAACCAGTCTGAAAACACCAGAGAATCACTTCACTCCAGGGAAAACAAAACGCACTGGAAAAGGCAACGTAATCATAGTATACCGTGTGGTTTACCTGTAGACAGATGTTAGATAGTCATGACGGAAACCCTGAATGTTGATCTGGTTAAAACTGCTATGTAACTATCGCCTGAGGAGGGAAGTCCTGGAAAACTGGTGGTACAGGGGATGAAGGAAAAGAGCTCAATTCGTAGTTCTCAGCCTCAGCTGAGGGTGACTTCGACCTCCCAGAGGACAACTGGCAATGGCTAGAGACATTCCTGGTTGTCACTTTGCGGGGGAGTGGATTGCTGGACCTGGTAGGTAGAACGCAGGGATGCTGCTAAACATCCTGCAATGCACAGCCGAACAAAGAGTTGATTGGTCCAAAACTGCAGTAGTGCCACAGCTGAGAATGCTGAGCTAGATCACCATTTTCAGTAGTGGTGTGTCAGCAGATGATACCTAAAATTAAAGCATCAAGTAGCAGCATGGTGAGAGATGCAGTGATGGATATAGAAAGAATTGGTTGAAGGCTTTGGGAATGAGAAGTGGGGCTAGGTGGTGAGGTCCTGTTGGCTTTGTAACAAGCCTTGTAGAATTCTGCCTCTTTAAACTATGTATGTGCACATACAAGCTTGATATTTCAAGTAACATTAGGTGGAATCAGAGAATTATTTAGGAAGATACGAAAGTGTGTAAAGGAGGCAGAAGTTCCCTGAACCCAGGTGGTGGCCAGGGTGGTATTCTTGCCCTCTGCCAGGATGTGGCCATGCTTTACTCCCTGCATAAATCGCACCATGTCTGTATGTAAGAATGATGCGACGGAGAGAATGGCACTCTCCCTTACAGGTGACTGGATCTGCTCCAAGGCTGTAATCTTCAGGACTTGGCTTATATGTGGTGGCTGATTAAGGCACACACCTCCTGGTGGCAGCATGCCAGAATTGTAGGCCCAGTGTGTGTGGGTGTGTGTGTGTGTGTGTGTGTGTGTGTGTGTGTGTGTGTGTTTGTTTTTGGGTTTTGGGTTTTGGGTTTTGGGTTTTGGTTTTTGAGGGACCATGAAAGTTCAGTGGGCAATTAAGGAAACAGCAAGCATTTCACTTACTCAGTCTCTGAGGTTCCTGTCACCACATGAGCAATTGGGAGCATCTGCTTTAAGGGATGGTAGCTGGCTCCACAGTCCCGTTCTGGTTAAACTGAAGTTCCAGTTTGTTTGTTAAAAGGCTGGGAAACTAAAGTGCAGCTCTGCTCTTTGCTCTTGCTCTCTGTCCCTCTGCGCTGGAAGGGGGATGGAGATGCACGTTCCCATCCCGCCTCGCTGGTCACGGGCTTTTTACTGATTCCAGGTTGAACTGTGCTGCTGGTGTTTCTGTGCCTTCTCGGAAGAGGGCATTCATATGCATCACAGCACAGCCACCTGACACCTCCACGCTGTCGCTGCTGAAGTGCCACCTGTGCAGCAGCAGCTGACCCACAGAAGCCCACGCAGCCGCAGCTCTGGCCTCGGTGTGCGTATTGCTCTGGGGGCCGGACTTCATCCAGAGCTTCTTTACTTGCAAAGCAGCGTGTGGACTTAAGTTGGGTGTGGCTGAGGGGAGATGAACGGGGGGAAAGAAGAGCACGAGGGGCCCACGGTCAGGGTGGGCTCCGTGGCAGGGGCTGCTACCCACTGTGGGCTTGAGAAGCTGCTCCTTCCGCCTGGAGCAGGTGTCGCGCTCGTCCTTGGGGGGGGGTCTTTGAGCCCCTCCCCATGCCTGCACTGACCCGTCACGAATAGCGCAGGGGCCCGCCCGTCGGCGGCCGGATGCGGTCCTCCTCTTGGTCCGCCCTCCTCGCACCGGGCTGGCCGCCGAGGCCTGACAGGTGGGCGGCCGGGGGCCGTCTGTGCTGCGGGCATCTCACCAGGGCCTCGGGCAGCTCCGTCCCACACAACCCACGTCGCCGCGTCCCGTGGTTCCAGACCTGACCGGGTCTCCCCACTCCTCCGGTCCAAGCAGCCCGCGCTCCCAGCCCGGGTTCTGCCCTCTCTGCTTCTGCCCCACCACCCTCCTCCCATCCCGAGTGACTGACGCCCCTGAAATGTCAATCTGCCGCATCCCTCTCACGCTCAAAACCTAAGGTCTCAGCTGGCACTCAAGGCCCCGCTGATTGGGCCTTGGGCCTCTCAGAACCCAGGCTCTTCTTCTATCCCCTCCTCCCCGCTGGGTTCACACTGCTCCGGCCCCCTGGCCATCTTGCTGTCCCACGAACGTGCCAGGCTCGTGCTCGCCTCAGCGCTCGGCCCTGGCTGCGCCGGCTGTCCGGTGCCCCATCACCGCAGCCCAATGCCTGTGCACAGCGCCTGCCCCTCTCTCTTGCCGGCCCTGCTTTCTCTGGTGGCACTCAGCACAGCTGAGATGACATTTGATCGTTGACTTCCGTGCCGTCCGACTCCCCCATGAGAATGTAAGCCCCCGGAGGGTGGGGACGGACCGTCCACCCCCTGTACCTCCTGGATTGAGTGGGCCCTCAGAGCAAGAGTGGTGGCTGGAATGAATGAATGAGCACCGCTGTCTCAGCGCACTTGTGGGAGGAGAGACGCAAAGGGAGGGAGACCCGTGTGCCTCGGATGGCGTGTCCCGGGTACCTGCGGTCTGGCTGAGCTTGGGCCCGTTGCTTCCACCCTGGCAAGCTCGGGGACAGCCGTCCCCTCTCCTGGCCCAACTCTCCACCGCCCTCTCCCTCCACCGAACTTCTTTACTTCCGGAATTCATCTGGCTCCCTAATCACACTCTTGAGAAAACTCAGTGAAAAGGAGAGCCGCTAGGAGTCACTGCAGAGACTGCGGCTGCTGCCCGGAATCAGGCACATCTCCCCCTCCTGAACTGCCCTCCCCCGGTTGCCAGCTGTCTGGTTTGCCCGTCCAGGCCTGAAGGGGTTCCCGGGCCCCGGGAGAGCCGGGGTGAAGCAGACTGAGCTGGCCTGGAAGAGGCCCGCAGAGGTGATCAGACCCGCTCGCCTGGGTCGTGGTCGTCAGGGCCGGGCACCTGGTGCGTCCGCTGGGGCCTGGTTACATGGGGCGCTGGATTTGTGAAGATTCACCAAACCTTGCTGACTCTTCTGTTTGTGGCTGCACTGAACTCTGACAGTTTTTAAGGGACCCACAGCAGGAGAAAGAAGTGCAGCAAAACGCGGACTGGCGATCGCAAGCCTGGGCAGAGTTTCAGGTGCTTATCAGTGCTCAACCATTAGGGCGGTTTTCTTTCCTCGAAGACAGCGCTTGGAGCCGCCATGGACCCCACCTCCTGTGGGTTCGCTCTCTGTGCCGCCCTCCGTGCCCGGCCCTCACACCAGGAGCTGGGGTCCGGACAGCAGGTGCCAGGGCCCACCTGGGAGGGGATGGGGGCTGGGCCATCAAGGGAGGCTCTCCCCGCTCCGAGCCCGGTCCGCCTTCCTCGCGGCAGCCCGCAGGGACGTTCACTCCCGGAAAGCGGCCCCGGCCGGTGACCAGCTCTGGGCTGCAGGAGGCCCGGCCTCACCCTCCAGGCCGCACGGCTTCTGCTCGGTTTCCCCGAAGGCACCTTCGCTCCCGCAGGGCCTGCCCACGTGTGCCCCGCTCCAGCCGGGCACTGGGATCCCGTTAGCTCACCGCCCTGCCCTCTCTCCCCACAGGTTAACAACGAGAATGTCGTGAAGGTCGGCCACCGGCAGGTGGTGAACATGATCCGCCAGGGAGGGAATCACCTCGTCCTCAAGGTGGTCACAGTGACCAGGAATCTCGACCCAGACGACACGGCCAGGAAGAAAGGTGCCCTCCCAGCCGCCAGCCCTGCCCGAAGGATGGGTGGGGGGCAGGGCTCTTTCCCCCCCATCCCCCTGTGCTCAGGCACTTGCGAGGTGTGCCCCATCTCCTGCCGCTGAGCGGGGGCGGGGAGGGGGGGGGGGGCCGTTCCCCCTGCCCCAGAGTAGGAAACAAGTCAGAAAGGGAGGTTAGGAGGGGACTCGGGCTTGCCCACAGGGAGTAGCGGGTGGCCTCAGGCCAGGGCTGTGCTCAGCAGGCAGGGGCCTGGGGGCTCCCGCTCCAAAACTGACCTGCATCGGTCACTGTGATGGCACGCAGCCTGGGCCCATGGAACGGAGAGGTCCTCGGGCCCACCCTCCTTCCCAAGGGAGGTCACAGCTGGGGGACACTGGGGCTGAGCAAGGCCTGCGGAGGGGCGCCGGGAGCAGGCCAGAGCCACTCCCCGGCAGGAAAGAGACTGGAGGAGCACGTCGGGACCTCCGGTATCTCAGCACTGCCGCGACCACTGCCAGCTTCCCCACCCTGGGGGAGGCCCCATCTCGGCCTTCCCAGCAGGTCCAGGGGCCCCACCTGCCGTCTGTTCTGGAAGGGGCAGGGGGCGGCGGCACTGGGGCCCGTCTCTCACCTCCCTCCCTCCCGTCTGCCCCCCCAAGCTCCTCCGCCCCCGAAGCGCGCCCCGACCACGGCCCTCACGCTGCGCTCCAAGTCCATGACCTCGGAGCTGGAGGAGCTCGGTGAGTGCCACGTCCGGGCCGCCCCAGCCCTGCGCCGTCGCCAGCACCCAGCACGCCGGCGGGCTGGCCCCGGCGAAGCCCCAGCCTCTGCATGGCCCTCTGCTTGCTCGCTCACCCCTCTCCTGGCCCCGACACCCAGAGAGGGGTCAGGAAACGCCCCAGTGCGCGGCGCTCCCACGCTGGCCCGCTGGGGCCCTGCCGGCTTCGGGGGTGGTTAGTAGTTTCGCCTAACCTCCTTTTGGTTCGTCTAACATTGTTTTGTTTTGAATTTTTGGGCCTCTCACTAGTGGATAAAGGTAAGCTGCCCCACTGTGGCCCCGCCCCCAAGCAGCCCCCCCCCCCCCCGCCCACGGGGCCCCCCGGCTCAGCCGCACCCACGATATGGTGTTCCCTGGGCAGGTCCCCTGCAGCCCATTGGGTTCTCGTTGTCATGCCCTGGCGTCTGGCATAGATAGCAGAGGGGTTGGCGGGCCTGGTGGGCTGCAGGCCAAGTGGAGGGAGTTCCTGGTGCCTTCTTGAAAGGACTGCAAAGGACAGAGAGGGCTGTGGCCATTGGACCCCACCACAGGGCCTGGGGAAGGATGTGCAGAGCAACGTGAGCCCTGGGTCTAGTGGCCATGTGGCTCATGAAGAGGGGTGACTCCGGGTGCTGGTGAAACGTCACACTGGGGTGTCACCATGGCGCCCAGGGACACCTCCAGGAGGACGTTGCTCTGACCACACGGGAGTGGGCGAGTGGACTGACGGCTTACTCCGCTGAGAGGGCTCGGTGGGCAGGGAGGGGCAGCATCTGTGAGCTCTGCCCAGGGCAGGTTACGGGGGCACAAAACAAACGAATCGTCAGGCCCAGCTGGTCCAGGGGCTGGGAGTCCGAGCATCCTCACTTGCTGTGGCTGCCACCTGGTCCCAGCCTTCACGGGGAGACCCTTTCCTTTGGCCCTTCCCTCCACAAAAGTACAGAGCAGCCCCTTCTCCCTTGCAGCTCCTTTGGGAGGGTCTCCCACACTCTGCCCTCCCCAGGCCCGGGCCGTCTCCCAGCGAGGGCCCCCTCACCTGTCACCGTGCCCTGGGTCTAGGATCTGCAGCTCAGCTGGAGGCCTAGGTCTTCTAGGAAAGGGCAGCACTGCTGTGGGGCCGCCCACCTCCACCCAGAGCCACGAGTTCGCCCAGAGCCCCCTTCCTCTGGCCCCTCCTTGCCCACACTTTGTCCAAACAAGACTCTCCAGGAAACGCCCCCTGAACCCCAGGCCTGGCCCAGCCCCCGACAGGGATGACAGTGTGAATCACCACCCGTGCTTCCCTAAAGCCAGGCAGCACGTGCCACGCGGGCTCCTCCAAGGCGCCTGTGGCGGGCTCCCCCCGGCAGGACCCGCGGGCAGGTCACCTTTAAGGGGGCGCAGCTCGGGGCGCTGCGAAGGTCCTTCCGAAGAGCTGCCTCGGCTCATGCGGCCAGTTTGGGGGGGCGGGTGCTGGGGGAGAGGAAAGCCCCGTGTCCCCGCGGGAAGCAGCTTCGCCAGAGACCGAGTCAGAAAAGGCCGGCCACCTGCCGGCAGGTCCCAGGAGAGCGTAGGCAGCGCATCCCTGCCCACCCGCGCGCGCCCCAGAGCCAGGGGTGCGCGCGGTGGGCAGTCGGCCGCCGCCGCGGGACTCACACCCCCTTTCTGTTTGCAAGCCTCCGTCCGGAAGAAGAAGGGTAAGAGGCGACCCGGCGTCTGTCCCGCCCCCGCCCCGCCCCCGCACGCACGCCTGTGGCCCTCAGCGTCGAGTCTAGAACGTGCCGTGACCTCCCTGTTCGGGGTCCTGTAGGGGGCCCAGCCCCTGGACGCATCCCGTTTCAGTCTGTCACACCTGCCCCGCCCCTCCCGTCTGTGGTGCCCCAGCGTGTTCCGCGTCTCCCCAAGTCGTGTCCACGTCATCGTAACTGTGGGGACCCCGCACCCTGTCACAGCTGGGCCTGCCCGGGTCGGGGTGGGGCAGGCAGCCTCCGTGGCTGCTGGCCAGGGTGCAGGCCAGCAGGGTCCCTGGCAAATGGACCCCTGAGCGCCCTCTGCCGTGGGTGGCGGCTGCCGCCTCCCTTCAGCGCCAGAAACCCGCCCCCACCCCCC
>NW_006792775.1:3330868-3334741 GCF_000442215.2 Lipotes vexillifer
CCCCCCCCCCCCCCCCGCCGCTCCCCAGGAGGCCTGCTCTACACATGCAGGAAGACTGCCCTTGAGCTGGGGCAGCTGCAAGGCCATGCCGTTCCCTGCCCCTGCCCCAGGCCGGCAGTGGCGAGACGGAGGACCCAGCCAAGACACCTGCCCCACAAGCCCAGCAGCTGGGCCCCGACCGGCCCCTCCCGCAGCAGTGCCCACATCTGGGGCGGTTTCTCACCTAGTAGCTGGAGACGACCACCCCAGCAACTAAAAGCAGCACTGTCAGTTCAGGAGCAGGCGGTGACCCTCTCACAGGCCCGCAGCGCTACCGCTAAGACACAGCACGGTACCAAAACGCTGAGACGGGGAGGCGGGTCTCGGAACCCAGCACGGCGATATCTGGGGGCAGGGTGGCGGGTCCTGGAGCACCGGGAAGTGCCTCCTCTCTCACCCAGTGTCTCCCCAGAGGCGGGCTAACCCTCGCAGCCTCTCTCTGGAGCAGTCCTGGGCCTCGCCCCGCAACCCCCAGGGGCTGCCCGGGAAAATTCCCAGTGGGCTTTCTAGGATGGGTCTCTGTGTCAACCACGTGGTGGACGCCCAGGGCACAGGAAGTTTCCTGGGATTACCTTTCCCTCTGAACCACCCCCTTTCGATCCAAGGCCCACGCCAGCTGGCAGAAACAGCCCCCTCCGTCCACCGTAACTTCCAGAAGAGGCACCGCACCAGGGGCTGCAGGAGCCCCGTGGCCACAACAGGGCTAGCCATGAGAGTCTGTTGTCAGGGGGGAACTCAGACTCGGAGCCTGCCCAGCCTTGGGGGCGCGTGTGGCCTGCCCCGACCCGCCCCCAGGGGCCCCAGCAGCCAAACAAACACCCCGGGCTGTGACAAAAGGACAGAAGTCGTGTTCCGCACGGCCAGCCTGGGCCAGGGCAGAGTCCTGGAGAGGGGGACCCACCTTCCTTCAGACAGTGGAGAAAACTGGATGCGAGCTTGAGCTCAGACGCCTCGAGTATTTCCTGAGGACCTGCTCTGGTCCCCAGACACCATGTTCACAGGCACTAGGGGGCGCGGGACCACCACGAGGGCCACGCTGGCCCAGGGCGGCTCCAGGCCAGAGCCGGTGGGACCGGCTTCACCACGGTTTCCAGGCCCCACGGGCACCTCTGGCTGCTCCCGCGCGCCCATCCCTTTCTGCTGGGGTCAGACCACCCGCCCCCATTCCCGCACGGCCTCCTGGGACGATTAAGCAAGAGACGGGCAGCTCGGTGCCGTCGGCGCTTGGCTTTCCTCTTGGAAGCTGTGTCGTGGAGGAAATCCTGCGCCGTGCCCTCTCACCCCGAGATGGGGCGAGGCTGGCCCTGCCCACCAGAGAGTCTGGCAAAACAAGCCGTTCCAGGTCACGAGGA
This sequence comes from Lipotes vexillifer, assembly GCF_000442215.2. Classification (NCBI taxonomy): domain Eukaryota; kingdom Metazoa; phylum Chordata; class Mammalia; order Artiodactyla; family Lipotidae; genus Lipotes; species Lipotes vexillifer. Next base: position 3,332,260 of record NW_006792775.1, read on the forward strand.
GGGACAGACAGGCTTCCTGGACGCCTCCAGGATTAGGACACATTCCATGAAGCCGACTGCCCGAAAAGGTGAAGGGGCTGAGAATCCCAATCCCGGCCTTGCCAGACATTTCTGGAGCACCTGGGATGCTCTCCCAAAGGTTCTGAGGGGCAGGGGTGCTGGAACCAGTCCGGCACGTGGCCACAGGCAGGCGGGGGACACAGAGCCTCTGTGGTGGGCGCCCCATTGCCCCCCGGGGAGCAGTGCAGCGGGAAACACGGCCACAGGCTCCTCTCGCAGCCAGGTGTGCCGCACGTCAGCCCGGGGGCGGCCTCAGCTTCCCCAGCTCGCCCCGATTTCGGGGGTTGTTTCACTCCACGATTTGATGCCTCCCTCCTGCAAAGCCGGCGACGTCTGCTGGACGAGCTGGGATCTCTCCTGCGGGAGGGCTCGGACACGTGGGTGACCCTGCCTGTGGTCAGGGGAGGGCCCCGGGTGGGGACTCTGGTGACAGGCAGGCGTCCCCACCTGTGCTCTGGTTCCCAAGAGACACGTGGCTGCACGCGACCCACCCATGCTTGACATCCACCACCCGCCCTCCCCACACAGGGAGGGTGCAGCCTGTGGACGCTGGGCACCAGACATCGTCTGCTTAGAAAGTTAAAATACAGGGGTCACTTCCGGAGTGTTTCCATCAACTCCCTACTAGGTTGTTTCTGAAGAGTTGAGGGCTCTCCAGTCGGCCTGCAGGACTGCTTTCAGCCTCAGTCCTTCATTTTAAGACTGCAGGGGGACTGGACTCACTAATTCTCTTCATCTGGAATCCTTGACTAGAGACGCTACTCCAGGCTCTTACAAACCGTGAATAGTCCTTATGAGCCCAGAAAGAGAAGCAGGAACCCAGTGTCACAGCTTCTCTTCAAAGCTTCACGTGCAGGCAAACCAACCCTCCAGCACAGGGGCTGAGCAGAGTCTCGAGTCAGGCCACCAGCCTCCCGGGCCCCCCCACCCCCACCCCAGGAGGGAAGCGACGCAGGGTGGCCTTCTGTATATGAACCGCACAAAACCGCACTAATTAGCTGTCACTGAGGACAGAACGATAGGCCCTGACACAACCCCACAGACCAAGATGCTCTCATGTGTTCTGGTTCAAAAGAATGCTTAGGTGGCACGGAGACCAGAGGGCAAAGGCTTAAACAAAGACCAGGACGTCCACTGCAAGGTCGCCGTGGCTCCAGGGGATACACCTTCAATTACACCCCAGACCCGATGTGGATGGGGCGTGACTGTGCGGGCACGGAGCCCTGACTTTCCAGTCAGATGGACCAGGAGGACCGTTCCGACGGCAACCCGTCGGATGGCCGCTGTCAGTCAGCCAAGGCTCGGCACCCTGGCCCATGGGTGGACACGGGGGCCAGGTGACCCCAACTGGAGCCCAAGCTCCCACCTGCTCCCAGAGTTCCACCTGCACGAATGACCTTAGGCATCCCAGATCCCCAGTTGTTCTCTCTGCAGAATGGGAATGACCCCTCCCCTATGGCCAGGTTCCTGTTAGAGTGAGAAACGGGATGAAGGTGCCGAGAATTTCCATGGGGTCGGGGACTGCTGTCGTTAATGATGGCGCCTTTGCCTCACCTGTGCACACCCACCATCGAGGTGTGTTTTGGGGGTGCCTGCCACATGCCTGGGGCCCCAAGCGTGCTGGGAAAAGCAAATAAAACTCTCATTCTATCATTCTATTTTTAAAGTCTGATGTTAATGGGATTACACTAAGAAAATATCGAAGAAAGACTGTTATTGCCCGAAATAAAAATTCAGCCTTTAAAAGTATGAAAAACAGCATTTTTCCCTTGAAACCTAAACTGACTGCAAGGGGGGAGACGGGGGGGGGGGGGGGGGGGGGGCGGGGACCAGACGTGGACTCGCAGGGCCCAGCTGGAGACAGGAGCCTCTGGAAGGTCCCGCTGGTGTAACTCTCCATCCCAGGGGAGCCATCCGGCCCCCGAGCCCCTCGGCCCGAGCCCCGTGCTGTGCCCCGACGTGGCCAGCTGCACAGCGGCCGAGCTCCCCACCTGCAGTGCCCGCCACGGGAGAGTCGCCCTCTCCCTAACTCAGTGGCATCCCCTCCAGGAAGGGGTGGGGGAGCCTAGCGGAGCTGCACAGGCTGAAGCTAAGGCTGGGCCTGAGAAGACGGTCAAACCTGCGGACGAAGGTCCCAACGCGGGAGACGGACCTGACTCCCCGCCGTCGTTGGCGAAAGAGCTGCACCTCGGCCGAGGCAAAGCTGACAGCCACCGGGAGGTGCCCGGCTTCCAGGAGCGGGCCAAGGGGACCTGCAGGTCACCATGGGCTCACTGGGGACGTCAACCAAGGACCCTGAGTCCTCTAGCCAAGGGGGCGGGGGGGCAGGGGGAGACGAGCACAGGAACAAGTTAAACCCCAGCCTGAGGAGAAGCCACACCCCATCCAGTGCAGACCCGTAGTGGGGCGGGGGGGGGGGGGC
>NW_006792775.1:3334802-3335771 GCF_000442215.2 Lipotes vexillifer
GGGCGCTAAGCGGCACCGCAACGGTACCTGGGCTGGCCAGAGACGTGGGTGTCTCCAACCGACCCCCTAAGAGGGCGGGTGCTTGCCAGTGTCCCCCGAGGAGGCCAGGAGCCGGGAGGATGCCGGGGCGGGGGTGGGGGACCTGGGAGTCCCCGTACCAGCTGGCGGGTCGGGAAGGGCCTCCCGCGAGCTGCCGTGCCTGAGCTCCTCGGCCTTCCCCGAGCAGGCGACCTGGGACTGTGGGGCCCTCACCCTGGTACAGGATGTGCCTGAGCTCCAACCAGGAAGGGGCCCCGAGAAGCCGGAGGCCTGCCTGTTGGGGTCAGTGGGGACCTCTCCAGGGGCTGCGTTCTTCCTTGGGGGGCCATGGGCCTTAAATCCGGCGCCCAGAGCTCCTGCCCAGACTCTCACACTGGCCCCGCAGCTTGGGGCTGCCAAGACCCCAGAAGCCTGGGCCTTCCTGATGGCACGAGCTTCGCGGGGCATCACAAGACCCCAGAACGGTGTGGGGTGAGCTAGGAGGAGACCTCGAGCTGTGGACAGAATGTTCTCGGGGGGTGGCCGGGAGAGTGCAGCGCCTCACAGGGTCCAAAGTGGGAGATTCCCACCAGGCCCGCCTCACACTGGCTTCTGCTCCCCCCGGGCGCCCCTGGTGTCAGCAAACCAGCGTCCTGCGCTCTAACAGCCCTGATCAGACGCCGGTGCCTGAGCTCAGACGGCCTGCGGGCCGAGGCTAGGGTGTCGGGCGGGTCCAGGAGGTGCTCCAGTTTTCGGGTTCTCCCCCAAGTGTTAACCTTTTAAATTTAAATTTTAAAATCATTTCTTAATCTGTAAGCATCACTGATAACTAACCCTTGGCTTTCTTTTTCACAAGGAACTGAGAATGTTCAGCTCTTGGGGGAGGGGGGACTCCCCCGCACAGCAAGGCACAAACCTCGACTGGCTCCTGAGCAGGGGCGGGGGGGGGGG
>NW_006792775.1:3335973-3340321 GCF_000442215.2 Lipotes vexillifer
CCTCTACCCCTGCCTACACCCACGCTGCCCAGCCCGCCTCCAGCGCTGGGTGCTGGGTCCTTAGACCCTGGCAACTGCGCTTAGTTTCAAAGGAGCCACACCTCTGAGCTCTTAAGAAGAAAAATGTTCAAAACATTGACTTAGCTCCCCCACCAGCAAGAATAAACCGCACTAGTATGAACAAAGCGATGCCCTCTGCGTGCCGGGGCCTCCAGGGCTGAGGCTGCATTGCCTCCGCGAGGGTCTCCGTCCCCTCCTGTCCACGTGCACCCGGCAGGGGGTGGGGTACGGCTTGGGGGACAGGTCCTGTCAGTGTCAGCGCTTGTGGCCGAGAGGCACACGTGCTCCACACCACAGCACCAAACCACGTGTACCATAAAAGCTTGGTGAAAAGGCACGAGGCACTCAGGCATTTTTCTAACTCAGCCCCTCGCCCGATTGCGTTTTGGGACTTCGCTCACCGACGCCCGTCCTGACGGTCATGTTCACGTTGCAGATAAACCCGATGAGATAGTCCCAGCCTCCAAGCCATCCCGAACTGCTGAGAGCGTGGCAGTGGAGTCCAGGGTGGCCACCATCAAGCAGCGGCCCACCAGCCGGTGCTTCCCCTCTGTCTCGGACGTGAACGTGAGTGGCTGGGCCGGGGGAGCGGGCGGCAGGCCAACGTGGGCGGACCTCGCGCTTGCAGTTCACCCTCCCCAGCGTCCAGACCCGGAGCCCCAATCTGCGTGCGCACGGCAGGCACCCCAGTCCAGTGCAGACCCACAGTGGGGGGGCAGGCCACCACGTGAGCAGCTCAGCAACTCGCCCCGAGGGCCTTCCCGTAGGCCACCCGGAGCGAAGCCGCAGCCCTCGGGGCAGACGAGGCCCGACCCCACCGCCCCGGGGAGCAGGGCCTCCGCTCCCCGCGTACGCCGGGGACCCCGCCCCGCCGAGGTCTCAGGCCACCGTTATTCCCAGGGGGCGGTCAGCAGAGACCACGGGCCACGGCGGGCTGGCAGAGCCGCCCGTGGTCCGGGCGGGCTGCTCCTCTCGGGTCCCAGACGTGGCCCTCTCCACCCCAGCTTCGTGCCTGCTGCCGGTCTGAGCACCACGTGTCATGATTACTTCCTGACTTTGTATCTGCTCTGAATCCGCTTCACGCTGGTTCACGCTGGCTCTGTTTAACCGCGCCTCTTCCTAATAACGCCCAGGAGTATCGACGGTTTTGCGTAGCGCACGGCACAGGAGGCCCCCTGCCTCCCCTCACCTCCACACGGCCCGCGCGGCTCCTCCAGGGTCCTGTGTCCCGACCCCCCACCCCCCTGCGGCACCCCGTACCCAGCTCGTTCCAGATACCCTCCAAGCCCCGGGCCGGGCAGACGCCCAGAGCCCGGCGAGACTGGGTCTCGCGGGAACAGCCTGGGTGCGCGCACGCCTGTCTCCTTCGGGCTCCGCACCTGGCTGTTCCGAGTGGCCCTCCGACGCCACGAGGTGAGGCCGGCCAGCAACCTGTCTTCCGGTCGAGGAAGCAGCAGCTTGGGCGGGGGCTGCACAGGGAAGCTGTTTGCAAAGCGAAGGAGGGACGCGCGAGGCTCCTCCTGGACCAGGCGGAGGAGGACGGGCAGCCTGCCTGCCGCGGGGCCCATGTGCCCCGGGGCACCGCGCTCGGCTTGTCCCCCGCTCTGGGCCACTGTGGTCAGCCCACTTTGCAGAGGCGGACGTGGCCAAGGGCGGACCCCGCTGCCCACCGCCAGATGCTCTTTCCTACAGGACATCCGTCCTGGCCATTCTCAGTCAATGTCAGGCAGACCACGGCTCCGCTGAGCAGGGCTCATCGGCACTTTGAGGGCAGACAGGGCCCCCTTCTGGGTCCTGGACGCTGGTGTGGCCCGTCGTCAGCCTCAGCTGGACACGGAGGTGCTCCCCAGAAGCAGCTGGGGGAAGCCCTGTGACAGGTGTCCGCCGCCCAGGGCTTCCGTGTCTGGCTGCCGTGGGTGGCGCTGGTCTGACACAGCTCACCCCGGGCTCTCTGGTTTGCAGTCCGTGTACGAACGCCAGGGGATCGCCGTGATGACGCCCACCGTTCCTGGGAGCCCGAAAGGCCCGTTCCTGGGCCTCCCTCGAGGTACGATGCGAAGGCAAAAATCAATAGGTAAGCAGCGCGGCCACACCCACAAATGTGCCCCTTGGCTCTCAGCACCCTCGGCAGTGCCCCTCAGAGGCCCCAGGCCCGCCCACCAGAGGACAGGCCCCCGGCCTCACCCCCAGGGAGGCCTTGACCGTCTGAGCCGTCTGAAACTCTCCTACCCTCTGGATACCGAATCCAGGGTGGCTTCCCGGCCTCCCAAGCCAAGTATCCGTGATAACACCAGCAGGGTGAGGGGCTGCAGTCAGGAGGGAGGTGGAGGTGGGCAGGTGACGTCCAGGAAGCCCCTCGCCCCCGCCCTGCGTGTTTAGAGTGGGCCGGCGGGGTGGGCCCAGGTCCCCTGCGAACGGCCACTGCCGCGCTTTGTGGATGAGCTCGACGGACACACTTCTAAGGCTGGCTGGGCCGGGTTCTCGCGCGCGCTCTGCGGGTACGACGTACTGTGCGCTGCGGGGAACTGCTACCTTCTTGTTAGTAACTTCGCAGACAGCCCCTTTGTGAGATAATCCAGCACTGTCTTTACCGTGTAAATTCTCAGAGAAGCTAAGGCCACTGCCGGACGCTGGGGGACGCGGCACTGCTCTGTGTGTCCAGCACTGCGGTCTCAGGCCTGGCGCCTCTGTCACTAGTTTGAAGGGGTGGCAGCTGGCAGGAACTAAACGATAAGGGATGGCGGAGGTGGCGTTTGCCGGTCCCCAAAGTCCCCCCCCCCCGGGGCCACCGCAGAGTAGCGCACACGCCATCTCCTGACCCTGGCTCTCTAACTGCTTAATAACAGTCGATTTCCTCCTGTCAGACAGCAGAATCTTTCTATCAGGTCAGTGAACCTTACAGTTTGGCATCTGCAGTGTGAATGTAACAATCACTCCATAAGGCGTGTTCTTAAATTACTGCTCCTTGGGATCGTAACTGTCAGGCAGCCGCCACGTACGCACGCTCAATGAGAGGCCTCTGAGCAACCATCTTTGCGATGCCAAAACGCCCTCCCACAAGGAGTATGTGAAATTTGGAATACCCTTATCGAATGGAAGTTCCCACTGGAATAAATTATTGTAGTTTGTCCTAGGAGCGTTTTTGACTTGGAGTGATTCGTTTTGTTACCTCTTTGAAAAACCTGCATGCCCCCCACGCGAGACCCTCGTACTTGACGTCTGTCAGCGTCCGTGTCCATGTGCCGCTTCCCGTGTCCGGAGTGCGTGCCGTTGATGTTTTTGTATCTTGAACTGTCGGAAAGAATCTGAAAGTCCCCCCAGTGGACACACCAGAGCTCGGGGGCCCGACGCGGCCAGATGCGGCCGTCGCCCCTGCGGGCCCTCAGCGCCCTCTCTCACCCAACACCCACGGGTTCCATAGGTCCAGTCCTCCAACTCGGACCATGGTCAGTGGGGACCATGGTAAACCACCGGGCCCCTCGGCCCGGCCCAGAGGGTCTTAGGACCCAGAGGGCTTTGCTGGGGCAGGCGGCCGAGTGTTTGGTCAGGATCCTGCTCCCGGCTTGGGTTGGGGTCTTGGGTTAGAGGGTCTTGGCGTGTTGCAGCACCTTCTCCTGCCAGGGCCACTCAGCCATCCTCCTGAGGGCCTGGGGAGCTCCAGGACCCTTTGGGGGCCCAGAGAAGTCAGGCAACAAAACGGGTTCCTGTCGATCAGGTGAGGCCACCCTAGGGTCTCCTTACGCACAGGGCTCTGCTCGAGGGCGTCAGGCCTCCCCGCATACCTGCAGCACCTGCAGGACGTCGGCGCTCTGATGCCCCCGGGACGGCGGCACCATCCGCGTCCCATAAGCCAGTGCAGCCACCTGTGTTCCCTGTGCCCTCGTTTCTGACACGCAGCTCGACAGCCCCAGTCCCAAACCCGAAAACACCCGCCGGGGGCCCTGGCCAAGCCTGAAGGGATGGATGCCCCCTGATGCAGGCCACCCCTGCCCCCGACACACGCTCACACGTGCGCACACGAACCCCGGGGAGGAGTCAGGCGCCCTCCCCGGCTCGTGCCCGTCGCTCTGGGTACCATCTCTCTCAACAGCACGCACTCCGTGCCTCCCGGGGCCTTTCCCTTCTTCTTTTTTTTTTTTTTTTTTTTTTGTTCGGTGCGCGGCCCTCTCACTGATGCGGCCTCTCCTGTTGCGGAGCACAGGCTCCGAACGCACAGGCTCAGCGGCCATGGCTCACGGGCCCAGCCGCTCCGCGGCATGTGGGATCTTCCCGGACCGGGGCACGAACC
>NW_006792775.1:3340883-3343992 GCF_000442215.2 Lipotes vexillifer
CATCCCCCCCCGCCACAGTCGGTGCCCCCCTCTCCTCCCCCACCCTCCCCCACTGCCTACAACTGCCCCAAGTCCCCAACTCCCAGAGTCTACGGGACGATCAAGCCCGCGTTCAATCAGAACTCCGCCGCCAAGGTGACCCCGGCAGCTCGCTCCGACACGGTGGCCACCATGATGAGGGAGAAGGGGCTGTACCACAGGAGGGAGCTGGACCGCTACTCCCTGGACTCCGAGGACCTCTACAGCCGCAACGCCGCCGCCCAGGCCGCCTTCCGCGGCAAGAGGGGGCAGATGCCCGAAAACCCGTACTCCGAGGTGGGGAAGGTGGCCAGCAAAGCCGTCTACGTCCCCGCCAAGCCCGCCAGGCGGAAGGGCGTGCTGGTAAAGCAGCCCAACGTGGAGGACAGCCCCGAGAAGACGTGCTCCATCCCCATCCCGACCATCATCGTCAAGGAGCCCTCCACCAGCAGCAGCGGCAGGAGCAGCCAGGGCAGCAGCACGGAGGTCGAGCCCCAGGCCTCCGAGCAGCCGGGCCAGCTGCGGCCCGACGACAGCCCGGCCGCCAGCAGCCCCTTCGCCGCCGCCATCGCCGGCGCCGTCCGCGACCGGGAGAAGCGGCTGGAGGCCAGGAGGAACTCGCCGGCCTTCCTGTCCACGGACCTGGGGGACGAGGACGTGGGCCTGGGGCCGCCCGCCCCCCAGGCACGGCCCTCCAAGTTCCCCGAGGAGGGCGGGTTCGGCGAGGAGGACGGCACCGAGCAGCTGTCGTCACCCACGCCAGGGGCGGCGACCGGGGAGCCCGAGAACCACTTTGTGGGTGGTGGCGAGGCCGGAGCTCAGGGTGAGGCCGGCAGGCCACTGAATTCCACGTCCAAAGCCAAGGGGCCCGAGAGCAGCCCTGCAGCTCCCCTCAAGAGCAGCAGTGCGGCCGGCCCCGAGAATTACGTCCACCCGCTCACGGGGAGGCTGCTGGACCCGAGCTCCCCGCTGGCCCTGGCGCTCTCTGCGAGGGACCGAGCCTTGAAGGAGTCCCAGCAGGGCCCCAAGGGGGAGGCCCCCAAGGCCGACCTCAACAAACCTCTCTACATCGATACCAAAATGCGGCCCAGCGGGGAAGCAGGCTTCCCTCCGGTCACCAGGCAGAACACGCGGGGGCCCCTGAGGCGGCAGGAGACGGAAAACAAGTACGAGGCCGACCTGGGCAAGGAGCGGAAGGGCGACGAGAAGGGCACGCTCACCAACGTCGCGGATGCGTCCCAGCGGAAGTCGGCCGGCCTGCTGATGGTACACACCGTGGACGTGGCCAGGCCGGACGCCTTCCTGCAGGAAGAGGACGAGGATGCCGACGCGGAAACGAAGCCGGACCGCTCGCCGTCCGAGGTGCCAGAAGGCGTTCCCGAAACTGAAGGTGCTTTACCGATCCCCGCTGGCCCCGAGCCCGCGGCCGCCGCGCCCGGCAGGACCGTCGTGGCGGCGGGCTCCGTGGAGGAGGCGGTGATCTTGCCGTTCCGCATCCCTCCCCCACCTCTGGCGTCCGTGGATCTGGATGAGGATTTTATTTTTACAGAGCCACTGCCTCCTCCCCTGGAATTTGCAAACAGTTTTGATATCCCCGATGACCGCGTTGCTTCTGTCCCTGCACTCTCGGACCTGGTCAAGCAGAAGAAAAACGACGCCCCCCAGTGCCCTTCGTTGAACTCCAGCCAGCCCACCAACTCTGCGGACAGTGAGAAGCCAGCTGGCCTTTCGAACTGTCTGCCCGCCTCATTCCTGCCACCCCCCGAAAGCTTTGACGCCGTCACGGACTCTGGGATCGAGGAGGCGGACAGCCGGAGCAGCAGCGACCACCACCTCGAGACGACCAGCACCATCTCCACGGTCTCCAGCATCTCCACCCTGTCCTCCGAGGGCGGGGAGAGCGTGGACACCTGCACCGTCTATGCAGATGGGCAGGCGTTTACGGCCGACAAGCCCCCAGTACCTCCGAAGCCAAAAATGAAGCCCGTGATTCACAAAGGCAACGCGCTTTACCACGACGCGCTGCTGGAGGAGGACGCGGACAGCTTTGTGATCCCCCTGCCGGCACGCCCGCCGCCCCCCGGCGCGGCCCAGCCCGGGACCACGAAGGTTATCCAGCCGAGGACCTCCAGGCTGTGGGGTGACATCTCGGAGGTCAAAAGCCCGATTCTCTCTGGCCCAAAGGCGAACGTGATTAGTGAGTTGAACTCAATCCTGCAGCAAATGAACCGAGAGAAAACGGCAAAGCCGGGGGAAGGACTGGACTCGCCAGCGGGATCCAAGCCTGCCAGCCTCGCTCCAAGGTAAGTGCCGCGGCCGGCGTGGGCGCAGGCCATCCCGAGCCGGGCTTTCCTGTCCCGGCCAGTGCTGACCAGGAAATGCCCTTGGGAGCAACGGAAGCGGACACGGACAGGGAAATGCATAGAGCCTTCTGTGTCGGCCGCCTCTCTCGTGCGCTCACGTGCCCCTTTCTCGTCCCCTGGACGCCGGTGCCGCAGAGCTGAGCGCGTCTGGCCCGGCAGGACGTGGCCCCCGCGTAGAGACGCGAAACGAGACACTTGCCACACAGGCCATCCCCGCCTTGGCTTCCAGGGAGGAGCCCTGCTCTCCCCTCCCGCGTCCTCCGGCTCTTGGCCAGGACCCCTCAAAGGCCATTCTGGAGCCTCACGCAGGGGTTGCAGGGGAGGGGTGCCCCGGCCGGGGGTCGAGTGAGCAGCGTGTGTGCATCTCGCGTGTGGTCGCGTGTGCGTGAGGGGCGCAGCGTGTGTGCATCTCGCGTGTGGTCACGTGTGCGTGAGGGGCTCTTTCCCCTCCTCCCGTCACTAACTGGTCTGAGACGGGGAGGGGCCGGGTTGCGGATCCACTAGTGAGCTCAGAGTGAAATGCAACCCTGGAGCCCATCCTGACCCAGGGCGACATCATGGAAGCAAAGCATGCGATGCTCCCAGCGTGTGCGCTCACAACGTCAGGCAGAGCGTAAGGCACTGCCTAGGGACCGGGGGTCGCACGTGGGGGGCCAGTCCTAAACCCAACCCCAGGGCTCTGTCAAGGCATGCCACACTGTAACAGCCCCCCACCCCCGCCCTGCCCC
>NW_006792775.1:3344296-3352335 GCF_000442215.2 Lipotes vexillifer
CACCCCCGCCCTGCCCCGCCCCGCCCCGCCCGTAGCTGGTGGATGACCCTCGCCAGAGCCCGGTGCCTCCGGCCATCACTCATGGTTCTCGGTTCCCTTCGCCCAAGACACACGCCACTGCTCGGGTCCCCAGGCAGCAGGGCTCTTCACGTTCCCCCACTGATGTTTACTCTCAGCTTTCATCATCTCAACTAATGACGTCGTTCTTCATACTCCTGCTGGGCAGGCATTGGATTCAAACATCTCAGTCCATTAATCGACAGTATCGCAACTACGGTCGGGTCCTGAGAGCAGGCTGAGAGCCACCACCTTCCCGGTTATCTTTCGGTGCGGGCGTAAGTTACGTGCACAGCTCCCACTACTCCTCCGAGGAATGCTGATGGGCCAGCCTCGGTAGAGAGAAGCACGCCGACACCACCGTCTTTCAGTGGGGCGCCCATCATTAGTGGCGTTCAAAGGGCACTCCAGCTGAACAGAGATTCCTTACAAATTCCCTGTTTCTGGTGGACGTACGTACACACGTACCTACGAGTATTACGTGCTTGAAAGTCTCAAGGAAATGTTTAAAACCGGCTCCATCACGTAAGAGTACCAGTCTTTAGCTGCTAGGTTACGTAGACGCACAACAATTAAGATGCTCTATCACTGTGTTTCATATTTCACAAAACACTTGGACATGGTGAGTAATCTTTCTAACAGCTGCTAGAGAGCATGTATAATTATACCCATTTTTCAGAAGGGGAAATGGAGACTCAGAGAGGCCAAGTGACTTGTCCCTGTGCACAGCCAGCAGAAGATAGAGCCAGGACTTCTGACTGGCACTTCCCACCACTAGCGATGTCTGAAGTGTGGAAGATGCAGAAGGGCACCAATTCTAGGGCTGCTCTGGCCAGTGGGGCAGCCTGCACGGCGCCGTGCTCCCCGGAGCACTCCCACACAGGAGTCCAGGGGCCTCCCTGAACGGCATCAGATTGTAGGCCTCCCCAGCTCCTCTCCTGGCTGGGTGAGCTCCTTGGGGCTCACAGGAGAGGGCGTCTCCGAGTTGCAGGTGTCGCTACGGTTTCCCTGGGTGGGAGGGGCCTGAGAGCAGGGGTCAGCGGGCAGAATCCTGTCGGACTTCTTGAGAGCAGCTGCAAGACCGATTCTGTCCGACCCAAGCTCAGCTGCCAGGAACAGCCACCCCCAGTCTCTTCTATTATCTATACCCCAGTCCATCATGGTACAAGCATTAGCTGACATCTATTATGCACTCACCAAATGCCGGGCATCATGCGGCACAGGCACCGGAGGCAGGGCCTGAACCTGCCCCCACGGTGCAGATGAGTGAACCGGGGGTCAGAGGTGAAGCCCCTGACCATGGGCACTCGGCTGGAAGGCACAGAAACACTCTGACCTAAGGAGCTGCCTCAGGCTTCGACTCCGCCTCTCTCACTGGAGCCAGGGATTAGCCTGGAAGAAAGGCGCCACTACCTAACCGATCATCCGCAGGGCCGAGCTCACCGGGGCAGGGCTATTCTCAGGCCTTCGGAACCACCCCTTGAGTCCAGCTGAGCACCCAGAAGTCTTCCCTGCCTACCTGGTGACTGGTAATCTGCAAGGGTGGTCACCGGGCGGCCTCCAGCGCTGGTGACCTCCCCGAGGCGGTGTCCCCTCCCCTTCCCTACTCACTGCTAAGGGCTGCACTGAGTTGGACGAGGAACGGGTCGGCCTGAGGCCCAAGGACGACGAGAAAGGTCAGTCACTGACTCCAGGCACTAAGCTGGACACTCGCCTGCCTACTCTGGCTTTTCCGATCTCACGGCCTCATCGGGCAAAGCCCAGTGGACGTGAGCTACAGCCAGGAGGTGGACTGACCAGGGTAAGAAGGGGGCAGCTCCTCAGCAGAGCCCCCCGAGCGGGTGACCGAGCACCGGGCACCAGGTCTTTCTCATGAGCAGGCAGCACTCAACTGCACTTTCCTTCTCTCTCCCTCTCTCCCTCTCCCTCTCCCTCTCCCTCTCTCTCTCTCTTAGATTTTAAACACAAAATAGAATTATTTCGGGAGGTTCCCTGTGTAGTAAAAGAGTCTATACAAATAAATAATGGCAGCAGAAATAAGTCACCAAGTAGATACCTTGGGTCCAAGCTAGCTAGAGTGGAATTCTGTGAAAGCAGAGATTCTTTTCTCTTGAACATTGCCTGGCACAAAGTAAGTGCCCAATAATGTTTGTTAAAATGAATACATGAATGTGGACCTTAGTGGGCACATATAAAATTCTCCCTGAGACAAAAGCTTCACTCACACAACAATTATCTATCAGGCAGCTACTATATATGAGATAGTTTGCGGGGCAGGGGATGGCTTAGGGAAAAAAGAAATAATCCAAATACACACACACACACACACACACACACACACTCCCCCTGGGACAGGCCTCCGCTTTGCTGGGTCGTGCCTTCATTGAGAGGCCTGGGATTCAGCCATTCAGGCAGCAGACAAAGCCCAGGACACCCCCAGCCAGCGCTCACCTGCCTGGGTGTCTCACTGCTACTTTTAAATGCATCTACAAATTAAAAGCTGTGAATGGCCAGGGCAAAATGAGGCACGAAACTGGATGAAGGAAATTCCTAGCGAGGGAAAAGAAATGAGTTTTTCTAGGGAAAACTGAAAACCGGCTGTGCTCTGAAATGACAGACAAGCAGCAGTGCAGACACCCCATTTCCACAGAAGGAAGTTTGATCGCCCAAGAAAGGGACAGTTCTTTGAGCTGCTCCACAATCGTTTGTCCGCTAAGAGGGCAGAAACCTCAGGTGAACCTGCCCCTTTGGTTAGGTACTTTTGCCCTCGGGTTCTTTCTGAGCTCTGAGGTGCGGTGACCCTGGGCAGGGCCGGGGAGGACAGGGCACTGAACGACTAGGGCCTCGCGTGCTGGGGTGCGTCTGACGTAACCTGAGCCGTGCATGGGTTTCTGCTGCTATCCCGTGTCCCCCGAAATCAGGGACGACGCGGGCTCTGCCGACATCTTGATTACAGACACGTTGGCGAAAAGACGAAAAGACGACGATCACGTCATTTTCTTTATGACCTAGCGTTCGCGGCATCCCCCCAGGCCTGATCTGGAAACACCTCCTAAGACCTAGGCCTCTGGGGCGATCGGCTGCTTCTCCTACCCAGCACCGCCCCAAGCTACCCCACGGGCTGGAGGCCCGGCACAGGCGGCTGGCGTCCTGCAGGCCCGGACCTTCCCTGCAAACCTCAGAGCTAGAGAGGGGCCGGAGAGGCGCGAGGGCACTGCCGACACCCACGACGAGCACGGCCTTGCCCCGCAGCGGGCGGCCCGCCGTGCGGAGCCCTTTGGAAATCTAGACACACGAGCAGCCTTCGCCTCGTTTCAGAGCACCTGGTGTTTTCCACGAAGTCACAGAGCCGGGAAGCCAAACGAGCCACAGCCCAGCCCCGTGGCCTCCTGACGGGCTCTTGGTAGGAGCCCAGGGTCAGACCTGAGGGAGAACAGTAACAAAAGGGGTGCACGGTCAAGGAGGCCTGGGCCCCGGGAAGCTGGGCGCAGACTTAGTCATGAATTGTTCACTGGACCAGGGGTTACTGATTACCTCAGAGGGCCGGGCCCCAGGATTCCTCACTGAACAAGAAAACATTCAAGGTCTCTCCTCCTCTGAAGGGCTACATTCTCCAGGGGGGATGGATAAGAAACAGTAAAGGAGACGAACCCAAAGTGCGCAGGCGCTGCAAAGGGACGAAGATGTCCCAACGAGTCAGCGGCCATGGGCAGGACGGAGGTGACCCTCCCTAAGGAAGTGGCATTTGAACCACCTGAGGCAGTAAAAGGAGCCGCCGCTGGGCAGAAACGCAGGAGCAGAGCACGCCGGGCACCAGGGCCAGCGAGCACAAAGCCCAGGCACTGGCGAGTGCTCTCCACGCTGAAGAAACCGGCCAGACCAGAGGCAGGGCTGATGGGGGAAGGGTCCCAGAGGGGTCCCGCGTGCCGAGGGCGAGGGCTGGGGCTGGGTTGCGTCTGAGTGGTGGCAGCTATCGAGGGCTTGAGCAAAGGCTTGGTGTGAACTTTCGTTTCATGAAGGTGACCCAGCAGCTATGCAGTCAGGTGGGTCACAGTGACACAGGGAAGCCCACGAGCGGGCCCATGCGGGGTCCCGGAGGGTCCTCTGCTCCGGAGACAGCGGGTAGATGATGGCGTCTGACACAAAACAAAGGGGCTTGACCTAGGAAACCCAGGCATCTGTTCTTTGTCGGCACTCCCAGGGGAGCGGAAGGTCAGTCTGGGTTTGGCTTTCATTCTCCGGCTGTTGGGAGGAGTATCAGAGCTGTGAGTGGATGCCTGCGGGGGACCCACTGGCCTCCGTCCAGGGCGCACGGCGTCGGCTCAACCCCCCAGGAGCCCCTCCGATCGCCTCGCTCTTTTCGGTTCATCCAGACTGGCCTTCACTCCCCGGAGGCAGCGACGGCGCTCCAGGTCCCCTGGGGGTTCAGGCTGCTTGCAGGGGAGCGCTGGCCGCTTCTCAGGCAATGCCCTCCGGCCTCCGGCTGCCCTGGCCTGGCCTGGCCAGTGGCACCAGCTCCTCACTGGCTCTCCACAGTATTATCCTGAGAGCCTCTCAGTTTTAAAAGAAATCTATCTGGGTTGTTAAAAAAATGATCTCTGCCCAGCCGGTCCCAGAGCAAAGACTTTTCAAAACTGACTCGATGATAGAAGCGGCGTAATGGCACTTTCATCACGTCAGCGCCGTCACGGAGGCTTTACCATTTCACGGCAGCAACTGAAACGTTCAGGTAGTGTCAGTGACTGAAGTCGTGGATAAGGCGGTGGACACTAGGGAGGGTGGTCGTGAAGCTCGCTGTCACGTGTCTCCTCGTACACGGGTTCGTGGAGGGGCTCTTCTGGTCAGGCTGTGGCATCTTATCCTTCAAGTCTGTTTCTCACGCTCTCACTTCCCAGTCTGGACGCCAGGACCACTCAGCCGAAGTGTATCGGGGGGTGGACAACCTCCCGCTGAAAACTGGGTGCCTTCCCACCTGCTCAGATGTGTCGAAAGGGCTGCGGAAGCCGAGGCAGCCCCCTGCCCCCGCCCAGTTCCAGCCCCGTCTGCTTGGCCGAGCCACGTCACTTCCTGATCTGGGAAGCCAGCTTCCCACATCCATCCGCCGTTCCTGCGGGCCAGGCCCAGGACTGCAGACACACAGGGGCTCGCGGTGCTCAGAGCCGGGAACCAGGGCCAGGCTCAGGCCTTGTGCAGATCTGTTAACGCCTCGGGCCACTTTCCCCGTCTTCTGAACGACCGGCCTTTGGAGGTGCTATAAAGATAGAAACTAAGAAGAGAGCAGTCTGGAAATAAGTGCCATTTTACACGCAAGACAGGGGCTCCTCACGAAAACCCTACAGTCACTAGAAGGCCGAGGTCCAGCGGGCGTGCTGGAGAGAGGCTTGGGCGGGAAGGGCCCAGAACCCCAGCGCCGGCTCCCTGAGCAGCCTCGGGCCCACAGCCGGCCACTGCTCAACAGCCGGACTGCATTTGTGAACACAGTGGAAAGGCTACTTGAGTCCTCACTTCCCCGACCCCGGTCAACTCGGGCTGACCGATAAGATAACAGCGCATTTTGGGGTGTCAGTTAACCCTCCATTTTTGTTTTTAATCCTCATGTTCCCGTATGGATTGGATTGCAGAGGCAGGATAGAGAGTAACAGTCCAAGAGAGGGCGTGTGTGTGCGTGTGTATGTGTCTGTGTTCTAAATCGGGGCAACAGATTCTTGTGTGTTCCACCCGGGAACCCAGTGGTTGCTTAGCAACATAATGATCTCTGCAACCAGGAGATCCAGTGAATGATATCCGCCTGATTAACTGAGAGTCAATCAGTCAAACCACTGAGAAGGAGGGCAGGGTGGACCGGCCCCGGGCAGGCCTCCACTCGGCTCCTCAGACACGCTGGTTCCTTTCCACGGCGACGTTCCGCAGGGCCGTGGGTGGCCCCAAGCATGGGGCCAGATCTGACAACCCCCTTTATTAGCTGCCGGGCTCTCCTCTCTCGGTGTAGACTTGACGCAAAGCACGGCCTCCCCCAAGCAGGAACGCTGCTTTGTCCTTCCTGAGCTGCAGAAGACAAAGGCAGCCCGGGAACCCGAGTCTGGGTGTCAGCAATGAACTGGCTCTCAGGGGACTTGAAGCAGAGGCGAACGTCATTCTCCTTCTTAACGTTTTCCTGGATGCCTCTCTCTCTGTTCACATCATCCCCAGCCAAGGAAGGCACAGGTGTGAGTTTCCCATCCTAAATATGAAAGTGACGCCCCTTGTGACGGTCTCTTCCGGGCAGCTCTGGGCAGACCGGAAGCTCTGCTTCCGGGCAGCAGTAGCCCTCTCTACTCCGTGGCCAGAAAAGGAGCAGCGCGGGTAGACTCTCAGCCAGCATCTGTGCCATTGCTTTAATTTCATCCATCGAAAACAGCTTCTTTTTTTTTTAACTGTAATTAATTTTGCAGTGTTGCCTCAACCCATTCCATTTTGTCATTTCCATTTGCTCCCATGATGGGTGGTAACAGAAGAGGGTCGTGCTGAACAGAAGTAAGTGCCGCGTGCAGAAACCTCTTCTCTCTGGTGTGTTCTGTCCCCCGTTCTCGCTGCCCACCCATCTGTGTGCTTCTGACGACACACACAGCTGCCTGCAGAGCCTTCCTTTTAAAACTACATCCCAACTACCTGGGAATCGCTGGGGTGTCCCCACAGGAGGGTGGTGCTGACACCCACCCTCTGGCTCAGAGAGGCCCCCTGTTAAAGGCTGCCTGGGTTTAAAGCAGTTGCTGTCACTCTGGGGGATTAACTTGCCTCTGCCTCACAAAGCCCGATGAACAAGGTCACTTCCCAACTGTCCTGCCCCAGTCGACCCAGTCAGGGTCACAGGCCCGGCGCCACGCAAAGTCACCTTAGAGGAAGTGCCACGTGCTCCTGTGAGATACCGACCCGCTTCACAAAAAACCCCTCTCCCCCCTGAAGGTCCTAATTAAACAACTCAAATGCCCTCTGGGTGGAGCTGCTTTACCATCTCAGCTCAGCTGCTGTATCAGAGTGGTTCAAATGAGCCTTCCCCTGACAGGTGTGCCCACAGCCGTGGGGCAGGCACGGAGGGGAGACGGGCCCTCCGGAGTGGGAACTGGGGAGCATCCTTCAGCCCTACTTGAGCACCGGAGTTTGCAGGTTTCTTAAATGCCCGCCGTGCGCACGGCCCACCTCTCTCCAGGACCGAGGTCTGGGGGCCAGAGGGGTGGCTCCCCGCTCCCTGCGGGTGACGCCCTGGACCGTTTCTTGATTTTGAGTAGCAAGCCTGGCAGTAGTGGAGGAGGCATCCTCAGGGTCTCGCCAGGGGCTGCCTTTACCTGCTGGTGCCCAGTGCACCAGTACAACCAGTAACCAAGGCCCCTGGAAGTTCTCAATAGGGGCCCCCTACGTGTAACAGATCCGGCCCTGGAGCCCCTGGCCCTCCAGGAAGCGGTATCTGAACGCCCTGTGGGGGTGCGGGCACCGCCGCGTGCACCCCCTGCCCCTGGAAATGCTCCTCCTCGGGACGAGATCGAAGCCTGAGTCGGCACAGGTCCCCCCCACCCCGACCTGCTGCTGCGTCCTCACGCGGAGATGCCGCACTCGACGTAGCAGTGGGGAATTGCCGTGAGGCTGAGAGGCACCCCGGTTACCAACTGGCAGTTTCACCCAAATATACACCCGCAGCAGAGAAAGCAAAGAGCAGCAAAAGGACAGTGCAGAGCACAGACAGACTGGGCCCCGGCTGTGGCTTCACTCCCGCCCGTTAATAAAGCCCCTCTCCCGACCCTGACCCTGACCCTTTCACGCTGACACGGCGGCGTCCATGAGCGCCCCCAGGGAGCCGTAGGGCTTCCCCCTCCTGAAACAGGGCCAGCCTGCGAGGTGCCCCTCCCTGCACTTGTCCTTCTAAGCCAAAAAGCCTCAGGCCTGGCCGGCGGTTAAGAGGGAGGGTGTCTCCTCAAGGGTGCCCCCCCCCCCCCCCCCCCCCCCACAAA
>NW_006792775.1:3352558-3366187 GCF_000442215.2 Lipotes vexillifer
GAAATGGAGGCAAAAGATGCCACTTCCTCAGGCGGTACTGGTGTGGCACAGACACGCCCCGGCCAGGGAGCAGGACTTGGTTCGGGCCCGTCTCCGGGTCTCCCTGCCCCACCACCCCCAACCTGCCAGGCTCTGGTGAGTGGCCGCCCCGTGTGCTCTGGTGCCTTCCGCTCGTGTCCCCCCGCCCCGCCCCCGGCATGGCAAAGCGTTTGCTCACTGCCAGCGCACCTGCCGTCGGACACTCTGCTGTGGTTTGGGTGTCTCCCGCCCCCTCCTCGGGACGCTGTGAGCGGACCTGTGATGGTTTTCTCTGTTGCTGCCGTTTCAGAGGCCCAGAGGTCATGAGCACCGTCTCAGGTACGCGGAGCACGACGGTCACCTTCACGGTTCGCCCTGGGACCTCCCAGCCCATCACCCTGCAGAGCCGGCCCCCAGACTATGAGAGCAGGACCTCAGGACCAAGACGTGCCCCCAGCCCCGTGGTCTCGCCCACAGAGCTGAACAAAGAGATCCTGCCTGCGCCCCTGTCCGCTGCCGCCGCGGCTCCCTCTCCCACCCTCTCGGATGTCTTCGGCCTCCCAAGCCAGCCCCCTCCCGGGGACCTGTTTGGCTTGAACCCAGCGGGACGCAGCAGGTCGCCATCCCCCTCCATACTGCAACAGCCAATCTCCAATAAGCCTTTTACAACTAAACCTGTCCACCTGTGGACTAAACCAGACGTGGCGGACTGGCTGGAAAGCCTCAACCTGGGTGAGCATAAAGAGGCCTTCATGGACAACGAGATCGACGGCAGCCACCTGCCAAACCTCCAGAAGGAAGACCTCATAGATCTGGGCGTGACGCGAGTCGGGCACAGAATGAACATAGAAAGGGCTTTGAAGCAGCTGCTGGACAGATAAGGGCGGCTGCTCTTCACCTTTCAGACTCCTTGTTATAAACAGAGATGGGCTTGCACTGAAGTGTTTGGATGGTGAGCACCAACCCCGTTCCGCGGGCTGGTCTCCTGCTACCCAGAGAAATGCTGTGTCCCTGGCGTGGCTGAGCAGAGGCCTTCAACCCCCCCGGCTCTCTGTGTGGGCTCCTTGGGCTGTTTCTGTCAAAGAGGGGACCAGGGGAGGGAGGGCTTCTAAGGTGGAAAGATGCGCGGCTTGCCTCCTGCACGCAGGTGACCTGACCTCACGAGGCCCAGGAGATGCCCACCGCCGCACGCGCCCCTTGCTCCTGCAGGCAGACACCACTGCACTCTAGACACATACCTCCCGCGGCCTCCTCTGCCGTCCGGCAGCTCCACGCGGGCCCGGGCGCAAGGCCTTCCTCAGCCTGCGGCCCCTCAAGGGCACCCAAGCCCACGTGCTCCTTTCTTTCCCGGACTTGGCTCGCAGCGAGACACCCGCGGATGTGTGTAGCCGGTGACCCTTTGGAAGGGAGAGAAACTTTCCTCCCGTGGATCCTTTACCCTGTCTCCTCCGACGTGCACCCGTGGTTCTCTGGCCATGAGGTTCTTGGCAGTGGTGGGTTGTCCGAATGGGATCGTGCCCAGCTTTGCTTAGCTTGCTTTCTTTCTTTCTGCAAATCTGTTAGCATAATTCCAAAGTGGCCAAACAGATGTCACATGGAGTTAGTCAAAGCACAAAGTCACGATTCCAAGGAGGAGGGAGACCTGGCCGTGGGAAGCAGCCGGCGTGCAGCTGCTGTGCCCAGGGTGTCCGCAGGAGGGGAGCAGCTCCCCAGGAGCGGGGGAAGGGGCTTCTCTGCCTTCCGGCATTTTTTAAAATCGAAAGCGTGTTGAATTCTACGAAGATCAGAGCAGGCGAGCAACCACTCAGACACGCAGGATGACACAGGGCTCACGGTGGGCGTGCGCCGCGGCCACCCCCAGTTCTGAGCCCGGCCAAGGGGAAGCATCGTGGCTGAGACAGCCCCTTGGTCCCCCCGAGGCCAAGGAAGAGGGGACTTAGGGGCTTCTCCCCTTTTCCTCTGAGCGTCCAGGAATCCCACCAGCTTGTCTTAACAGTACAGCAGGTTTTTTGAAAACCCAGCGGGTATGGCGCATAGACAGAACCCAGGGTGAGGGTGCAATGCAGATAAAGGAAGGAAGGAAGGAAGGGCAGAGCAGAGAGGTCTTGTGGGCTGCCAGTCTGGCCTCGGGCAAGGCTTTCTTGGGCCCTGCCGCATTCTTTCCCCTGGAGCCCCTCCCCTGTAACAGTACCTCCAATTTCCAAGGGAGGCCGCCACCGGCACACGAGCCACAGGACACCCAGTCAGGGGTCAGCGTGCTCTGCCACGTATGGAAGAAACTCGAATGTCAGGTTTTTGGCTTTTATTATGATTTCAGAACTAGCCTAGCCCATCTCTAATTATAAACACATGATTTTTTTTCCCTTTTTTTCTTTATGCTCACAATCAAGTGTCTGATTAGGTCTGGAACAGCTCTAGAATGAATACGTAAAATTTAGCGATTTAAAATCTCTTTCTTTACTGCAAGTTTAAATAGTTGTACAGATAGTTTATAAGCACAATATTTTAAGAAAAAAAAGTGGCTGGTCTACTAGGCAGCCTTTGTGCCACTTCAGTGCTAGAAAGTTAAAGAAAAAAAAACTTTTGTGATTTAATAATACTATTTCTGTGGAATAATTATAAAAGTATGACCTTTTTAAATCAACCTTATTTGGATGCATCTGAACCAGCAGAGCTGTGTTATATTTTCTATCTTTGCTAGACCTTCGTCATCGAAGGACAATTATTTCTTCAAAAGTGGTTGTAATTCACAATGCAGCAGTTTCTCCAAAAACAAACACACTCACCACACACCCCGTCTTTCCAGCCACACGCCCCTGAATTAGAAACTGAGTTTTGGACCTTCTGTTCCAAAACCTCCTGCAGGTCCATCTTTGTATCTGAATGATCCATTCCAACTTGAAATCAATTGAATATTAAGGCGCTTTACTTCCGTGTACTTTCAATTTTTCCATCATGAGATGAACGAATCTTACCCTAGAGAAATTTCAAGCCAAGGTACTACAGGTGGCCTGCTGATGCTGCCCGATAGTTCAGAAAATGTAAAATGGTGGTTTGGCCATTATCTGTCTTCCATTTGGTGATACTGCAAAATCCACTAAGTACACCACCTCACCGTGGCTCTTCTCTCCTTTGCCTACTGTTGGTATTACCTCTCTGCTCGGTGCCAGGCAAAATGCGAGACAGACAGGACGAGAGTAAAAGAGGCCGCGGGTAGACGGTAACCAACGGCAACTTGAGGGCGTTGGGGTTACTGAACTTTGGTAACCAGGAGGTGAGAGCTGGCTGCTACTCCCCTCCGTAAAGAGACTTCAAGTCACGTGCAACTGACCGGAAGCAAGCAGACTGAGAGACAAAAGAGCTGATGACATTGGTTGTTTCACACTGTCTTACTGTAGAAAAGTAACAGGACCCATCAGAACCTGCCCTGACCGACAAAATAAACACATTGCCAAGATGAATCAGTCTCTAGCTCTAATCGCCAGGTTTGCTATAGAAAGCAATAGTTTTTCATTTAAACCACCGCCCACTGTTCTCCCCCTTGGGACATGTCAGGACCAGGCCCTACCCTATGCCCCTCTTTCATGGTGAAACAGATGTTAAACTGCTCATATAAAGATCATGTTAATACTATTCCAGGTTTTAAAAAGATCCACTTTTGTTATATACTGTAATTTAAATAAATTGCATTTACATGCCTAGTTTCTGTAATATTGTGTATACAAAACCAAAATTGCTAAAGATGTAAATTACGTATACCTGCCAAGATACCTTCTCCAGGGTGTCTGTGCACATTTTAAGTAAATCCATATAATATAAAAATGACTCAATGTGACTGTTGATTTGCTGAACTTTACATATCACAAAGTGAATTATTTGTGGTACTTTAGTTAATAAAACGGTGATTTTTTTTTTTTTTTTTTTTTTTTGGTTTTAGAAACTTTAAAACATTTCAGTGGAGGATCAACGAGCAAGTTAACTAGTTTTTTTTTTTTTTTTTTTTTCTGAGTTACTGAACAAGCAAGCATTACCCAGGGTGATCTGGCAACGACTTTTTGCGTGTGGGCCACAAATATTGATTTTTTTCCCCATTAACAATTTTTTTGTTTGTTTTTTTTTTTTAGAAACTAATACTTTTCACACTATAGTTTGTGTAACATGTGTTGGCATTATCTATGTTTCTGTTACTTTTGTGCTTTTATTCTTTTTAGACCTTATTAAAAACAAAAAGGAAAAACAAGCTCCTGTAATTTGCACTTTCTCCCAATCCTTAAATCTCTTGTATGGCAACCAAAATTACTGTTAAAAAAAATAATAAATATACTATTGCACTAAGGTTGTGGTTCTGATTGCAAAACAGTGAAAACTTTCTGAATCAAACAAAAAGTTGCCAAGCTTACAATCCAGCCACTTGACCTCTGTGAAGCTGACCAGACGGTAGCTTTCCTCAAAGAGTGAAGATTCTCCCTTCGGTGAGCTAATCTGCCTTGGTTCCACTTCCTTAAAGCTTTCTCAGAGTATGGGTGGAAACGAGTATCCTTTCAGAACTGGGAGAGTGTCACGGCGGGCGGACGTCTGCGAACGCTGGCGCTCCTGTTCGTTTGGGACAGAAGCAGAGGGTCCCAGAGGGCGAGCCCGATACAAGCCTCCCCCCAGGGGCACAGGCGGCGGCGGTCTTCCTGCCGTGGGGTCTGCACAACCAGCCAGGCAGCCCCACCGGCTGACACAGAGCCACAGCGTTTCGGTGAACGAGGCAAGAGAATGCGTCTTCTGGCCAAGAACTGAGCCCGGAAGACACGGGCGATCCCTTCTGCTGGAGGGAAGCGTATTTTCAACTTCAGTACTGAACCTCTTCCGCCTCACGGCAGTGAAAAGTCACTGTCTTTAGTTCCTGAACAGTTCCTTCTGTCCTGGCACATTCTCCGCCTGAATGGCAGCCACTCTGTTTCTATGTTCCTGAAAACGTCTCAGCCTCGTACCTTTTGTAGTTTACCCTCCCTGAAGTCCCCCTGCTCCACCATCCAATGGTTCTTCCCAGACTCTAGCCACCACCCCCATCTTCACTGTCCAGTGGTTTCTTCCAGACCACTTCTCCCTAATGAATGTATCTGTTTGTCTTGTTAAGAAAAAACTAGACATTGGAAGACTCTTCCTTTCATTTGTACTTTATTTGATGCATTTTAATAACCAGTGAACTGGAATGTCTTCTGTATTTGTAGATATCCACGTACACACGCAAGTAGGTGACGGTTCCACAGTGGCTGGGTGACCACAGCGGCTGCATGCACACGGGCCTGCCCGTGCTTTGCGGGGAAGCGGGTCGCTTCCAGGCTTGTTTCTCAGACTTCAGCAGATCTGATCACTTCAATTTATAATCCACGCTGTACCAGTGGTTTGTTTCTTTATCGTTCCTGTAACGTGTCTCTACGTTTCACAGTCTTTCCCGTGTTATGTTTAAAATCACAACAGTCACTGTCCATTGCCTCTACTCTGGAACTCTTCGTTTATAGCAATTCTGAAACTTTAATATGAGCCTTCAAATAAATACAGAAACAAAAAAAAAAAAGGAAAAAAAGTAAAGTGTGTGCCTTGGGTGTTTTGAACCTGATCTGCATAAAACCATATTGTACTCAAATGCTGTATATTTAATGAAAGGGTAAATATACCTTCACTGTATTAATGTAGCTGATAAAATAGTTACAGTGCCTTGGTTTCTGAACTGAGAAGCCCATATCAATGCACAACGAAAAGTAAAGAACAATTCGAGAAATGAAATGTTGAGAAGACCTAGACATGATTCTGGAGCCTTCCTCATCATAAGACTGTGGGATATACACAGTCATTTAAGTTAAAAAATAAAAAGAAAATTGAAATAAGATTGTGTTATCAATTAATTTTCCATTAAAAGTGCTCTCTTGGGCTTCCCTGGTGGCGCAGTGGTTGAGAGTCCGCCTGCCAATGCAGGGGACACGGGTTCGTGCCCCGGTCCGGGAGGATCCCACATGCCGCGGAGCGTGAGCTGTGGCCGCTGAGCCTGCGCGTCCGGAGCCTGTGCTCCGCGACGGGAGAGGCCACAGCAGTGAGAGGCCCGCGCACAGCAAAAAGAAAAAACAAAAACAAAAACACTTTCAGTATTCTCATTTAGTTGAAATACAAAACATGGTTGAGAACTTCCAGGGAAAAGAAAATGACATTTTTACCAGGAGTCCTGGGCTTTCAGACCTACTTCCCCATGTGTTGTGTCGCCCCCGAGTGGTACTTGTTGGTAATGCTTATCCAAGTCAGCAGTACCGATCCATCATCTTCCACGTTTTGTGAAAAATAAACAAAATGTTTGTTTCTGGTGATCGAGGCCACTCATCAAAAAAGAATTACTTCCATTTTTCGTAAGCTATAGGCGTGGCAACGCAAGTCTGTTTGTTTTTTAAAAGAAAGACGATGTGAGAAATACATCAGTCTAGTTCTCAAGGCCATCGTCTGCATTCGCTCAAAGTTAAAACGTTACGCTGCCCTGCACAGCCTTCGTCACCATGCCAGCTGGGTGTGAGGTGTAGGAAGAATGGCCACCCTGCCTGGGGCTAGATTAATCACAGCAACAGTGAGGCCCGCGGGGCAGTGCCGCCCATCTTCCGGGGCCCCTCGGCAAGCGGGCCGGACCCTTCCGGAGGCGGGGCAGACGCCACATGTTGTGTTCACGGCACGCCTCTGGGTTCTTCCGCCAGGGGCCTGTGCCTCTTCACCTCCCACGACTATCAGTGGTGCTGCTGTTCACCGGGCCAAAGGCAACCAGATGCCCAGGCTTTTTCATTTCAGTCAACAAACGTAGCCACCATGGGAGAATCTGAACGGGGTGGCTGGGGAGACACGGCCCGGTTTCCCAGGGGGTGCTACTGCACACGCTGCTGCGGCCTCTACTGGAGGTAATGTACCAGCCCAAGAGCCAAAGGGGTGAGACACCGACCACGGCCGCTGGGCAAGGCAGACGGGCAGGCCAGCCCTGGGCCCTGCGTGAGATGGGGCCCCGGGAAACAGCCAGGTGAGCAGGACTGAGGTCAGAGACGTCTGATCACTTGCCTGCATCTGGCGGCCGGCACACCTGTTCTGACGCTCCAACACCTCAAGCCATCCTGCCACTGCCCACTCAGAGTCTTCATCAAACCCCAGAACACAGAGAGCAGGAAGGGAACACAGCCCTTAAAGCTCCAGGGAAGAGACCACAGCACAAGGCAGAAATCCATTATTTCTGTGCACAGCCCCGAGAGGGAGTACAGGCCGGAAACAATAGTAAATCTCTCCGCACCAGGTACCATTCAGAGCACTGCATCCCGAGCGTCTAACAGAGCTGAGGCAGGAACGAACAGCCCCATTTTACAGATAAGGAGACAAAGTCTTGCCAAGGTCCACAGCGAGCGTGGGACCAGGACATGCTGTAGAGCTTCCACAGCTATGCCCACTTGTAGGGAAGAACCCCAAGGAGTGCTGTTTGTGTCAGGATCCACCACTGGTGACAAGGACACATCACTCTGCCCCCCTCCAAATGCATTTGCGAAGAGCCAGGGGTCCAGGAGGCTGGGCAAGCTGGGGGCTCCTCCCAGCTGAAACCCCTCAGGGTTGTGAAAAAGGGAGATTTAATTCAGAGGCAACCCGGATACCTCACTTCCCTGGGCTAGAATCAGGGAAGCCTGGACCTCAGGATCCCAGGCTTTCACAGAGCAAAGACATGAGATTTGTAAAATGACCCCCAGCTTTGAGCCATGTGACACGTGGCATCTGCTCTTATTCCCATCAGAATTCCCACTCAAAGCTGATTATCCCCTTTACCTACGAGGAAACAGAGGCTCAGAGAGAGCAGATGCCACCTCCTGTGGGGCACAGCAGCTGGAGACTGTGAGTCCTACCGAGGGAGCGGCTCCGGCCCATCCTCCCATTAAACTCTTCCTGCCCTGGCCCTGAGCTGCCCCAGTTCCTCCCAGCGCCTTCCTCTGTGGCCTAAGTCAGTCCAAGCCCGTCTCTATTGCCTGCAGCTGCAGCTTCCTGGCTGACACAGCGCCTGACCCCGATGCCAGGGTGTTTTCTCCCGTACCCTGCAGCCTCCTTCTGCAGTGAGAACTGGGGCAGCCCTTTCCTCTCCCTTCACTACCCGCCTCAGGGGCAGAGACAAAGGCCAATTGAAAAGGAGTCACCAAGCTGCAGAATGGGTTTGAAAATGAGTGTAACAGGCCCACACAGCTTTGAAGCTTCACATAAAGCCAAAAGCAGGGAGCAGCGGCTTCCTGCCTTGGCCTTGGAGCCTGCCATCTGGGCAAGCTAAAAATAAAGGCTCCTTTTTCAAGCAAGAGTTTATAAATGTGACCACAAAGGCCCTGATGAAGACATCAAGGCCCTGGAGAAAACCACATGGCCCGAAACCTTTAGCACCCCACAGGCTCGCCAGGAGAGCCCAGCTCTCCCTCTCCCACACAGGCACCAGTGACCAGCTTTTTCTGGCAGCAACCAGGAGAACGAAGTGGAGAGTGTGGGGGCTCTTTATGGTGGCAGGGAAGGAGACCATAAAAGGAGAAGACTGGGTATAACACAAAGTACAGCAGTGGCAACACAGAAACAGAAACGACCACGCCGCTCCCAGCCCTGCCATCCAGCCGCGCGCCCCCAGCGTCCCAGTGACCTGGGCCCGCCCGCCTCTCCAAGCCTTTCCTCCTTGCTCACCTTTTGCTCCAGCTGCATTCCCACCTTTGGGCCTCCTCCGTGCCTGAACCTGGAATGTTCTTCCCCCTCTCTGAGACGTGGCCTGGACCACCAGATTTCGAGTAGAATCGCCCCAATCACGCGCTCACATCTCCCCATTTTCTCTTTTCATGGCGCTCGTTACTACCTCACATTGGCTTATTAATTTGCTTATTGATTATCTGCCCCCCCAAACACACACACACACACTTCTGAAAGATAAAGCCCCACGAAGACAGGAGCTCTGCCTACCTCATGCCCTGCTGTCTCCCCGGCAAAGGCAATGTCTGCACAGGCCTTCCTCCAGAGGCCCCTAGCTGCCGCTCAAGCCTCGGGCCCACCTCAGCCATCCTGCAGCCACTCTGGCTCCGGAAGCTTCCATCTGGTCCTCAGAGACCTGGTAAAGACAGAGACTTCCCTAGTGCCTCCAGGGACTCCTCCCGAGCGCCGCCTGCCCCTGTACTGACCCTTCTTGACCCCTGGCCCGGAAAGTTACTGCGAATCCTCCCCCTGGCCCACCCATGTTTCTGCAGCTCGCGTCCCAACCGTGTGTGGCCCCGCCACCCCGTGAAACCAGACACCTCCTCTATCTAGAGCTATATGCCTCCCAGGTCCTGCGCCAGTAGCGGCTGCTGGGGCAGAAATCAGAGCCGTTCCCAGGTGGACGGGGTGGCAACTCCTCCCCAGGCGGTGGGTCACCGGGTGGGGAGAGAGGCACTTCCCAAATCCCTCACCAGCGGCTAAGCAGACGGCGCTGGGCCGATGCCCGGGCTCAGTCGCCTCCTGCCCTCTCCCTCTCCCACCACGGG
Organism: Lipotes vexillifer; assembly: GCF_000442215.2. Classification (NCBI taxonomy): domain Eukaryota; kingdom Metazoa; phylum Chordata; class Mammalia; order Artiodactyla; family Lipotidae; genus Lipotes; species Lipotes vexillifer. The sequence continues at coordinate 3,362,110 of NW_006792775.1, forward strand.
CCTGCCCCACGGGATGGGCCGCACCAGGCAGGTGGAAAGCACCAGCACCATGGGGGAACTCGGGGGATGGCTGGGGGGACAGAATCCCCCAGGGCCGGGGCTGGGAGCGCAGTGATTCTCCCAGAACCGGGGCTGTGGCTAACTTACCTCAATTCCCAGCTTCTGGAAGAAAGCGCCCGTTCTGCCGTCCGCTGGCGGAGAGCTGCTCCGCGGACCACAAAGGCGCCCGGGGTTGGGGGGGCCTGCGCCCTCCTTGGGGGCCCCAGGTAGCCCCGGGAGCCGCTGCCAGGCTCCGGGTGGAAATGGGCCGGAAAACGGAGTGCAGAGGGGTCACAGGGACCGGCCGGGCATCGAGGGGCCTCGCGCGCCATCTCGTCGGCCTCCTCCACCCCACCCGCCCTGGGCAAGGCCTATGTCGGAACCGCCTCCAGCCCGGGACGCCTGTGCCACCCCAGCCGCTGTCCCAAGGGCCTGCACCGGTGCCCCAGGGCCCCGGCGGACCCAGCGGAGCCAGTGGGTCCAGCAAGGCCGCATGCTGGCCTCGAGGTCCTGCGCTCCTGCCTTGAGCGGGCGCTTGAGCAGAGTGCAGAGAACGCTGGGCGGGCCACGTGCCCCTGTTAACCAATCACGGCTGGCCAATAAAGGAGAGCGGGGCACGTGCCCCATGGGGACCAATCATGACCGGCAAATTGTGAATCCATGATTAGCCCACCTGAAGTAGGCCGGGCAGCTTCTGACCAATCCGGAGGCCAGGAGGCGGGCCATGGACGAGGCGGCCCCGCCCACCCGGAAGCTCGGCTCTGGAGACTTGGGCGTCTTGGCCTTCCTAGGCACAGCGGGGCCTGGGAGCTACAAGTGCTCTCCAGGAGCCATCCCTGGGGGAAGCGGGGAGAGCCGCTGCGGAGGAAACCCGAGAGCTCCACCTTGGCTCCCTTTCCTCGGCGAGGCCCATGTTCCCCCGCCCCCACCTGTCCCCACGCCCACTCGCAGCTGCCAGGCCAGGGAGAGTCCTCTGTCTTGGGGCTCAGACAGCCGTGCGACCCCCGCTTTTCCACTGGGAGGAGCACGCTGTTGAGGGTCATTGTCTTAATAGATTTGTCGTTTTGAGTTTCAGGGCCTCACAACCACAGTGGGTGTATATGGAGAAAGAATTACTGCAGTCCTGCCGCCAGACTTTTAGCACCTAGGCGAACATATCACCTTCCCTCTCTTCAACACCCATCCCCTTACCTTTCTCCGATCACGATGCGCTTGCACTATATTGCTTTCCCTTCCCCCAAGCTTTGTTACAGGGTTGCAGTGTCCCCAGCTCTTCGTGGTAATGGCGGTGAGATATTCTTCCCTGAAGAATAAACTTACCCGCAACCCTCCAGCTGTGCAGCGTCGGGGTACAGCTGAAGTGCCACAGTGTCCTATTTGGCTGTGGGGCACTGAGTGCATGCCCCCCCCCCCACCCTCCCACCAGCTGTGCAGCGTCGGGGTACAGCTGAAGTGCCACAGTGTCCTATTTGGCTGTGGGGCACTGAGTGCATGCCCCCCCCCCCACTCTCCCAGGGGCCGTGGCCCTGCAGTTTGCCAAGCCTGCATGGGGACACCTCTGAGGGCAGCCCATCCGGCCACACCGAACACCCCGAGGCCGCCTCCATCCTCCTGAGCAGAGGGGCCGGTGGTTTTGCCCTGGGTGACACCCCCGCCCCCGCCAACCATGGTTTACTCTCCAGGGTGGGACCTCCTCATCTGGGAACCAGCCGCCCGGTTCCCACCTGCACCAACCACCAATGAACCAAGCAACCTCTGGGCTTCTCAGTGTTTCCATCTGAAATATGGGCTGACAATCCCTGCGGCCCCAGGACCTTTGTGGGGGCAGATGAGGTCCTGCATGGGAAATTCTTTGGCAATGCAAAACGGAATAAACACACACAGGCTGAACTATTTATTTAACCAGGAGATAAAAATACATGTGGTACAAAACTCAAATCAGGAAAAGGCATGTCTCCCTGCCCCACTGGGCTCCCCAGACCCGGGGCCCCACCCCAAAGTCTATTAAAGATTCCTTGTGATTCTTTCCTGGCCGGGTGCATACATCTGCAAGCATATGCGTATGAATCATTTTAAAAACCAAAATATATCTCACTCTACACACTGCTGGGTACTAGTCTTACTCTTTTTAAAATTATTATGAAATATACTGGACACGCCAAAAGGATGGGGAAAAAGAAGCACCCAGGTCCCCACCCAAATGAAGACACCAAACACCACAGGTAGCTGTGGTGTTTGGTGTCCGAGCCCCGTGCACCCTCCCTCCAAAGTCTACCTCCTTTCCTCCCACCCAGAGGTAACCACTGCCCTGAGCTTGGCGTTTATCATTTCTATGGATGTGTTTATATGTTTATTGCTTGTGTATGTGTCCATAAACAATATATAGCATTACTGTGCACATTTGAAAGCCTTATGTAATTGGTCTCTACTCCATGCATGATAAACCCGCAATCCTTATAAAGAAAGAGAATGGTGCCCGGCACTCATTCACCACACAGTTGTGTCCGCTGCCATCATCAGCAACAGTATCCTGATTATTGGCATTCATGAACTCTGCAGCTGTTCCAATACGACTTTTGAGATTCATCTGACAGATGCATCTCTAAATCATTTGTGTTCACAGTTGAGTAGTATTTTATTATATGCATATATCAAAATTTATTTATCCATTCATTTGTTGATCCATCTTATAGAGTATTTCCCTTTTTTTTTTTTGCTATAAAAACAATGCTTTGGGGGCTTTCCCTGGTAGCGCAGTGGTTAAGAATCCGCCTGCCAGTGCAGGGGACACAGGTTCGAGCCCTGGTCCGGGAAGATCCCACATGCCGCCGAGCAACTAAGCCCGTGCGCCACAACTACTGAGCCTGCGCTCTAGAGCCCGTGAGCCACAACTACTGAGCCCACGTGCCACAACCATTGAAGCCTGCGCGCCTAGAGCCTGTGCTCCGCAACAAGAGAAGCCACTGCAATGAGAAGCCCGCGCACCACAACAAAGAGTAGCCCCTGCTCGCCACAAGTGAAAGCCTGCATGCAGCAACGAAGACCCAGTGCAGCCAAGAATAAATAAAATTAAATTTAAAATTAAGAAAAAAAATCTTCATCACCCCAAAAGGAAACCCCATGCCCGTTAGCAGTCACTCCCCACTCCTCGTCGTCCCCCCCAGCCCCCGGCAACCACTAGTCTGCTTTCTGTCTATGGATTTATTGAGGTTGTCTTTTATCTCTACGTCACCAATTCTTATGCAAAAAGACAAGAATATATAGTCAGTCAACCCTCCATATTCAGGGGTTCTGTATCCTCAGATTCAACCAAACACAGACTGAAAGTATGTGGGGGAAAAAAATTCCAGAAAGTTCCAAAATGCAAAGCTTGAATTTTCCATGCACCCAGCAACTATCTACATAGTATTGACGTTGTATTAGGTCTTATATGTAGTCAACAGAGATTTAAAGTGTATGGGAGAATGTGCCTGGATTATTTGCAAATACTACACCACTTTACATAAGGGGCTGGAGCATCCACAGATTTTGGTGTCCGTGGGGGTCCCGGAAGCACCCTCCCCCCTCCCCGGGATACTGCGGGACAACTATAGCGGGAAACAAATCACTGCTTTGCTCAGAGAGGGCAACCAAGCTGTACGGAGTTACTGGCACCATCTAGTGGTCAGTTTGAGGAAATGTCTTGCTAAACCTCCTCCCCTTCTCTATTCTATCCACGCCCCTTACAGGATCCTGCCCAAGCTTGCCCTTTCCAGCTCCTTCCAACAGTCATTAATCTCTTTTAGGCAAAATCTCCACCAAATACCACACAACCTCTTCCCCCACCCAGAAATGAGGACTAGACAAACAAGTGGTGTCAGTATCTCTCTTGGCCCTCAGTGGGCAGATTTTCACAAACGCCGCCACCCTCTCCTTGAGGCAATGTCCCCTTACAGACCCAAGCCCCACTCACATCCGCTGTTCCAGCAGTACACCTTGCTGGACCTAAAGCCTCATCTCCTGCCCCATGTGCCTGGCAAACCCCCCCCCCCCCCCGGCC
>NW_006792775.1:3366197-3391827 GCF_000442215.2 Lipotes vexillifer
AGGTGCAGGTACTGACGAATCGATGACCTCGTGGTAACCGGGATGTCAGGGCTAGCTTTCTGTTCTGTGTGCCTGCTCCCTCTTCTGTTTCACCCCTAAAGATGTTCTTTACCTTCTTACAGGCTGGACTCTGCATTAACAAGATGCTTGTTAAAATTTATCTAACACTCTTGGTGTTTTATGGCAAGAGGGTTTTCATAATGTCTAGTCCCAAATATTTCCGGAACTGAAAGCCCTTGTTCGAATTTCCCATGAGCTTGTAGAGAATCATTTGTGTATTTTTAAGAAAGGAAGCAAACAAAGGAGAAAAGGAAGGAAAAAGGGAGCCGTTCACTGGAAGTAAATTAAACACAAGCAACAACCAAAAATGTTTTCACTTTACTAGATCTTCAGAGATTTAAAATCTTTACAATACTCATATTTGGCAAATATACGAAGAAACATGCTCTCTTGTGTAAGCTACAACAAACCTATTTACAGGGAAATTTCCTACTCATTAACCCAGTGAATCAATTGGGAATTGTGTTTGCACTTACAACGGATACTGAAAATAACAATGGTGTAAATAGAATAAAAGCTTTATCAAGTTAAAAAACACACACACAGGGCTTCCCTGGTGGCGCAGTGGTTGAGAGTCCGCCTGCCGATGCAGGGGACACGGGTTCGTGCCCCGGTCCGGGAGGATCCCACATGCCGCGGAGCAGCTGGGCCCGTGAGCCATGGCTGCTGGGCCTCCATGTCCGGAGCCTGTGCTCAGCAACGGGAGAGGCCACAACGGTGAGAGGCCCATGTACCGCAAAACAAACAAACAAACAAAAAACACACATAGACACCTGAGCTGTGAGTTGAGTTTTACTCAGGTTCTTACTGAACTGAACCTGAACTGGAGACCACCTCTCAGATAGCTCTGATGATCTGCTCTGAGAGGAAGGGGGAGGGGCCAGTCTGTATATGGCCGGCTACGGAACATGCACAGCCAAGCATACATCTCAACAAAAGGTCACTGTTGGGACTTCCCTGGCGGTCCAATGGTTAGGACCCAGCACTTACACTGCCAGGGGCCCAGTTTCGATCCCTGGTCGGGAAACTAAGATCCCTCAAGCCACGTGGTGCAGCCAAAAAACATTTTTTAAATAAAAATTTAAAAAAAGGTCACTGCTAGTCACGAGCAACAGGTATCCATCTCATTTAATGATTCGCGTGTGTGTGTGTTTTCTGTGTATGGGAAGATGCAAGCATCTGGGTTCATTACAATTCTTCTGAGATCTCTATCTATCTAAGGGGCCTGTGTTTCCAAAGTACAGACAGCTTCGTGCTCTTCTTTGTCCTGAGTTCCTCTCAGGGTGCACTGTCCATCAGCAGCTGCAGTGACTAATGATTTAATCCTTGTAGAGCTGGATGGTGGGCATCATTCTTTATTTTACAGTTTACTTCTCTGCCTCATTAAAAACAGAAGTACTGAAGCGGCAAGCCTAGTGTGGCCGCCCCACGACGCCATCAGGAACCCAAGCTCTGCTTCTGCTCTGCCACCCTCAGAGGGGACCTTCAAAGTGCCTCATAGTCCAAAACAGCTGGCAGAACGCCAGCCATCACACCCATATTCCAGACGATAGAAAGGAGAAACAGGGGAATGGGGACTGGCTGTGAATGGGCATGGGATCAGGGCCTCACCTACGAGGAACACCAGCCGAGGGGAACGACTTTGATTTGAAGCCACTTCTCAACACTCACACCACAGCAGCTTGGGTCACTCGTTCAATCACTACATCAGCTGCAGATCAGCGATCCAGCACCTTCTGGGAACCTGATATCGGCCTCGTGGGGGAGGAGAGGGAAAATAGGGACCCTGCTCTTCAAAAACAGCCTAAGGACGGGAGATTAGCTCCCCGTGGCAGCTGTCACAAATGACCCCAAACCTACTGGCCCAGAACAACAGAAGTCCATTACCCTACAGCTCCGTAGGTCAGCATCCAGCGGGGCTCTCACTGGGCTAAGATCGAGGTGAGGGCGGGGCTCGTGGCTGCAGGAGGCTCCCGGGATGAACCTGTTCCCTTGCCTTTTCCGGCTTCTAGAGGCGCCCCCAGTCCTTGGCTCGTGGCCCCTCCCTCCACCTCCCAAGCCAGCACCGGCGGGTCAAGTCCTTTTACAGGCCATCGCTCTGATCCCCCTTCTGTCTCCCTCCTCCACTCTTAAGGACCCTTGGGATCACATGGCACCCATCGGATAACCCCAAACCAAGGCCAGCTGATTAGAGACCTTACTTGCCCTTTGCCATGTAGGGTGACACAGTCACAGGCTCCCGGGACTGGCACGTGGACATCTTTGGGAGGTCACTGTTCTGTCCACCCGAGGGTTATCAGGCCTACAGAAAACGTTCACACACATCTCCTCACACAGCCCACTCGGGAGGTGGTGTTTCCATTTCTTTTTTCTTTTTTTAAGTTATTTAATTTATTTATTTATTTTGCGCTGCGCTGGGTCTTTGTTGCTGCTCGGGGGCTACTCTTTGTTGCAGTGCGCGGGCTTCTCATTGTGGTGGCTTCTCCTGGAGCACGGGCTCTAGGCCTGCAGGCTTCAGTAGTTGCGGTGCGCGGGCTTAGCTGCTCCACGGCATGTGGGATCTTCCCAGACCAGGGCTCAAACCCGTGTCCCCTGCACTGGCAGGCGGATTCTTAACCACTGCGCCACCAGGGAAGCCTGGTGTTTCCGTTTCCAATAGGAGGTTTAATCAACAGAGAAAATACTGACAATCTAGAGATGGCAGATGTTAGTGGGAAATCTCTACAGCTCACAAATGACAACTGAACTGTCTCAGATGGTTTTGTGTGTGTGTGTGTGTGTGGTACGCGGGCCTCTCACCATTGTGGCCTCTCCCGTTGCGGAGCACAGGCTCCGGACGCGCAGGCTCAGCAGCCATGGCTCACGGGCCCAGCCGCTCCGCGGCATGTGGGATCTTCCCGGACCGGCCCTTTGCCATGTAGGGTGACACAGTCACAGGCTCCCGGGACTGGCACGTGGACATCTTTGGGAGGTCACTGTTCTGTCCACCCGAGGGTTATCAGGCCTACAGAAAACGTTCACACACATCTCCTCACACAGCCCACTCGGGAGGTGGTGTTTCCATTTCTTTTTTCTTTTTTTAAGTTATTTAATTTATTTATTTATTTTGCGCTGCGCTGGGTCTTTGTTGCTGCTCGGGGGCTACTCTTTGTTGCAGTGCGCGGGCTTCTCATTGTGGTGGCTTCTCCTGGAGCACGGGCTCTAGGCCTGCAGGCTTCAGTAGTTGCGGTGCGCGGGCTTAGCTGCTCCACGGCATGTGGGATCTTCCCAGACCAGGGCTCAAACCCGTGTCCCCTGCACTGGCAGGCGGATTCTTAACCCACTGCGCCACAGGGAAGCCTGGTGTTTCCGTTTCCAATAGGAGGTTTAATCAACAGAGAAAATACTGACAATCTAGAGATGGCAGATGTTAGTGGGAAATCTCTACAGCTCACAAATGACAACTGAACTGTCTCAGATGGTTTTGTGTGTGTGTGTGTGTGTGGTACGCGGGCCTCTCACCATTGTGGCCTCTCCCGTTGCGGAGCACAGGCTCCGGACGCGCAGGCTCAGCAGCCATGGCTCACGGGCCCAGCCGCTCCGCGGCATGTGGGATCTTCCCGGACCGGGGCACGAACCCGTGTCCCCTGCATCGGCAGGCGGACTCTCAACCACTGCGCCACCAGGGAAGCCCCTCAGATGGTTGTGAACATCACTGAAGAAGCAATATTATAACTCTGATAGTGGGTAGGAAAAAAGCAGCTTCTCAGCCAGCCTATTTCTATTTGCCTACGTTCCCTTCCATTTGTCATTTTCACAATCACAGATGCAGAGTTTGTCTTCCCAGGGTAGAACAGACAGGTCAGAAGAAATATCCAAAGGGATATTGGGAGGAAGAAACAAAACAAAACAGAATTTAAAACCTGGGTCTGAGATGATAAGGTTAGGGTCTCCTAATGTTTCAGGAAAAACAAATTCCTAAAACGTATTGCTATGTCTTACTGGTAAGATGCATACACTCTACCCATCAGATCCTTAAGGTGTATCCTGGCAAAACACTCCAAATTCAAGTATGGAGAATGAGCCCTGAAGCCCCTTTCTGGGAGGAAAAAGGACATTGCTTTTAATCCCTTTTTCAGATGAAGAAATCAGAGCATAAAGTCAAGCAGGTGCACGCCCCATGCGGCACGCCCAGGGCGCAGAACAGAACAGGGCTTCCTTTCCCGAGAGGCCCCACCTGCCCGCCAGACTCTGCGGTCAGCAGGACACACACAGACACGTCACGCGGACACGGCCAAGAGGTGGTCACAGGCGGAGACAGGCTGGGCAGACACTGGGCCAGCGGGGCCTTCCTGCCCCTGCCTTTGTCACATTCTGCCCTCACCCCCTCGTGGGGAAACCTCCCTGCCCCATTTCTTCAGGAGCAGCGTCCCCCGCAGGCGGCTGCAGGCAGGGGGGCCCGACCCCCAGCACTGGGGCCTCCCACTGGACCCCACCCATTGCCGTGGGGGAAGGGGGCCTCTCAGGCTTGGGTCCCGCGAGCAAAGCTGGCCAAGGGGCAGCACGAGTGCCCAGGGGGCAATGGTGCTACCTCCAGGCTTGAAGGGGCCCAATGGGGCAACTCAGCACCACGAGAAGTTCCCACAGGGGGGTCTGGTGGGAAGGAAATGAGCCCAGGAACTCAGGCTCCCAGCTCCCAGGTGACCCAGGTCAGCTCCCACCAGACCTGGGGAGTCAGGAACACGATGGGGGGCAGCCAGGGCCGACTTCCAAATTCCTGAATTTTCAGAGAGCGCCACTGTAACAGTCCTCCAGCCTTAGCTTGAAAACAAAAGGTCACCACCACACCTGCCTGAGGGTCTAGGCAGCCCACCAGGCCAAGGTCCTCAAGAGGGGGCTGGGGAGAGCACATCTTCCAGAAGCTTCGAAGCTCTCATTCCGCCAGACGAGCCGCCTGCAAGGGGAGCCCTGTCTACCGCCTTGGAAACCAGGGAGCCGGGTTAGCACGCAGCACGCCCCACCCCTCACCGTCGGAGGCTCCAAAGCAGGAACCTGCACAACTGGGAGCGGACCACCACTGAGCGGGGCGGCCTGGATGTGTCAGTCCTGACGCTTCTCTGCTGCCGCCCACGACCTCCGGGGCTTCTCAGCTGACCTGGCGGCTGCAACCCCTCTCCCCACGCCACCCAAGCCTGCCCTTCCTCTGCTCAGCACCATTGTCTCCTGGACACGGACTGCTGTGCCCCAGAGGAAAATGATACCTTTGGCTACACTGCAATCACCTCGCGACTTATTTTGAAAACCGTAATTCAGAAATGAGTTTTAAACACAGCATTTTCCGTCTTGCTTGGAATCCTTGCACAAATAACTGATAATTCGAGAGTTAAAACATTTTATCTCCTAGAAAATACCTTTTAAGGAGCGTGCCTCTTCAAAAGGGAAGCTAGCTGGCCCAGAGGTGATAAATACAAGGCTTTACCTCGCTGGGTGGTGACAGCAAAGCCGTCCCCCACTGTAGAATGAAGTGAATCAGCAGCAAGTGGATCAAAAAAAGTTTATTTTGAATATTTAATTTAAAAAAATCATACCTATGAGATGTGCTACAGAAATTCAGATACAAGAATTGCATATAAAACCCGACCTACTCGTGGTAAAGCAAATGCACTTCAGGAAAGAAAACGTGTACCTCATGGTCACTGGCATCCCAACACCAGAGACATTTCCATGTGGTCCCCCGGGAGGACACTGCCCCGGCCACGTGCAGGAGCTGGGCGGGCCTCGCGGTCCCTCCCGGGGGACGGGCTCCCCGCAGCAGCCACGGCAGCGTCTCAGGCCACAGCACTCCCTCTTGTTCTCAGCCAAGTCAATCCATCAGATTTTACTGTCACTTAACACGACATTTTGGCAAAAAGGGCGCGGCCTCCTTGATGGGAAGCGTCTCTGCGGTTCACCATGGGGAAGGGACCTGCCTTCCCCCAGCAGCGGCTCTTTCCCCACAGGGCGGACACAGGCCAGCTGCCCGGGGCTGGGGACAGCGGGAGGACAGTCTTTAAGGGACTGGTGACACTGCAGCGGGGGCGGGAGCAGGGGCCCAGCAGCCCTCCTGGAGGCCGGGCGTCGGGGGGAGGCGAGAGAACGAGGACAAGAGGAGGGAGCCGCGGAGAAAGGGGGGGTCTTTGCTGAAACCCAGCAAAGACTGTGGGATTTCACAGCGCGAGGGGCTTTTCCGACCGAGCCGACAGCTCCCGTACTTTCTAGCGACTGCCCCACAATTCTAACTTCCTATCAGGCCCTCCTTCTGCCTCCAAAACCCTGGGCGGGGACTCCCGCCCCCACCTTGTTGGAGCGGAGGGCGAGAGGCGGGCAGGGACAACACACAATCAGGACCAAAGGTCCCCGAAGTGGCTCCAGGCAACAGTTGATTTGGCAAAAAAAAAAAAAAAAAAAAAAAAAAAAAAAACACAAAACACACAAATCTATGAAATAATTGGAAATTTAATAGACGCTTGATTTGACAAAAAAAAAAAAAAAAACAACAAAAAAAAAAACCTTAAATGCATAGAAACAATCACCGAGTCCTCCAAGGAGCATGATTACAGTATATTAGCAAGTTCTGTGGCGTAAATTTCCAAAAGCATCAGCACAGTATTAAACATAAAAGCAGTGCGCACTCCCTTCGGCACCCTGAAGAAAACACCAGACGGCAGGTGTGGCCACAGACGGCGAGGGCGTGGCCAGCTACCTACTGCCGCAGCTCCACGTAGTTGGCGGGGAAGAGCCCATACCTGCCCTTGCACAGCCCGCGCCACCAGCCATCGTCAATCATCTCGATGTTGGTGATGATGTCGTCGGGGTCGAAGGAGATCTCATCATCGCCCGCTAGGGAGGAGGGCACAGAGAGGGGGCAGCGGTCACACTCGGCGTTCCCTGCTCAGCCACCAGAGGAAAAGCCTCCAGCAGCCCCTCGAGCTGGCGGCCTCCCACTGAGGCTCCATGGGGGTGCAGGGTTCTGGGGGTGCAGGGTCCTGGGGGTGGAGGCTCCTTGGGGGTGGAGGGTTCACTGTCTCCCCTACTCCGTGAAGGTGGCTTTGCACGCACAGGGGCGGACACAGAGACAGGGCAGAGCCCTTCAAACAAAACCCTAACCCAGAGCAGATGAACTGTGGTTGAGGGAGATACAGGAATTCCTTGGACTGTATCTGCAACTTTTCTATAACCCTGAAACCGTTCCAAAATAAATTCTTTTTAAAAATCGTAAATAACGCTCTGAGAGTCAGACTTTGAAGAGACGAACCCCACCGGAAGCCCCGCCACCACCATTTCCAGCCCTCGGGGCAGTGTCTCACCAGCCTGGTAGTCATAGAGGGCGATGGCTGTGATTCCAAGGTCGTTCTCATATTCACCGTAGGTACCCTCCTCTAGAATAAACCAGAACAGGGTCTGAGAGGGAAGCAGAGCTCCACTCTCACTCCCGTCAGACGCCCCTCCCTCAGGTCCGGGTGGAGCCGCCAGTCAGGAGAGGACGCTGCAGGGGTGCCGGGCGTGACTCCGGAGGGTGCACCGTGGGCCGTCGGGCTCCTTCTCCCAAGGGGAGGACCCGGCTCCAAGGAGCGAATCCACGTGTAATGGTCTCGAGAGAGGCACTGACAGTTTTCAGAGTGTCATTTTTTACATTTTAAAGATTGAGCACTACTTTTAGGAAAGGTCATATCATGAACAAATGAATGGCAAGCAGGAGACGGCTGATCACACCTCACGCTGTGCTCAGGAGAGAGCCCTGCCCTGGTGTAGATTCTGATACTGATTTTCATGTCACTCCAAGTGGGAGAATGGGCTTGTGTTATATCTGTCCAAACACATTAAAGGGAACCTCATCTCTAGAAATCAAAAGACCAATTTGAGTGTTCACCCATCCATAAGATTTTCAGAGTGCACAGAAAGCTCCCTCTTCGGAGGCCTCAACGTACTCTGGCTTCCTGGAGACCTCACGAGCTTCTACTCTGATACAACAACAGCAAGAGCCCCTTCCTCCACGCCCAGCCCTCTCAGCGCCCTCAGCACAAGCAGGGATCTCCTGGAACCCCCCGGGAGGCCAGGCCAAGCCCCCTGGGGTCCGGGGCCCGCAGCAGGAGGACAGGAGCCCCGCAAGCATGGCAGAGGTGGGGCAGGTCGGCCAGCAGGGAAACAGAAGCAGAGCGAGGCGGAATGCAGGAGACCCGTGTACCTGCTTGGTAGTGGCCCGGGGCCTCCGTGCTTTCGTAGACGGCCTCCGGGGCATAGGCCTCCCGGTACTCGGTGGCCTCTGTGCTGTACACCGGCTCAGGCTCACCGGTGTGGCTCGGCTCGGCCTGGAACGGAGCCGCGGCCTGGGGAGAGTCAAGGAGACGGTTCCCGTGGCCCGTGCCGGGTCACGACCACGGCCACCCAACCAAGAGAGACACGCGGACCACTCTCGGCCCCAGCTGAGACAAGACAGACACGGGGACAGGGAGGCGTCACCTGCTCACACCCTGCGGACGCCTGGGCCCTAGCGGGTCCCACAGTGCCGAGGGCCAGGCTCCCCCTCACAAGCCCGTCCTCACACCCCCGACACCCTGAGTCCTGCCGCCACCAAAGACCTGCCGGCTGCGAGAGCCCCACTTTCCTGAGGCAGGTCTGGCCCGTTTCCTCTTTGGGTCCCAGCCCTCCCGGGCCTCTGCCAGCAGCTCCACGGCATCACCCGATCCCACTGGCTAGGGCAGCTGAGCCCGCGGGTGGCGAGTTCCATCCTCACCAAACCCTCCGTGGAGGTGAGGCAAGGAAGTGACCAACAAGTCCCATGCAAGAGGACATCAAGAGCGCTCTGCTGACAGCCACCTGAGCCACGACCCCAGTTCCCAACCATCCACCACCAACGGTGGCTTCAACCAGCGTTTCCGACCAGGGTCCACCTGAGGGCACCCTCGTGGGTCAAGAACGGAAGGTGCACACAGAGAGCCCCAGGGGGAGCTGGTGGTCAGGCCTCGGCTTCCCACAGAGGGTGACAGAGGGGTGCGGCAGGCCGGGAGCGCTACTCCAGAGGCCACAGGGCAGGGCTCCACCTGGGCCGGGCACTGGGCGCCACTCCAGGGCTAAATAAGGGGGTGACGGGGCAATTGCCCCTGGAGGTGAAGGGAACAGACTGGAGGGTGAGGGGCCAGACGGTGCTGCAGGGTCGCACGGAACCGCTCAGCGGTCAGGGGGTCACCCCGAGCAGGTCACTGCAGGGACACTGCACACGGCTGCCAGCAACGCCCTAACCTCCTATCTTCCCGCAGCAGCCCCTCCGCCCCTCACGTGGTTGGGCAGGGCTCCCTGCCCCGCCCAGGACAACGTGTCATTCCAGCCTTCTCAAAGGACCAATGGCTCGCTAGTGACGGGCCCAGCAGTGGGCCCTGACAGGCGGGTGCACAGGGGCCCCCTTTGCATGGGATTACAGATTCTAAGACCGCACCCGCCATACCTGCCACACCCGCCAGGCAGAGGGGTGAGCCTACAGACCACCCCAAGGCCCAGGCCCGCGCACGGTGCTCCCGCACCCTCAGCCCCTTTAGGCCTCAGCCGAGTTGAGCCAGTTTCAGTCCCTTGTGACTCAGGGAGCTCTAACTGGTGACGTCCAGGTGAGGGAAGACAGGTGAGTGAGAGGGACAGCGGGACAGAGGGGACTCGGGCTGGGCCGGGTGTGGGTGTGGACGGCAGGGGCCGAGCTGCTCTGGGAGGGGGGCCCGCAGAGCCTGTGGAGACCCGGCCGTGGGGAGCGGGGCAGGCGGCTCAGTGACCCAGGGGTCAAAGGAGCAGGTCCTGGGGACTGAAGACTGGGGAGGAAGGGCCAAGGACAGAGTCTCCGGAGAACACGGTGCTTGAGAGAGGCCAAGGGAGGAGGGCCGCGGGGCGGCGGCCAGGCGGGGATGAGGGTCCTGGAAGGCGGTGTGGTCCGGGTCGAGGGCAGCAGGGAGTGGGTGAGGGAAAGACCCGTGCACCGGCTGGCTGACTCAGGAGAGTGCAGCAGGGCCGGCAGGCGGGTGAGAAGGCCAGTGGGGAAGCCAAGGCGGCGAGAGGCCCCAGGCTCAGGAGGGCTGCCCTCGGGGCACCGGGCAGCGCAGGGAGGGACCCCGTCCACAGGGCGCTGAGCTGGGAAGGGCGTCTCCGGGGCCTCAGAGACTCACGGGCAAAGCAGATAAAAGCACCAACCTCGCAGACGGGGCTGGAAGGCAGCCTCTCCTGGGCCGGCTGGGGCGTGGGCGACGCGGGGGGCGTGGGCTTCTGGGCCCGGGCTTGCTCCTGGAATGCAGAGACAGCGGCAGTCAGCGCGTCACCAGGCCTCCCCGCAGTCGTGCCTGAGCGTGAAGCTGCTGCTGCCGGAGGAAGGAACGGCAACACGGAGCAGACGTGGGGTGCAGAGATGTCAAGGGCGCGTCTGCTCTGCAGCCAAGGTCAGGCGGTCAAGTCTTCTCTCAAGACACAGCCCTGGTGGCCCACGCAGTCCTGCCCCCAGGGCTGACGGAACCAGCCAGAGGCGGCAGTGCCCCCCGCACACCTGATCCGCACGCCCCCACCTGGGCTCCGAGCTGATGCTGTAACGGATTGAGACCTCCGGGGACCTTCTAATAGAGTGAAGGGATTTTGCACGTAGGACGGACGTGAATCTTGGGGAGGCCAGAGGATGGACAGCGGTGGACAGATGCTGACATCCCAACCCCCAAGGTCCTGTGAATGTGTGCCCTTACAAGGCAAGAGGCTGCAGACGTGACCAAGGTAAGGACCCAAGACAGGAGGTGACCCTGGATTACCCGGGTGGGCCTGGTGTCATCAAAGGTCCTTACAAGCGGGAGACAGACAGTCAAAGCAGAGCTTGGGGTGGGGGGGCGGGGCGGGGGGGGGCTCTAGAAGCTGAAAGAGGCAAGGACGCGATTCCCCTCTGCAGCCTCCAGAAGGAAGCAGCCCCGTCACCCCGCCCAGGCCTTCCGGCCTCCAGCCTGTGAGGCAGTAACCGTGCGCCGTCCTAAGCCACCAGTGCTGACGCCTGTGAGGTGGACTTTCTCCACACTACCGATCAGGAACCTGACGGCCTGGGGAGGGAAGTCGCTCGCCCAGGGACACGACAGGAGCAGCAGAAGCAGGAGCCGCACCGTCCCCACCCGCTCCCTGCCTGCTCTGCCAGGCCGCCTGACAGCCGGCGGCGGCACTGCCCTGTGGAAACCACCCCCTCCAGAGACCACACAGCTTTGGACCCCAGTGTGTCTTTGCCTGACCCGCACCAGCAGGACGGTCACGAGTCCTCACGGCGCTGGCAGCTGGCCCATGAGTTAAATCCCTGAGGCAGCATGATTCCCCAAAGGGGCCGGGCCTAGGCCGGGCTGAGCGTGGGCTTCTGGAGACCCGGGCCTGCCGCCCACCACGCAGCGGCACGAGGACCCGTGATGGCCCCCGTCCACCCCGCCACACCCTGATCTGGCGGGGAACAGAGACGTTCCTTCTCGGGGGCACGCTCGCTCCCGAGAATGTGCGGGTTGAGCATCCGTGGCCGCCCCGCCTGCCACAGGGAACGCTTGGATGCGTGCGGGCCGTGTCCTGCCCCAGGAGAGCGCCTCACAACCCAGAGGGCTCTGGTGCGAGCAGTACCACGCCAATCGATGGGAGTCACTCAGGGGACAGGCGGGTGGGGAGAGGCTGGCAGGGGCTGGACACAGCGAGGGACAACACGGCGGAAGGGACGGCGAGAGAACCTCAAAGGCAGAGGGGCTAGACAACAGCAACCGAGAGCCTTCCTCTCAAGCCCTCCAGCCCTTCTGCAGCTTTCAGACTGCAGGGGTCCAATTCCGAGCCATAAAATGAGGAAGGTGTTATGTGAAAACGAGACCAAGTTATCGGAAAAAGTGCCTCCTAGTGTGCACGTGTGTGTCTGCAACAAAGAAAAACTTACAAGCGCCTAACTAAAAACTTAAAGGAGAGACAGCTTTAAAGGTTCTGACAATTAAGGAACGGTATGTGGTAATTATACACGTTTGCTATCATCCCGACTTCACCACGTGTGATAAAAACGTGTTAACAGGGCTTATTTAATTCCCGGCTCCAGCGCCCAGCGTTTCCTGCCCGTCGCATGTTAACTGCCTCAACTGCCCACTCCCCCTTGACGGGCTCTTCAGAGCCCTAACCACTGATCTGAGGAGGAAATGTCCTTAGGTTTAAATAGAGCTTTACAATCTATACAACAACACACGCGTTATTTCAGATTCGACTTCCTAGCCACCCGAGTCGTGGCGATCCCACACCCATTTCACGGGCAAGAACATGGGCCGAGGGACGGCGTGCTGATTCGCATCAGGCTGCCTGGCTGGTAGGCGGCGGAGGTGGACCCGGACCATCAGACGTCAGTCCAGCTGCAGAGTTTTAGGAAGGAGCGAGTCCACACCCTCCTGCTCACCCCTCACAGCTCCCACTTCCACCTTCTCCAGTGCAAAGACAGTTTGTAAAGAATCACAGAAAACACCTGCGGACCCGAGCTCCAGGAGCAAGAGCTACAAGAGGCAGCAGACGGCCTCCTTCACGGGGATTCCTTCTGTGTCCTCAACCTGCCACCCAAGGGGACAGCGGGTTCCCGAGGGTGACGGGTGGGAACAGACTGCGGGGGAGACATGTGGACGGGGGCTGGGCCAAGGGCATGGGGGCCGCCAGCCTGACGGGGGAGGACAGGCCCGCAGTCGCCCAGTGCTAGAGCAGCACGGCTAGAGCCGGGGCGGGTCGACCATCTCGTGTCTGGTGGCAAGAGACTGGATCATCTGTGTGGCTGAAGGCTAAGTTCCTGAGAGCACAGCCTTCGGCGCGAGTTCAAAACGCTTTCTACTGACTACTTTCTGCAGCAGATGCAAGAACGAGCCACACACACGGCCCCGCGCACGCAAGGGGGGCCCAGGCACCGCCCGCACTCACGTCCAGCTGCCTGCGCGCCGCCTGCTGTTCCCGCTGCTGCCTCGCCCTCCTCTGCGCCCGCTCCGCCTCCGCCTGCCGCCTGTCCTCGTGCTCCTTCTCCCTCGCCAGGTTTTCAAAGTTCGCTCTGATGTCACTGGTTTTGCTGCTCACTGCAGAGGAAGGAGAGATTTACTCAGGGCACCACCATCTCCCCCGGACCGGGCCCGCGCCAGGGTGGCCCGTCCCTCGGGAAGCAGGTACCCCAGCTGGGGGCAATGCGCCCCCTCGGCTGCCGGCTCAGTCCCCCACCAGGAACGGCCTTCACCATTGCATGTGCTGCACCCACAGCGGGAAGACGGCATAGCCCTGCATCTGCAATGCTCTTACGTTCCGAACACCACTGTATTCTTTACCACCAGACACTCACAAGGAAAGAAAATCCCCCTAAGGATGCCCTTGATAAAACAGTAGAAAGTACTGATTGTGAGTAGATCTCAACCCTTTTAACATTTTGTGTGACAAAATGGGAGGGCGGAGCCCACTGCGACTGCCCCTGTGGACATGCCGTGGGGCCTCCAGGGAAAACACGTGCAACTATCTGAGATGCAGGGCGAACTGATTTTTCCTGGTACACCATTTTCCCTGAAATGACAATGGACAAACTACGGTTACGCCGTTTGGGTACGTGTCAGACCCTTTCTCCGAGGACGAGCTGAGCCTATCCTGTTAAAAAACAACTACAGTGTTTGTTGTCAGTGGGAAAACTGAAGCTTTCAAGCAAAATCAGAATTTTGGAAAATCCATGTCCACTGCCATGAGTGTGACAATTTCCCGGTTTTACTCAGAGACTCCGCGACGAGGTTGATACTGTTACCGAACGTGACCTGGCGGGCGCTGTATAATGAAAGGTGCCAGCGTGTGGAAGATCAGCGTGACTCGGTGATCGATACTCTCCAATGACCCTGGCGTGATGTCACAAAGTCTTGTTGCGCAAGAGAGACCAACCTTTAAGAAAACCACTGGACGGCTGCCTGCTGGACTGGGGTACAGAGAACACGACCGGAAACGGCCAGTAAAATACCCTTCCCTTTTCCCACTGCTTATCTGGGGAGTCCAGACTTTCTTCACCACCCTAACGTGTCACGAGAGACTGAAGGAGTGAGAAGCAGCTAAGAAAGCTCAGCTGGCCGACACTGAGGAGATTCCACAGAAACGTAACACAACGCTACCCTGGAACCTAGCCAATATCGTATAATAACTGTAAACGGAGAATAATCTCTAAAACCTCTGAATCACTAGGCTGTATATCTGAAACTAACATTGTAAATCAACTAACTATACCTTGATTTAAAGAAATGCTACCCTTCTGCACTTTCTGGTTTTGAAAATGCAATTATTTTTTTCATAAAAAGTATTATGCTAATATTTGATAGTTTCACTGCTTTTAAATGTTTAAGTGAATTAATAAAATGGTAAATTCTTCTCGCCTCTGTTTTAATTCTAACACAGTAAAGATCAGAAAACATAACCCATGTAAACAAAAGTTCTTTGGGGCCTCAGCAATTTCTGCCAGCGTCCTGAGACCAGAGTGTGGGGACTGCTGACCCACAGGGCGTCCACAGGAAATAAATGGTGGTCTCCACTTGCTGCGTTTAACTGACCACTTCTATCACGTGTAATAATTCCCCAACTAAATGATGTTCTCTCAGGCTGGCCCATGTTTAACGGCTCCCCAGCAGACACAAAGACCGCAGGAGGCCCGCGCAGGCAGCAGGCACCGGAAGGGCGGGTTGCGAGCAGCCTGGTCCTCGCCCGCGAGTGAGGAAGGAGAGGGCTGCCTGAACTCATGCAGACGCGGTGACATGCTGCTCAGACACGCCATGGCTGGGGCAGCGGCAGGTTCCGCAGGAACCTCCCAGGGCCTGGGCCCCGGCAGTGAGCAGGGCCCTTGAGGACGTGCAGTTAACCTAGCTCTGCTTTGGGAAGCACCCCCCAAAACAGATCCCCGCCGCCAGAGAGCTTCAACGCCCGTGTCTGAAAGGTGCCTCTGAACCTCTGCAGGAACAAACAGCGTCAAACGGGTAATCAACTGCCATCCACAAAATACACAGATCAACTATGGTCTCCGTTAATGCTTCATCTGCTCCTGCCGACTCTCCTTTCCCCCTTTAGCACTGTCCTGGGGACACCACACAGCGTGGAATTTCTCCCGGGAAAAACCACGGTGCTGCCAGGGGGTCTGCTAGGACTTACCTGCTTCAACAGGGACAGTCTTCTGATAAGTGGAGGCCACAGTGGCAACGTCCTCAAAGGTGGAAGCGTTCTACCGAGACAGGAAAGGGGAGATCAGGAACACATTTTTCTTTCTTCCTTTCCTCTCCCTGCACAAAGGCCTGCCCCAGATCTTCCAAAAGAACCAACCAGAGAGCCCAAAGATTTCATATCCACCTGTTCTGCACATTAACAGAGGCATGAAAAGTGTGTTGATAACACATTGGCTGGTGACCATACGGGTCAGTGTCAGAGAATAAACACACCTATGGCGGGGCGGGGGTTGGGTGGGGGGCGGTGAATGGGCAGGGCCAGGATGTTTAGGGCAGTGAAACTACTGTGTAGGAATCGACAGTGGTAGATACGAGTCACTACACGCCTGTGCAAACCGGCAGAATGTACCATCCCAGGAGAGAACCCTAAAGCCGACCTCAGCGCTGGGTGCCTACGATGTAGGCTCAACGTAGGTTCACAGATCATAACAAATGGACCACTGGGTGGGGGAGGGGAGGTAAGGAGTATACAGGAAATCTCTGCACCTTCCTCTCAAATTTGAGCAAATTGCTCAAAAAAAGCAGAAAAACCAAAAACCCTACCACGAGCCTCCATTTCATAACCATAAACCAAGCACGTGTTCCTCCCAAGCTCTCGCCACGGACAGAATTTGCAGGGGAGCCCAGAAGCCTCTGCTGAGCTGGGAGAGGACCTGGGACGTACAAAGGCCCCCCGATCTTCCACCTCTCCCAATAAGTGTGACTCTAGTTTCGTTCTGTAGGGACCCAACTCTGTGAGACTAAAAGGACAGCAACAACCGTCCACGTAAAGGCTGACACGGGTGCGGACTGACAGCTCAGGACAGCACTGGCCGCTGGGCACAAACGCTTCTCAGGGAAACACGCCGGGGGCTCAGGACGGTCACTGCTTTCCTGACACAGGAACCGGAAGAAAGGATGCATGGAAGGAAGCCTGTGACCAGCTGACCCTGAGGCCGGCCGCGAGCAGCAGCTTTGGAAAGTGCGCACGGCCCGCACCAAGTTCAGGCGCAGGCAGCTCCACAAGGGCGGCAGTGACCCACGGGCTCTGATCGGCACGTCTGGGGACTGGCCCCGAGCCTCCCGCCAAAGCCCCCTTCTCCTGCCTCCTCCTCCATCTCCGGGGTGGCTGCTCGCCTGCCCAGACCACCCCCCTGCTCTGCTCCCCAAACCTCCCCAGCTCTTTCCAGAACAACCTCTAAGGCCCCGCCCCCACCGGCTCTCCCACGAGGCTCCTGCCTGCCCTGCGGCCTCGGCGGGGAAGGGGTCAGCGCCCCCCAGCTTCTGGGCCGTGGCTCCTGCACACCCGCTGCCCGTCCCGTCCGGCCAACTCTCCAGCACGATGCTCAGAGCCACCTCTCTGCCTTCGCCCACAGGCTGCTGGCAAACACCACGACCCCAAGCCTCTCGTTTCCAGCTGCGGGGTCCCCACCACACTGCACCTCAATCACCAAGACCCGCCCACCGACTACAGCCTTCCCCTCTCCCGCTGGCCACCCTCCTCCACCTGGGCCCAGCTCCCCACTCCCCACCGTCCAGCCTGACCAACTCAAGGTCTCGGCCTCTCCTGGGGCTCACCTGCCGGGAACCTCGCACCTGCTTCCAGCACCCACGGGGACTACGTCAGACCTGAGTCCCTGCGCCGCCCGTCCCAGGGATGATCTCATGCTGCCGACAAGGCTGAGACCGGGGAAGGTGCCTCACCCTTCTAAGCCCTGGGCTTCCCAAGCGCACAGCACAGACCACCAGCTGGCCGCAGGGGCACCCCGCGCACCCGCCCCCCCACGCCCCAGGGTCTCCCTGCCCCTCCCTGTCTATGGCCTGGGCTCCTCCCACCTTAAAACAGAACCATCCCCTCAGCTGACAGTGCCCAGCTCTCCCTGATCATGGCCCAAACGTGCCAACGCCACGGCTCCCTCCCTCCCACAGCCCAGACCCCTGCCAGATGCCAAGCGGCCTCGGGGCAGAGACGGCCCCTCCCCCCCTCACAACTCTACCCTCAGACCAGCACCAGTGGACCCTGTGGGCTCCCCGCACCTCACCAAGTGCCCTGCCCAGTCTCCTGTGACCAGCCTGCCCGCTGCCATCCCACAGGCGTGGCCCGTGGCCCCCTCGCCTCTCTGCAGGCTCCCCAACTCCACCTCCGTCTGCAGGCACACCCCCTACCCCCTCCATCCCCACTACCTGCGCCGCCTGGCAGCCCAACCAGCGCCCACGGGGGACTCATCCCACCCAGCCCTGCCCCGCCCCCCGAGTTCCTGAGCTCAGCAGACGGCCCCACCATCCACCCGGGAGGCCCTCCCCCGCCCCCCTTAAGCGCAGGGGCTTCGGCACCCACGCTGCCTCAAGGAAGCATCTCTCTTCCTCCGCCGCCATCCCCAGGGCGAGCCAGAAGCACCCCGATCAAAGCGCTGAAGCCGCCTCCTAACTGGGGCCACGGCCTTGCGGCTTCCCCCACGATCCACTCTCCACCCCGGGGCAGGGGGGCTGCTTGGTGCACGTCCTCTTCACGTCATTTGCCTGTCAAACCCTTGCAGGGCCGCTCAGAACCCACCTGATGAAACACAGAACCTCACCAGGGGTCCGCAGAGCTCCCTGAAGTGGGTCGTGACCAGCCACTCACCACCCGCCCCCCTGCAGCGGGCCCCACCTGGCTTCTCTCAGACCTTCTGTATCTGCCACGACGCCAACCCCAGGCCCGCAACGTCCTCGGTGTCCCCGTCCCCACGCCCACACACACACTGGCCCCGTCCTCCCTGGTGAGCTCCCACCACCCGCAAAGCCGAGCTCAGACTCGCACCCCCTTGGGACACTCCCGGCCCCGCGGTCAGAGCCCTGTGCTCTGCCGCTCGCTCCCAGGGCCCACACGCGGTCACGTGACGGGGTGCCCCGAGGGGTCAGCTGGGAGCCTGATGGAAGGGGAACTCCACAGGGACCGGCCCTGGCACCCAGACGCCCGACCGGGCAGGGCGGCCTCAACCTCGGTCCGGCTGAACCGACGGGAGACAGACCACGCCCGGTCCCCAGCGATGACCGCTCCACGCGGCTTGTGGGTCTGCTCCTCTGACGTGGCTGGAATTTAGACCAGAAACCCAACCACCTGACGCACTGAGACTCTGAAACCAAGCAGGAGGGACCAGCTGGACAAGGGCACCCCAGGGAGAGCCAAGCGTGGAGCTGCGCAGCCGTGTCACCCTGCCTCTGGGGACCCCCTGCGGCGACGCGCACCTTCCGGATCCACCTTCCCCAAGACGGCAGGCCCCGCGACGCGGCCAGCGTGACCAAAGAGCTCGGTTTCCAGATGAGTTCACTGCCAAGTACGGTCACAGCCACGTGTCTGGGAGGCATTCGCGACGGCGGTCCAGCGCTGCGCCTGCCTGGCCGGGGACCCCGCACCCCCCAATACGTGACAGGGACAGCAACTGCCTCAGAGCGTGGCCTCGAGGGGTCCAGGAGAGGACACCCGTGACACAGGAGACGAAGCCACACCCGTGACACAGGAGACAAAGCACGGCACGTGTGTCAGCTACTGGCACCGCCACGGTGATGACACGCCTGCCTGAAACGTTCGCGCTTCTGCAAACACACGCCAGGCACCCACCAGAGACCAGAGACCACCCAGGGACCAGCCATCCGCCTGCCAAGAGCGTCAGACGCCCGATCCTCTCAGCAGAAAACACCGAGCCCCGGACGTGAAGCACTCACCTTATCCATCCGGTCCTTCTGCACCCCGTATTTCCCACCGAAGCCTCTGGAGTAGTCTGCAATGTGACAGCACGGCACTTAGTCTCGGGCTGAGGTCCGCCAGCTGCCGGCAGCAGGCACATGCAAACAGGTCCAGAAAGAGCCCGAGAAAATGCACCCAGAGCAATAGAACGAGAACATGGAACGACGAGCCTTTGCTTGCAAGGCGAGTTGGGCTTCTACCCGTGGTGCTCGGCGGCAAGCAGGTGAGAGGCAGGAAAGAGGTGTGGCATGCTCCCCGCGTGCTCCCGGGGGACAGGGGTGCGGGCGGCAGGCAGGGCGCCACCTCCTAGCACAGTCTCTGCTCTGCGCTCCTGCTCTACCGAGTGCTGAAAAGAGGCTCAAGCGCAGGGATTCCCTCGTTTTACTTATTTTTTTCTCTTGCTTTTTTAAAAGAGAAGAGGTTTCCCAGAACGTCTACCAGCCAAATACTTATGTTGCCGCCAACACAGGTCTATGCGACGGTCACACTGCCGTGCAGTATCAACGCCACGTCCACGCGGTGTGCCGCGTCAGCCCGGGGTCATTCTCTCCCTGAACACTGGGGCTGAGCACCTAAACTCAGCCCCGGAAAATGAGGACACGACTCTGCCAACTGTGTGTCCCGGTTCTAATGATCAAACCTGAATTTTGACAGACATTAGATAACTGCTCTGAGCAAAAGCACGTTTGCCATCTGGACTCCCAATATATGCACCCAGAAACCTGTCGAGTTCCAGCTTTGCGTACGTACTGTCTGGTTCTGTGTGAAGGAGTCACACAGAGATGGTGTCATCAAAAAAACTAGCAAAAACCAAAAAACCACCACCACAAATGAGACACAGAAACCACGTGGACACGCCTGCCCCACGCCCCTGGTCCAAGGCCAGTTTCTCCCGGTCTCGGAGGCAGGGAGGCGGCCTACGCGACACTCACAGGAGTCCCAGCAACAGCAAGCGCTGCTGCGGAAGGCCGCCGGGAGACCAGAGACAGCCGACTCCAGGAGCGAGGCACGGCACGGGGTTACAGTGACCTGCACCTCATGCCACCTTTGACCAGACACACACCCCAACGGTTACGGGACAGAAAAAAGTCAACAGGGAAGAAAGGGTGCGAGTGAATTCCGCTCTGGCACAGCACTGGGCTGGAAATGCCCAGGTGCCCCTGCAGGTGACAGCGGGTGACTCGGAGGCTGAGCCCTGAAGCCTGTGCTAGAAGTGGCGGCACTGGGCGGGGCTAGGGGGAGCCGGGGAGCAACTGTGCCTTGCTGGGACTCGTGCTTGGCCAGTCTCTCCTTGTAATCAAAGCCCACAGCACAGGGGTCCTGCCTCTCGGACTGAACACCAAATCTGCCTCCGAAACCAGTCTTATAATCTGAAAATCCACAGGTGACAGTGGAGAAAACAACCGAGAGGAAACACAAGTTTGGTTAGACTCAAACACGTTGCCTGGAGGAAACAAGGGCTGCGCCGAGCTCGGGGACGACAGAGCCAGCTCCCAGTCTCACCAATAGTCACAAAGGGCTCAAAAGGTTAAAGGACAGACAACGTCTGAACACGTGGCCCAGGCCCGAAAGCAGGTTAGCAACTGTATTTGAGCCGATTCGGAAAAGCCGCTCCGTGCTCCAGGACTCTCTGCGGGGCCCCGCCCACGCTGCAGACAAGAGCACGCGTCTCTGCTCACTTGAAGAAAGAGACACGTTACAAACACGGCCCACCCCACAGCCGCGCAGCTCCCCACCGCGCTGGCTGCAAGCCCGGGGCCCCAGCAGCCACGCTCCCAGGGACGGGGCACCTCTCGGGCTGGGACCACCGTGCCGCCCCTGTGGCCGCCCGGAGCGGCAGGCAGCAGCCCCTCAGGAACACTGCCGCAGCGGCTGGGGCTTCAGGGCCCAGGCGAGCACAGGTGCCCTGCCCCGCCCAACCACAGCCCCCCAAGGGGGAAGGGGGAATCACTACAGGCGGAGGGGTCCTTCCAAAGCCGTGGGGACAGAGGACCCCTCCCCCACTGAAGACAGGACAGCACTGCGACACAAGTACCATGAGGCCAGGCACACGTGGACCTGTAAACAGAAATGAACTTCTCGAAGGGCCTCGTGGGCGAGCAGCCAGCGTGAACGTACCTTTTTGGGATTCGTGCAGATGCAGCTTCTCCTGGTGATCCCAGCCAAGGGCACATTTGTCCTGCCTGTCTGTCTGCACACCGAACTTCCCTCCAAAGCCTTTCACGTAGTCTGCGTGGACAATAAAAGGCCACAATCGAGTATTAATGGGCAGCCTGCGTAACAGGGAGAAAGCAGGTTTTCCGTGAAGTTCAACATACACAATTCACTAAACCATCCTTTCTCTTCCTGACCTTTGGTGAAAACTGCAGGTGACATTCATTAAGAGGACCGCCTCGTAGTGTGTCAGGAAAATAACCTCATCTACCATCTCCGCACCGTGGATTAACACTGACGGGACCCCCTACGGGAACCCGCGAAGCATGCAGTGTCACAGCACTGACGCGCCACTGGGTCTCACCACTTACAGACGTACAACACGTGGCCCCTGCTACAAGCCACGCCGCTGCAATGTTCAAGCTAAAAGAGGTCTAAGGACTGGATTTCTTAGTTAACAGCTCTGTTTCTAGATTTTCTGTTTTACAGTTCAATGTTTAACAGAAAGAGACATCCACCCTAAGGGTTCCCAGTTATGTTCTGTTTTTCCATTTCTGTTCTGGTTATCACCTATCATGTTAATAGCCTGCTAGCTGGACAATAAGGTAAAACTGAAGCCACCTTTCTGCGACTCGTGCTTCTCGGTTTTGCCTTGATACTCAAAGCCGACCGCGCTCTTATCCACCTTGTCCTTGTCGATACCATACTTGCCACCAAAACCTTTGGAGTAATCTGAAAACAAGAAAAGTACTGTTCATAAACCAGTCACAAGATCAGCGAACACGCTGTGGATTTCAGCAGTCTTTAAGGAAGGATTTTGATCACTCAATTTAAAAAAACAAACCTAAAGTCTCTGAGGCTCACTCTAAGATCACTCACGCAGGAAACATTTAACAGTATTATTTGTATGTAATGATCGAACTATGAAGTGTAGCAAGCAGAGCAGACGAACAACTGTAGCGCCTCTCCTTCACCACAAAAGACAGCACGAGATAACAGGGGACATAAAGTTTCTGAACTCAGGATGAGCCACAGGGGCAAGCTCTTGGAGGGTCACCCCACCTCCTAACCAAAGCTAGCAGAGCTGTGCTGGGGGGCACCGCCAAAGGAACAGGACAAACAGGGACTACCTTCCAGAAATGTCAGTTCAACTCAAAGCTAAGTTATTATTATACTAAATCGCTGTCTTTACACTAAGGCGTGACTCCATCACGGACCCGTTAGCAGAGGAGAACGCACGCAGAGGTCAAATCCCTTCCTGGAGCGCCTAGGGCTGCTCCCGGCACTGGGCCTCTGCCCTCCGACGGCCCAAAGGCGTATTTATTCTTCTTCAAGGGCATCTCGGGGAGATAATCTGGTGAAAATGAACAGGATCCAACAGCAGGTGCTGACTGGCAGTGGGCATACGGGGCAAAGGAGTACAGGTGTGTGCCCAGCAGAGAGAGAAGGCAGAGTTTAAAGGAACCCCATTCAGCAGGCCCAGCGGCCTCAGGGCAGGCAGGCCCCGCCAGGTGTAAGGCAAGCAATGCCCTCAGCAAACAGGAGCCCCTCAGGCCCAACAGCCACCCGTTGGGGAAATGCCAAGCCAGTGGGGTTTCCAGTGATGGCTTTCGTTTTTGTTTCTTAAAAAAATCTGGGGTTTTAAAAAGTACGTGAGCTCTCAGTTTACACGCTGGCCATTATTCAAATAACTTACATGTGCAGGCCAAACAAAACAAACAACGCAGAACCACCAACAGATCAGGAGCTCTGCAGCGGGGGTTGAATCTTTTAAGTCAAGCTCCATGAACACACACCTCAGCGGGCAGAGGGCCGTAACTGATCACTTACATCACAGTGAAGGGAAAGTCAGGATGGCTTCTAAGGACAATCTAGAAGGCTCTATCAAAATTTTAAATTCAACATCTTTTGACCCAGCAACTCCATTGCTAAGAATTTATTCTTTTAAATAATCACTTACGTATATAACAGAATATTCACTGCAGTCAATTTTTTTTTTTTTTTAATGAATTTACTTATTTTATTTTCAGGTCTTGGAGTTTACTTCGGGTTGGGTCTTTGTTGCCGCACGCAGGCTTTTCTCTAGTTGCGGTGAGCGGGGGCTACTCTTGGTTGCGGTGCACGGGCTTCTCCTTGCAGTGGCTTCTCTTGTTGCGGAGCACGGGCGCTAGGCGTGCGGGCTCAGTAGTTGTGCCTCGTGGGCTCTAGAGCGCAGGCTCAGTAGCTGTAGCACGCAGGTTTAGCTGCTCCGTGGCATGTGGGATCTTCCCGGACCAGGGCTTGAACCCGTGTCCCCTGCACTGGCAGGCAGGTTCTTAACCACTCCACCAGGGAAGTCCCTGCAGGCAATTTTTAACATCAAAAACTGGAAATAACCTAAATTCCACATTCCAGAGAGGAACAGTTAACTGGACCACAGAACACAGGACTCAGAAGTCATCAAAATTACGACAAACCGCGACTTCCTTGGTGGTCCAGTGGTAAAGAATCGGCCTTACAACGCAGGGGACGTGGGTTCAATCCCTGGTCAGGGAGCTAAGATCCCACGTGCCGCGGGTCAACTAAGCTCGCGTGCCTCAACTAGAGAGCCCGTGTGCCGCAAACTACAGAGCCCATGTGCCCTGGAGCCTGCACGCCACATCTAGAGAAGAGAAAACCCAAACGGCACAACTGGAGAGAAGCCCGCGCACCACAACAAAGAGCTCACGTGCCCCAACTAAGACCTGACGCAGCCAAAAATAAACAAAATGGATAAATAAATAAATCTTTAAAGAAAAAAAAAATACGACAAACCACCTACATCATCCAGAAAGTAACAGGGACATCCAAACACTTTAAGTTAGAAAAATTATATAAATATAACATAAACCGATTTGCGTCAGGGCAAAGTCCCCTGGGTGTGTGTCGGTGAACGCATGAGAGACGACGGGGCCCGGGGTGCCTGACGGTCAGCAGGGCGCCGCTGCGGCCCACCTCTCTGCGACTCGTGCTTCTCCGTCTTGCTCTGATAGTCGAAGCCCACGGCGCTCTTGTCCACGCGGTCAGACTGCACGCCGTACTTGCCACCAAAACCGCTCGAGTAGTCTGGGGAGACAGGGCAGCGGTCAGGAAAGTGTGTCAGGCCACGTGCCACCTTGGTTAGGCGAAACAAGACTCACCAGGAGGTCAAGCACGCATCTTAAAATGTACAACAAGCTACCCGCTGTCACACACGGGTGACGCTGGACGCGTCCATGTGCCTCTGCAGTCTGGTCCCCTTCGACTACTGAAGGGCAGAGGTGAGCTGCAGGCCCACTTTGGGAAGTAACCGTTCAAATAAAGGTCAGTGTATAAAGACAGCCACGCAGCTGCACGGGTCTTTACCCGACCCCTCCAACACACCGCGCCAGGCGGGCTGGGGGGGCCGCGGGGCCTGGAGCGCTCCCAGGCCGAGCTCCTTCCCTGGGTCATCGGACGACCCGCAAGAGGCAGAAGTAAACAAGCTGGCAAAGAACACCTCAAGGGGGCTTCCCTGGGGGCGCAGCAGTTGAGAGTCCGCCTGCCGATGCAGGAGACGCGGGTTTGTGCCCCGGTCCGGGAAGATCCCACATGCCGCGGGGTGGCTGGGCCCGTGAGCCATGGCCGCTGAGCCTGCGCGTCCGGAGCCTGTGCTCCACAGCGGGAGAGGCCACAACAGTGAGAGGCCCGCGTACCGCAAAAAAAAAAACCTCAAGGGACTTCCCTGGCGGTCCAGTGTTTAAGACTCCACGCGTCCACTGCAGGGGGCACAGGTTTGATCCCTGGTCAGGGAACGAGGATCCCATAGGCTTTCATTTACAAAAAGGCTTTACCAGGGAGCATTACCTCATAAAGATTAGCCTACGCCGTGTTAAAAGACACACGTACACGCTGAAAATGCCAGTAATTTAACGGCTCTGTTTCCATCCTCAGGGGAAAGTTAGTTTTGCCAACCACGTTAGAGAGGAACTGTTCGGGGGCAACGCTGCACGGATGAGGGGAAGCAGCTTCTGCTGCCACACCGAAGGCGGCACAGGGACACGAGATGCCAGCGCTTCGTGGGCTGCGTGGCGGGGACCCCACTGTCACACCACACCCAGAAGACCAGACACCTGAAGGCGACAGCAGTGAATTGCCCGTGGCAACACCCCTGCCCCCAGGAAGAGGCCTCGAGTGACAACGTGCTCCTGCCCTTCAAAAGCAGGTGGGGCTGCCTTCCCATCACCGGGGTCTTTCACATCTCACCTTTCTGCGAGGCGTGTTTCTCAGTTTTCCCCTGGTACTCAAAGCCCACAGCAGACTGCAGTCACAGAGAAAAGGGAAATGCAGTTTTAAATGCCTGGATCCACGATGCATAGGGCACTTTAAAAAACATGAACCATGTTACCTTTTGATCTTTGATTTCCTAAGCCATTAACACCAAAGCCCTGCTGTTTTGAATTCGTAACCCATGAAACGCTCACAGAAGCCCGGGCGGGGGGGG
>NW_006792775.1:3392208-3394842 GCF_000442215.2 Lipotes vexillifer
GGGGGGGTGGGCGCTGCCAGGGCCAAGCTGCGACCGTAGCGGCCTGTCCCTCCCTGCCTCCCCCCAGTGGCCGACCCCCTCGGAGCGAGCTCAGCCACAGGACACCGACCTGGGCCGACTCCCATCAGCCCGCTTCTCAAATGGGCTCCCCAAGAGCCACACGAACAGCAGGAACAAGGCCCGGCACTGAGGTGGGCGCCACGCACGCAGTCCAGGGGAAGGGCAAATGTGGGACCGGGGCCACACACAGCCAGGCCTAACCCCCAAGCCCAGGCTCGCAATGCTACGACATAAAACAAAGGGGCTGACAGCCCTGAGCCAGGGACTCGAGAACAGTGGAGCAGCATCCGGACGCTCAGCACAGCACGGGAGGCGGGCGGCACTCTGCCAGTCCGCTCTGAACACCCTTGGGGGATCCCTGTCACAGTGACATCCAGGCAGGGACAGTGAGTGTAAACAGTCCCCGCTGCATCCTTGGACAAATCTAAGGCTGTCCCGGGGTCATCCGATGCGTAGATACCAACATGGGGGTTTCTACAGCAAATCAGTAAAAAAAAACCCTTACACTTGACTGTTCTTCCGTTTGTTTGTTTGTTTGTTTATTGCCACATGGCCTGTGGGATCCTAGTTCCCCGACCAGGGATCGAACCCGGGCCCCTGGCAGTGAGAGTACAGAGTCCTAACCACTGCACCGCCAGGGAAGTCCCTGTTCTCGCCTCTTAAAGGGCCAATCATCTCAAAGCAACTGGAAAGGGGGGCCCTGTGAGCCCTGTGGTCAGGACACCCACCCCGCAGTCCCACGGAGTCAAGAGGCCCGGAGCCACACACCTGGCGGTGGGCTCTGACCTACGAGGACTGGCTCCTTGCCCTCCCCGGGCGCCAGCTGCCCAGGATGCTTCACTCACCTGATCAACTCTGTCCACTTGGACACCAAACTTGCCTCCAAACCCCCGGACGGAGTCGACCTGCGAGCAGTGCTTGGAAAGCTTCGACTGATACTCATGGCCGACAGCTGACTGGAACAGGTTGCAAAAATAAAGTGTCAGACACCCGCCAGTATCACCACATTGCCCGCCCCCATGTGGGGTCTAAGGGGGAAGCCCGCACCTGTGGTCAGCGTTGGTGACCCTAATTGAAACCACTCAACGTGGAAGTTAGCCTGGGGGGAGCTGCCTCCCGGGGGGCATCGCAAGCCATGGCCACCGGTCAGGTGTTCCCCGAACTCTCTCCGTTATCGGCCTCCCCAGAAGCTGCCCAAGAAGCCCGGCCACAAGGGGGGCTTCTGACATGACTGGGCATGAAGAGCCAGGAGGCCAGGCCCCATCCGGAAACCGCAGAGCCAGCAGCCTGCAACATGACTCCTGAGACCCAGTTCCGGGAAGACCGCTGGCAATGATCACCCTACTCAAACAGGACATTTTCACAACACAGGACCCAGGAATCAGGACACAGCATGCATTTTGCTAACAAATCCAGACACGGGTGTGCTGGAGTCACGCCTCGCGTTCACAGTCAAGAGCCACTGTGCGTCCAGCCTGTCCGGGAGCGGAGTGGGCCCATCAGCACATCATCAGCCCCACGGACGGGCAGGAAGGGAGTTTGGTGACATCCTCTCAAGGTCACGTGCCAAACAAGCAGTCCACCCCAGGGTTTCCACGGCGTTTCCCACGGTGGGGTCAGCAAACCGTGGCCCAGGGCCCACGCCCGGCACTGAGGCTTTTTGTAAATGAAGCTTTTTGGAACATACCACCTCTATGCACTCACAGAACGTCTACGGCTGCCTCTGTGTCTCGACAACGCAGCTAGTTCAGGAGCTGCCTGAGACCCTGTGGAGGCCGCGAGGGCCGCGAGGGCCCTGAGCGGCACCCCCGTCCTGCTCCAGCCTCCCAGGCCCCTCACCCTCAGTGCTCGGCACCAGGGTCCCAGGCTCCCTCAGCAGGACGGACAGTGGTCACGGACCCCTTGGCGGACATCGAGGACACAGGATGCGTGCCTGCCACGTGACCCAGCACGGGGCGAGAAGGCACATCCAAACCCTGGTTAACTATTACTCCAGTGAGCCACCCTACCTCGGGCCCTCCTACAGTGAGGGACCCGCTAGCGCACCGTGGACCCCCTTCCTGTTTATCTAGAACTTCAGCAGCTGGGTTTGGGATCCAACCACTGTGGAGTCACCGCCACAACTGAGAACTCTGCAGGCCACTCGGAGTGTGCATTCTTTCCACAGCCCAGGGAGCAAAGTAGGTTCTACTTTAAAGTTCGGAGCTGTTACTTTCTCTCCTTTCTGGGTTGGTTCCGACACCCGTAGCTAACAACAGATCCACAGCACCGCAGCCTCGGAAAACCTCTGCGGCAGAGACCACCCACCCGCAGCTTCTGGGTCTCACCCAGAGAACGTCGGCAGAGTAACACGGAGGCAGCAGCACGCAGAGAGGATTCCCCAACTTGATTCTTCATCACAAAGAAGTTCTAAGGACACTGCTCTGAAAATATGGCCAGTGACAGCTTATTAATTTTTCCAACTTTTTGATCAAAACAGATTTATCCCTCAAATTGCGCTTGACCGTATGTTGACAAGACCGTATTTATTATCAAACAGTCAGCACCGGGCAGAGCGCTGCCAAAAGCAGGAAT
>NW_006792775.1:3394891-3396605 GCF_000442215.2 Lipotes vexillifer
GCAGGAATGTACACTGGTCCCGACATGTGCCTGGAGAGGAACAAAACCTGCATCATGGACCACGGCCCCCTGTGAGCCCCGAAAGACGCGTGGGAGATGCTCAGACCACAGCGCACATGGGATCCCAATGGCTGCTGCACCTTCCCAGTCCACAATCCTCTCACAAGTAGATGCCTGCCCAAGATGTGTTTTTTTCTGGAAGTCTCTATCACGCAGTCTCAACATGCAGATCTCAGGGCTTTTTTTCAATTTCTGGAAAGGACAAGTTACAAATAACTTCAGGATTACTTGTTTCGGTTTGGAACCTTAGTGATTTCTGATGACAGGCTGGTCCAGTGGCGCTCCCGTGAGCTGCCAGGTGTGCAGGGAGGTGCAGGGGAGGAAGCACCCGCCGACCGCGGTGCCCCCCGCTGGATCCACCTGAGGGGAACCGCCAGCTGGAGTGAGAGCTCGGTTCCCTGAGCCGCCCGGGTGCCCGTCAACACACGGCTCCAGGCACTCACACACCGTCCGCCGAGCGCCTTCACGGTGCCAGGCCCAGCACGAGGCGAGGACAGCTCGTCCAGGCCTCGATAGGAAGGACAGCACCACGCAGGAGTGACACTGACAGAGGGCAGCACAAAGCACGGGGAGAGGCAGCCGCGGGCCGGCGGGAAGCCTGCAGGAGCAGAGGGGCCTGGGCCACGGGTGCTGGGGTGATGAGGCTCAGCCCACACAGGGCAGTCCGGCAGCAGCCCAAACAACTGTCTCACTGTCCTTATCCAGGGCTTCCTGGTACATCTGCAACGTTCTCCCCAACAGGTTTTTCCGACCCAGAGCTGGGGACCCAGATTATACTGAACGTCTCTTTGCTTTCACTCCCTGTAACCCTGAGAGCCTGGACTCTGTTGGGTGGGAAAGGCTTCTACCTACGTGATGCTTTCATTGCCCGAAAAACATGGGGATTTTGCCCGTTTGTGCTCCTAAAAGCCACCAGATTTTCTAGGATCCAAAGATGGTTTCTGCTCCCCACACCCCTGTGTGCTGTCCAGACGTCTCTGGGAGTGACGAGGTCACTGGGGGCGTCCCTGTCTCTCTCCTGCAGCCTGCCCTTCACAGACTCCGTCTCCAGGCTCATTTCAGACCTGGCTTGGGGTGCCCACAGGTCCCCATGTATCCACTCTGTGGTGACAGAGCCCAGACGGCACACTGTGACACAGCCACGTCATTCCAGGCCCAGCTCAGATGTCGAGTCCGATCCAGGCACAAGGGGGACAGGGGTGGAATTACAGCCCAGAACCCAACCCAGCTGATACCTCTGCACAGAATAAAGGCAGACATCTCGCATTACCAGCCTGGGAAAAACCTACCTCTCTGGGGACGTCTCAAGACTGCAGACCTGCAGTCTTCACTTCACTGCAAACGCGCTACGGTCTACCGTCCTCTCTGCAGGGCGGACACCAGCCCCGCCAGCTGATCCAGTCCCTTCTCTGAGTGCCAGCAAAGGCTGCTGCACTGTTAACAGCTTCAGTCTCCACCTACTTGGACTTGCCTGCCCCCAGCCTGGTGGGCAGTGGCATGACGCCGGGGGCCAGGGTCCTCTCTGAAGTTCACTAAATGTGGGAAGGACGACAGCACGCCTGCCGTGAACCAAGGCCCGCAGACTCGGCTCCGGTCTGCAGATGAGTAGCATTCAGGCCGCAGGCTGAAACGCCGCGGTGGCGACCATACCCGC
>NW_006792775.1:3396626-3405250 GCF_000442215.2 Lipotes vexillifer
AACCGCCGCGGTGGCGACCATACCCGCGGTCAGGCAGTTTCCAGGCCTCAGTCCTGGTCACAGAGCGGCCGCTGGCAGAACCTGATCTCCCGCTCCGGGGCTGCCGACACACCACCCACTCCCCAGCAACTCAGCATCTTAAAAGACCTTCCAAAAACGGGAGCCCTTCGCGGGCAAGGTCAATGGAGAGAGGATTACTTCTGGCAAATCCGTCCTCAACAAGTGGACTCCCAACTTTTCATTCATCTAAGGGGGAGGCTCCTGAGTGACCACTCTGCCGATTACGGTGAGGTCAGGCACGCCAGGACCCACCGCGACGCGGCCGGGCACTTACTCTGTCCATTCTGTCCTGCTCCACACCAAACTTCCCTCCGTAGCCGTGCGAGGCTTTGGGTCCCGTTTCGAGCTCCTTCTCCTTGAGGGTCTGGTGTTCTTGAAACACATTCTCTCTCAGCTTGTGTATGCTTGGGGGGAAGAGATCAAACAGGAAGAAACCGGTCAGACAGACGTGCGTCCTTGCTTTCCAGGGGGACAGACGAGGACAGGACGTGTCATCTCGGCAGATCTGCAAGGTTTCACTACTCGGTGGCTCCCCAATCCCTGTCTCCCTTGTGCTTGCTTTATTGTTCCACCAGCTGGTCCCCCAACTTCAGCAGTTCTCAGACTCAGATGCAAGTTAACAGAAAAAAGAAACTGATCTGAACTCACACAGTGAGTCATCCCAAACCCCCCCACACACACACACACACAGAGAGCTGTGCTGAAAGTGGACTTTCTCCCATAAGGGAAGAGCTCCTCAGGGTTTATCAGACTTGGGAGAGCTAGCTCTGTATAAACGTCCCCAGAGGCAGAGGGAAAAGCAGCGCCAGCAGCCCCGCACCCCAGGCAGCCCTAGGACAGAAGCCCAGAGATGCACAACACTTAGACGGTTGCTCTTCCCTTGGAATGCTCCAGCTTTTCATTCAAAGGTGAAGTGAGAGGTTTGCAGAATTTACAACGTGAGCACCACTTTTACTTTAAACACTGGGAACAGTGGGACAGATCACAAGATGTGGCCAAAACCAGGCAGGCCAGGAAGCCTCTGCAGCTGTCTCCGTCGGGAGACCCACAGCAACACGACGGCCACCTGATCCGGTGCCTCTCTGCCCAAGGGACAACACGTCCACACCTCAACATCTGGACAACAATCCCAGAAGTTCAGCTACAAAACCAACCAGGCCTGGCCACCTCCCGACCCCCTGACGAGCACGGGAGGAAGACCAGCCTCCCAAGAACACGGGAGGAGCAACAGCCGTCCTGTCCCTGTGAGCTCTCTGAGCTCTACCCACCCGGAGGCTGCCTGATGAGAGAGCTCCTTTCTCCTCCAACCCGCCCTCCCCAACATGTTCAGAGGCCACGGGCAACAGAAGAGATGAGAGGCCCAGACGGCATCAAGCCAGAAGGCAGCCTAACCCCACAGCGGGTGACCCGAGTCAGCCCTGGGCAGCACCTCCTCCGGCTGGTGCCAGGCCCTTCTTCAGGGGCTTGTGGGGAGAGGGTGGGCTCAGCGACTCAGGGAGGGAGGAACACCGGTGTCCAAAACGCCCGAGCTGCAGACTTCACCTCCTTTTCGGGACGATCTACTGAGTCTCTCTCAGCCAAGAACAGCTTCATTTTACTGCAAAGATCCTAGGGCCAAGCAAGACCAGCTCTCTGCCAGTGGCCAAAGCGGGTCACCAGTCCGTGAGGACACCTTCACAATCAGCGCACTGGAGCACACACTCTGAAGCTGGCACAGACTGAGCACATTCTAAAAGGTCCCTTTATCTACACCTCCCGACAGGAAAACAAGCTGCCCCAGAGGTGGCCAGTTTCGACAGTGCCGAGTCAGACAATGACACGCTTCAAGCAGCTCTCCTATTTGAGGCTTTTATGCGAACACAATGCTTAGAATTCAGCTCATGGCATCCAACTGATGACGATAAAATAATAAAAGTATAACAAAATAATAAAAATTAAAGAAGGGTGTTTATGGTCTAAAGTATTCAAAGACATCCACGCTTTAGAAACCTCCCATCAGCAGAGAGAAGAGCTTACTTAGGTAACTGTGTTCCTCGATGAAAACCACAATATTGAAAAACAGACTCTAGAATTGGAAGCACGGAAGTCATTTGCGATGGGAATTTTTAAGTTACCGAGCACGTCCGTATACGTACACGTACACGTACACAAACACGTAGATGTATACGTCAGATCTTACATTCACCTACTGTATAAATATCAAGTCACAGCGCGCAGCGACAAAGACCCAACGCAGCCAAAACATACATACATACATACATACAAAGAATAATGCTGCAAAAAATAAAACAAAATATCGAGCCACAAAACAAAAGCAATTCCACCATATGAAGCCATGACCTTATCTCTTATCCCTGCCTTATCTCTTCATCTTTCAGAACATCACTGTCACACAAATACTGAGAAAGTCTCTTACTTGATGTGTTCCTGGTGCCCAGACCCCTGGACGGTTTTGGCCCCCCATCGCTGCTCTTTTTCACTTACATCATTCTGAAAAGAAAAATAAATGACGAGTGCACCCCACAGCCTGGATTGTAAGACAACCACCCACCCGCCCACCCAAACCCAAACCCTGGGGAAATCCACTCCGGGAGACGTGAAAGGCAGGCAGACTGGTGACTTGTACCACGAAATCAGGGTCAGTTTCCCAGTCGTCGGCTCCCGCGTCGTCCTGGGTGATGGACACGGTGTGGCCGGCCGAGGCTTTCCACATCTGGAAGAGCAGCACCGCAGTTACAGAGGCCCGGGAGAACCCTGCGCAGAGGCTGACGCAGACACCTTTGCCTGGGACCCCAAAACCCTAGAGGACACAGGGCAGGCTGGGGGGCCACAAGCTCAAACAGTCACTCATAATCCCCATGCCTGAGTGACACCCATAGGAAGAGAAGAAACGCAACATTTTTTAGCTCTAATACTGCTGTCAACCGGCATCAGAAACACATAAGAAATGCTCCTGGCTTCAACTCAAGTGAGGAAATTTTCTGGAAAATAAAAAAGTCATGTGTGCGCTTACTTCACTCACTGGGAATATCTTCCTCTCCCACTAAGTCTCCTGACAACGATACCGTCAAACATTGGGAATGCACCGAATGTCATCAACGGTAAATTTTGTTGTATTTTACCACCGTTCTTTTAAAAAGCACCCATCTTAACTTCAAAGTGGAAATTTGGAAATTACTGGAAACTTAATAATGACTTTCTTAACTCGGACTCTGTCAATAAATATTTCAAGCGTTGCTTTGCCATCTACTTGGGAAAACAGCACACAAATGCCAACCTGTCCTCTACAAGGCAGCTCTGAAGACTGGCCACCCTGCCTCCTCAGTAGAGTCCTGAAATTCTGTATATTTTATGTAGTGGACAGAACAATGATGCAGCTTCACAACTGAACCACATCGTTCTTTTCTTAACTGCAAAGGCAAAATCTAGCTTTTAAGGGTTTCAAAAGAAAACTATGTATGAGAAGAATGGATTCATTCTCCCCAAAAGTACTTATAAAATTTCACATAGGCCAGGAAGCAACTGAAAGCTTATTTTCATCTAATCAACCAGAAGCCCCATCGCAGCGTCTGAACTGAGAACGAGCAAGTCTCGCCCTGTGGGGTCACTGTGCTTCTGTGTGAACCCAGACTGGACGAGAGCCCTTCACAAGCCTGAGACTCCCCTGTCCAGGTCCACCACCCCCTGCCAGCTCCGCTGGGTCACAAGTCCAAGGCAGTGGCGGGGGCGAATCAGGGCGCAGGGCTCTCAGATTTCCAGATGCAACTCCCACCATGTCACCTGGGCAGGGAATCATGTGCCACCAGGTGGGACAGGACCAGCAATGTCCCTTCATGGCCACTTCAAACCCTGTTCCCCTCTGACCAGGTATGGCAAAGCATGGCAACAATTTCCCACACGTGGACTTCCCTGGTGGCTCAGTGGTTAAGAATCCGCCTGCCAATGGAGGGGACACGGGTTCGAGCCGTGGTCCGGGAAGATCCCACATGCCACGGAGCAACTGAGCCTGTGCACCGCCAACTGCTGAGCCTGTGCTCTAGAGCTCGTGCGCCACAACTACTGAGCCCACGTGCCGCAACTACAGAAAGCCCGCATGCAGGAACAAGGACCCAACGCAGCCAAAGATAGATAGATAAATAAATAAATAAATAAAAGACCAGTTTCTTTTGAGATTAAAGTGAAACATAGAACACATAGAACTTAACCAAGAAATAGTTTCTTAAAAAAAAAAAAAAAAAAAAGAATTTCCCAGATGTGAACTGCTTTTGACACAATTTTCGAGAGCCGACGGACTAGGTTCAGTACAACCAATGCGCCCATTCACAGATGGGGAAACAGCTGCCTGAAGCTAAACGGTTTGCCCTCAGTCTCTGACTCCCCAAGGCAAGTGTGCCCCGTGACACCACACTGTCCTGGAGAAGGGGCTGCCCACCTGCAGGACTCTAGCTGCCTAGAGTTCCAACCACTGAGGAGACGGTCACACAAAAGACGGGGGTCTCCAGCGAGGCTCACTTCCCCCCGAAGGCGAAGGTGAAAGCCGATGTCCCAGCCAGAGACTTTTCCAGACTCGTGGGGCTAACACTAGCAGAGCCCACTCTTCACCCATCTTTCTGGAAGCCGGCTTCACTCGTGTACAGGTGAGCACTTCCAGGATCTCCCTAACATCGTGCCCGCTGCCTCTGCCGCCCACCATGGGACAGGAAGAAGGCACCAGGTGGCTGCTCAGACAGGACAGAGATGCTCCAGGTCCTGCACTCCAGAGTTCTGCGGAATCCCCTCCACTTCCTAGACCACAGGCAACACTGGAAATTGACTTTATTTTTCAAACAAGGAAATTTCCTCCCAGACAGTTATCATCCCAATCTCTGCAAACCCAGCAAAAGAACACCCCTCGTGTTCCCTGTCAAAGGGGTTTACCTTGCCCACCCACGGGAGAGCACAGGAGAATGTTCACAGTGCACAAACCTTTCTTTTCCAAGTAAAGATGGAAGATGCTCACAAAACTCTGTTTAAAACACGGGAATCCAACGAGGAATTTCCAGGCATTTGTGAATGATTCTGTCTGTAAAAAGATTAAGAGTAAAAAGCTCAGAAGGCTATGTGCTGAGGGGCACCCAGGGCAAATCTTTACATGTGGAGATCCTTTTAGAATACCTCTGAAATCCTCCCAAACGTAACGAGGTTTTGCAGAGCAATGTGAAAGGAGGGGGGGAAGAGTTACATTTCACTAACCAAAAAACTCAACGGATTTTCAGCCACAGTGAGAAACTACAGAAAATAAAGAAGTTCCAAAAGATTTATAACTGTTTGAAGTTTCTTCTTAATGCAATCAGAAACTATTGCCTCAATTGCTAACATACATTTCCTGTTTGCTAGAATCCTGATTGCTTTCCATTTCTGATCCATCCTAATTTATGACTCTACTAAAAATCATAAAATTCTATTACCCTGGGTTTTTAAGGAAAAATAACATAAGAGAAGCACTCCCTGAAGGAAGGGATCATGATGTGGCTGGGATAAAACCCAGCGTGGCGACGGCTATCGGAATGTGAAGAGGGGCAAAGGAGAAGCAGGCTGCATCTCTGATGAACGGGCACGGTTACTGTACAGGACCAAGACTCCAATTCCCCAAGCCACCAGCTCAGCACCTCTTGACTGGACACTGCACTGCCAGACATTACAGATGAATACAATCCCCTTGTTCTCCAGAAACAAACCAGTCACAGGCACACACCATTTGTATCGGCACACGGCTTGCCATGCTTTAGGAACTGGAGGGGTGATGCTCTGCTGGCCCTCCTCACACTCAATTTCCCCTTTGGAAACCCTGACTTCTGCAGGTTGCTTAGTACATTCTGGGTATCGCAGTTATCAGCCAGCATCTATAAAACTCTACCCAAGGGCAGCTAGTGATAGGCTCAAATCTACAATAATTTATTACCCTCTCAATACTTTAAGTTTTTGAAAAATCATGGAAACAGCTGTTTGAATAATTAAAAGCCTGGGATTTTCTGGATCCAGAGGTAATGCCTCTGGACCCCTACCTCACTCCACACACAAAAACTAACTGAAAAATGGATCAAAGACCTAAATGTCTGAACTAAAAGTATTAAACTCTTAGAAAAAAAAGAAAAAAAACATAAGCATAGATTTTTATAACCTTGAATTTGGCAATAATGCTTAGATATGACACCAAAAGCACAAGTGAAAAGAGAAAAAAATAAATTGGACAAAGTTTTAAACTTTGTGCTTCAAAGGACACCTACCAAGAAAGTGAAAATAATTCACAGAATGAGAGACACATATATTTTCAAATCATATAGAGAATATATAAAGAACTCTTACAATTCAATAATAAAAAGGACAATTAACCGTATTTTTAAATGGGCAAAGAGGACCTGAACAGACATTCCTCCAAAGATACAGAAATGGATGATAAGCTCAAGAAAAGACAGTATCATTAACCATCAAGGATATGCAAATCAAAACCAATGAGATACACTCCACACGTTCTAGAACGGCTACTATCCAAAAAGAAACAATAATAAGTTTGCTAAGGGTGTGGAGAAATCAGAATCCTCTTATGTTGCTGGTGGGAAAGTAAAATGAAAAAGTCTGGCAGTTCCTCAAAACGTTAAACGCAGAGGTACCATATGTCCCAGCAATTCCACTCCTAGGTATATACCCAGAGAAATGACAACTTCCACAGAAAACCTGTAAAGGAATGTTCATACAGCATTACTCCTAACAGCCCCAAAGTGAAAATGACCTAAATGTCCATGTTACGTAATAGATACACAGCAGGTCGTCTATGCAAACAATGGAAGAGTATTTGGCAATGAAAGAACTGAAGTGCTGACACACGCTACAACACGCATTACTCTTGAAAACGTTACGCTAAGTGAGAGAAGCCAGACACAAAAGACCATGTATTATACAGTCCCATTTATACGAATGGCCAGATGTGGCAAATCTACAGGGACCAAACGTAGATTGGTGGTCGCTTAGTGTTGGGGGGCTGGGGGACGGGGACAGGGTTTCTTTGTGAGGTGATGAAACCACCCACGCACAATTAGCTTTCCATTAACCTCACCCTCTCCAGGGCAGCAGGAAGCCAAAGGGAACAGAAAGGCATCTGAGCAGCCAAAAGAGACATCACAAGGCCCACTCTCTGCACCACAACTGCTCAGAGGACTCCCCTGCCACCTGGGCCTCCTCCAAGGTGACTCAAAGCACCGCCTGCCCAGCGAAAGACGAGACCCCTGGTGGACAACGCGCCACCCCAGGACGTGGGCCACTGCAACACAAGGCAGTTCCCGGGGCTCACCACCATTCTCTCCCTCAACCATGTGCCTCCCCAGCCCCTACTGCGTGCCACGGACCAAAGATCTGCATCACCAATGCCGTTCATACAATTTAAGCGTTTTATAGATACGTCCCGCAAAA
The DNA here is from genome assembly GCF_000442215.2 of Lipotes vexillifer. Taxonomy (NCBI): domain Eukaryota; kingdom Metazoa; phylum Chordata; class Mammalia; order Artiodactyla; family Lipotidae; genus Lipotes; species Lipotes vexillifer. The sequence continues at coordinate 3,404,133 of NW_006792775.1, forward strand.
TGTTTCAACTAAAAGTCACAGGTAGTGCGGGCAAACTGCCAGTTGGGGGGCGGGGGGCAGAGCATCAAAGACAACCCTGCATCCCCGGCTCTTCACTCTTGTGTCCGGAGGGGCCTTTAGGACCCTTCCTTGCTCCTTGGTCCCCGGGAGTGCCTTCCACCCAGGAGAGGAGCAGGCCCACCTGCGGCACCGGCGTGGTGACTCACCCCGCCGTCAGGCCCGGCCCAGCGCCGGCCTGCGGGGCCGCCGGGCCGAATCACGTGGTCGGGCCCCGGCGGCTTAAGCCCCGACCAAGCTCCGCGGGGCCAAGTCACCGCGGAGCCCCAGTGGGGAGCGCTCGCCAGGGACGCCTCCGGAGCTGCGTCCGGCGGAAAGAGGATTCCTCGCCCCGGAGCCCGACGCGGCCAGATCCCAGGGGGAGCAAGCCCTGTCCCCCTCCACCCGAGACCCTCCGGCGGGGCCATCCAGCTCGCGTCGGAATACTCCCCAAGAGCCCCTTCCAGCTGATTTCCAGCACACCCAGAGGAGGGGCTGTTCCCAACCCACAGCCTCTCAACTCTGCAGCTGCGCCGCCGGTCGCTGCATTTCCACTGACCTGATTGCAACACCTCCCGCGAGGTGCGGGCCCGGGAGCGGGGTGGGAACTGCCCCGCCCGGCCGCCCGGAGACCCCAGCCCCTCCGCCCCTGATCCCCCCGGGTCCCGGACCCCTTCCTGTAGGGCTCCTCTCCTACCCTAGTCCCCCTCTCAGCCCTCCGCCCCGGCCCCTCCCTCTCGGCTCTCTGCCCCCGTCTCCTAACCCTCCAGGTCCTGGATCCCCTCCCCGTAGGGCCCCTCTCCTAGTTTCCCTCGGCCCTCCGCCCCCTTCCCCTAAACCCTCGGGGCCCGACCTTTCCCCCTAAGCCCTCTCTCTGCCCCTTCCCCCGACCTTGCGGGTCCTGCCCCCCCTCCTGGAGGGCCCCTCCCCTCCCCTGCCCTAGACCCCCTCGGCCCCTGGGCCCCTTCCTCCTAGGGACCCGGGCACCCTCCCCTCCTACCCCGGACCCCTCCGCCTCTGGTCCCTCTCTTCCCCCTTCCTGCCCGCAGCCCCGGGCCCCGCCCCCTCCATCGCCCCCGACC
>NW_006792775.1:3407422-3412795 GCF_000442215.2 Lipotes vexillifer
CTCCCTCAGCCCCCAGCCAGCCCATCCCCTTCTCTCCGACCTCAGCCCCCTGCCCCGGGAAGCCTCGCTCGCGCTCCCCCCGCGCCCGAAACCGCGAGCGGAAATGCGGCGAGACCGCCGCGGCCGCCGCTTCCTTCCCGTTTCAGGACCCGGCGGCGCCCCGGGACCGCAACTGAGGAACCGGCCCTCCCCACCTGGCGCAAGGCGCGCTCGCTCACCGCCGCTGGGGTCGCTCCGGTCCGGCCCGGCTCCGCCCTGCCTCCGCCGCGCCCCCAGCTCCCGCCGCTCCCGCTTCTCCTGCCGCTCCTAGGAGCCCCCTCCACTTCCGGTTCCGCGGGCGGGGGCGGGGCCACATCCGGGTCCCCGAGGCCCCGCCCCCGCCCGGTCAGAGGCTTACGGCCTTGCTGAGACGGCGGGGTGGGAACCGTGGTCCAACCCTGGCTGACCTGCCCGCGGTCCCTGCAGCCTCCCTCGTCCACGTGGCGCCGGAAGCGCCCACCAGTGGCGCAGGCGCGAGCTCCGCCCAGGTGCCAGCCTGCAAAGCATGCTTAAAAGTTAGATGACTGTACAGGGTATATTTAGGCCTACCGTGCGCGGGCCAGACTGTGCTCAGATACACACAATCCAAGGTGGTCATACTGAATTCATAGCACAGCCCGAGGGAACAAAGGGAAAGTGAGCCGGGAAAGGGGACAATGCCAAGTGCGCTGAGCCCTGAGGACACAGGAGGTAACTGTGACGGCCAGTCACCTGGGAGGAATAGCGCCCTCATCCATCCCTCTGATCATCCATTACCCATGCGCACATCATCCATCCGTCCATCCTCTCTATCCATGTTCCATCCATCATCCATTCACGCACCTATCCATCCAACCACCCATCCATCCACCTGTCCATCCAGAGAAGGCCAGATATGTGTCAGGAATAGAGGTCAGCAGAATAAACGTGGTCCTTGCCCTCAGGGACCTTTCAGCCTAGAAGAGGGGTCAGGCATTAATCAAATAAGTATATACTTAGGAAACAAGGTATATGCTATAGAAGAAGTCAAAGGTCATGACATTATACTGGGGAGAAGTTGGGACCCGAGCTCATCCAGGAGATCAGAGGTTTCTGTGAGCGATTAACATTTGTGCTAAGATCTGGAGGCCAAACAGAAGTAAACAAGGTAAGAAGGGAAAAATTTTCCAGGCAAGGAAAGAGCCTGTGCGAAGGCCCTGAGGCAGGAAAGGTCTCGCCACGTGGGAACTGAAGGAAGTTCAGTGCAGCAGAAGTGTGGTGATGAAGCAGGGTAGTGGGGCAAGATGGGGCCAGGTCATGTAGAGATTGCGAGGGCAGAGCAAGGACCTTAGTCTTTATTCTAGAAGAAACGGGAAGTCCTTCGAGGAGATTAAGCAGAGGGGAGACATCATACAGTTTGAACTGTAATGAAATCCCTCGGGCTGCTGGGTGGAGAGTGGATGGGAAGATGGCCAGGTAGGATCCTAGTATCCTACTTGCCACCACCGGTTCAGGCAGACTGGTGGTAGCAAGTAAGATGGAGAGAAGTGAGTAGGTACAAGATACATTTAGGAAGTTAAATTGTCAGGTTTGAGGATGGACTGGGGGTATGGGTTGGGGAAGGAGACGTCAGGGGTCAAAGGATAATTTTTTAAAGATAAAATCATGATTTTCATACACATGTAAAATGAACGCATGTCAAAGATCTTATTTCACTTAATTATAAATGAAGCAAAAATGTGTTACAACTTGTTCAGAGGAGAAGTCGAAGACATGCTGAAATGAATTTGCAAAAACCGGTCTATCCATAGGGCAATGTCAGTTGTATTTCATTGGACACAGGTCATTTGCCTTTCTGTGGATGCAAATTATTTGCATTGCTGTCTGTTTTCTACAGGTTAACTTCCACCTCTACAGAGGTACGGAATAATCTAGGCAAAAATAACAAAGGCACACATCCTGCAGAATCACGTTTATCAGAGGCTCCAGCATTTGTTAAAAGAATATCTAAGGGCTTCCCTGGTGGCGCAGTGGTTGAGAGTCCGCCTGCCGATGCAGGGGACACAGGTTGGGGAATGAGGGTTGGAGGGTGAGGGAGAGGATGCACCAAGATTGCGATGGAAGAGTGAGGATACGTTTGTGGACTTGGTACCTTTGAGGGGCCTGTTGCGTGTCAAAACGAGGTCCACGAAGTGATGCTGGAGAGATGGCGGCTTTTGAGCAGAAGCTTTAAGACTAAGCAGGATAAGGACGTAAAAAGGTAGGAAGGCCATCCCGGGAAGAGGGAGGGATTGCAGCAAAGGCACAGAGGTGGCAAAGAACGGGGTCCGCATAGAAAACCTTGAAGTCAGATGGATAGAATCGAAGTGTTTTCACTTCCATCATTACCACGGACAGTGCAGTGCTGTGTGCAGTCAGGCATCAAGCTAATTGCTTGGTGGACTAAGGGAAGGCTCCCTTTTGATATAGGACTTTAGGCTCTGGATGCAGAGCATCTGACAATAGATCCCAACTCCAAGGCCTACTAGCTTTGTGACCGTGGCCAGTCACTCTGTCTTTCTGAGCCCCGGTCTCCCCGTTTGTACAGCTAGCTGTTGTCTCCTGGACATTGTAATATGCAGGTCCCATGTTGCTTGGTTAGCCCAGGGCCCGGCATACAGTAAGTGCCCAGTAAGTGTTGGCCTTGTTGACTGAAAAAGGATGCACAATGTGAGAGTTGTGAGTTAAGTTTTATCTGGGGCAAAATGAGGACTACAGTCTGAGAGACAGCCTTTCAGATGGCTCTGAGGAACGGCTCCAAAGAGGTGGAGTTGGGGGGGGGGGGCGCTCAGTAGACGTATGATTTTAGTGAAGGGAGGGGTACATGCCGTCAAACACACATTTTCACAGAGGCTTGCCGCTAGTCACATGGTGCAGATGTCCCTGTTAATAATTTTAGTGCTTTTCTAGGTATGAGAAGATGCAAGAAATTGGGCTCAGAGAATCTTCTCCTGAAAATATCTAACTATCTGAAGACCCGTTCTGCCAGTTTTTCCCAGAGTACAGAGCACCTCATTCCTGATCTCCACCCTGACCTCCTTTCAGGGTAGGTTAAAGGTCAGTGACTGCAGTGGCTCATGACTGCATCCTTGTAGAGGCAGAGGGAAATAGCACACCTGGAAGTAGGGGAACTAACATTTGGGGACAGCCTGGCTTTGTCAGACACCACTGTGAGATTTTTAAAGTACAAGTGTGATATTGTGATTTATAAGAAATATGGGGACTTCCCTGGCAGTCCAGTGGTTAGGATTCCGGGCTTTCACTGCTGTGGCCCGGGTTCAATCCCTCCCTGGTTGGAGAACTGAGATTCCCGCGAGCCACGCAGCATGGACAAAATAAAAATTTTTTAAAAAGAAGTATGTATTTGGTCATTCAGATTACCAAATGTATATTTCTTATATATAGTTGATCTTCATTCACAGTTCCTGTTTTACAGCTCCCCAAACCCTTGGAACTTCCTAACTGTTAAGAGCATAAATGTGTCTCGTTATATGAATGAGCTGACTTTTGGAAAGCACCTAAGGATGGGAGCTGGTTGCCAGGAGAATCAACTAAGTGCCTAGAGGGTTGGAAATTTCAGTCCCACCCTTGAGCTCTGAGGAGGGGAGAAGTGAAGAATGGCAGGTCGAATTAATCGCCAATGGCCAGGAGTTCATCAATCGTGCATGTGTAATGAATCCTCCATAGAGACCCAAAAGGACGGGGTTCTGGGAGCTCGCGAGTTGGTGAACGTGTGCAGATTTGGGGAGAGTGCTGCTTGGAAAGCATGGAAGCTCTGAATCCTTTCTCACACCTTGCCCTGTGCATCTCTTCCATCTGGCTGTTCCTGAGTTCATAACCTTTCAAAATAAATCTGTGATCTAGTAAGTAACAAGTTTCTCTGAGTTCTGTGAGCCACTCTAGCAAATTAATCAACCCCATGGAGGGTTGGGAACCTCTGACTCATAGCCAGTGGCTTAGAAGCACAGGTGACAGCCTGCACTTGGGGCTGGTGTCTGGAGTCCAAGGAGGAGGTCGTGGGAACCTCCAGTCTGTAGCCGGTGAGTCAGAAGCGCAGGTAGCAACCTAGACTTGCAGTTGACATCTGAAGTGGGCGTGCGGGAGTTGTGCCACCGACTCTGTAAACTTCAGGCTCTGACACCACCTAGGAGCAGGTAGCGTGAGAACTGAGCTGAATCTCAGGCGCCCTGCTGGTGTCTGAGAATTGTTTGGTGGTGCGGGGGGTGGGGGGGGGGACTACCCCAACATTAGAAGTGGAGTCTCAGAACACCAATAGGATATTTCATTTTCCCCTCAAAACAGCTTTATGCGTTGAAATTATTTTTTAAGAGTAGTGTGTATTGAGCTATAATTACATAAAATACAACACACCCACTTAAAGCATACAATTCAGTGGTTTTTTAGTATTGTCAGGAGGTGGTGCTGTTATCTTCCAGGGCTCTTGGCCCCCTTAATCAGTAGAAATGGATCAGAGGCCAGACAAGAGATTCAGGCAAGGCTGTACTGGGGCCCCTGCTGCAGCAGGAGGGGGCGAGAACAAGTAAGAGGTTCCCTCGCTCACTTCCCGAGCGGGGGCAGCTGGTTCCTTCTATGGGGGGCGGGTAGGGGTGTGTCCTGGGGTTGGGCTGGAGCAGTGACTTAGGGGACTTGCCCAGCCCTTTTTTTTTTTTTGCAGTACTCGGGCCTCTCACTGTCGCGGCCTCTCCCGTTGCAGAGCACAGGCTCCGGACGCGCAGGCTCAGCGGCCTGGACCGGGGCACGAACCCGTGTCCCCTGCATCGGCAGGCGGACTCTCAACCACTGTGCCACCAGGGAAGCCCCGCCCAACCCTTTGGTCGTGGTGTGTGCAGGGGGCATTCGCAGTACCCTGCTTCTGCTCCCAGCTCTTCAGAAGTGGCAGTTGGGTTTTGGGGCTTTTGGTATCTTGTTGACCGTAATTGCCCCAACTGTACATGCACGCAGTTATTTTTAGTCCCTTAAAGTTTCTTTGTATTTTGTTGCTCAAGGAGATGTTTGCCCAGATGTAAACACTGCAGCAAAGGGTCCCAGGTCCCAGGTCCCAGCCTGTCTCAGTGCAACCGTCACCACAACCGACGTTTAGAACATTTTCATCCCCCCCAGAGGAGACCCTGCTTGTTAGTGATCAATTTCTATCCACCCCACCCCACCCCAAGCAACCACTTATCTGCTTTCTCTCCATGAGCTGGAATTATTTTTTTTAATATTTACTATATTACATAATTATATAATACATATGCCGCATTCAATGAGCTGGAATTACTGCTTCCATTGTCCAGATTAGAATAACCAAAGCTCACAGGAGACTGGTCAGCAGGA
>NW_006792775.1:3412914-3422399 GCF_000442215.2 Lipotes vexillifer
CAGCAGGAAGGTGGCGTGAGCTTTGTGATGCACAAAGGCCACTCTGGCTGCTACGGGGAGGACAGACCACGCTTCAGAGTGACTTCTGGGGAAAAGGTGTGGCAGGTTCCCCTGTTGAATCACTGTTTCTGCCCCTCAGGAGGGTGTGGGAAAAACCAGCTGGCCACCTAGCAACTATAGAACCGATGTAAACTTTGAAAAGCAAAAAGGTACAGCCATGCTCCAAGGTGAATACCTCTGTGGACCAAAAGCGAACAGAAATGCAAAGCAGTGGGCAGGCTGAGGCTGCGGGTCCACTTACACGTGGATTATTTTCCAACAGTAAATGCGTTAGACCCACATGGTTCAAGGTCGGTTGAATCTTCGGCTGTGGAGCTGTGGCTGTGGAGGAACCGCGTCTACAGAGGGCCCACTATAAATTATATTCAGATTTTTGACTTTGAGGAGGGCTGGCACCCCTAACCCCTGAGTGGCTCAAGGGTCACCTATGCACCAAGAAATACAGTAAAACTGCAAACTCTCAAGAATCAAAAATCATAAAAGCTACCAGAGGGCTTCCCTGGTGGCGCAGTGGTTGAGAGTCCACCTGCCAATGCAGGGGACACGGGTTCGTGCCCCGGTCCGGGAAGATCCCACATGCCGCGGAGCAGCTGGGCCTGTGAGCCATGGCCGCTGAGCCTGAGCGTCCGGAGCCTGCGCATCCGGAGCCTGTGCGCGTCCGGAGCCTGTGCTCTGCAAAGGGAGAGGCCACAACAGTGAGAGGCCCGCGTACCGCAAAAAAAAAAAAAAAAAAAAAGCTGAAAAGACAGATGGTTTGCAAAAGGATGACAATGAGCCCCACTACAGACATGCCCTCTGCCTAAAGGGTGTCGGGTGACAGTGGGCAAATATCTTTGAAGTGTTGAGAGAAAATAACCATCAATCTGGAAAGTGATAGAGTATTTCCGAGAGTGTGTTGTAGATGTTATAATAATGAGCCTTGTTATGGACTGAATGGTGTTCCTGACCCCCAGCTCCTCAGAATGTGACTGTATTTGGAGATGAGATAGGGCCCTTAAGGACGTAACTAAGGTTAACTGAGGTCATAAGGGTGAGGCCCTAACCTAATAGGACTGGTGTCCTTATGAGAAGAGGAGAAAAGGACACAGACACACAGAGGGATGTCCCCGTGAGGACACAGGGAGAAGACGGCCGTCTACGCTCCGAGGAGAGAGGCCTCAGGAGGACCTGGCCCCGCCCACACCTGGATCTGGGATTCCAGCCTCCAGGACTGGGGACAGTGATGTCTGTTGGTTAAAGCCCCTCATGTGTGATATTGTGTTGTAGCAGGCAGAGAAGACTCATACAGCCCTCAGTGTGTCCACCCCTCTTTGTTGTGTGACTGACCTAGCCGGTTTGGGCTATAATAACAGAATACCTTAGGCTGGGTGGCTTATAAATTTATTTCTCACAGCTCTAGAGGCTGGGAGTCCCAGATCAAGGTGCCAGCAGAATTGGTGTCTGGTGAGAGATGGCTTCCTGATTCATAGCCGGCCAGCTTCTCCTCGTGTCTTCACGTGGCGAGGGAGCTCTCTGGGTCTCTTTTATAAGAAAACTAATCCCATTCATGAGGGCTCCACCCTCAGGACCTAAGCATCTCCCAAAGGCCTCACCTCCACATGCCATGACACTGGGCATTAGGTTTCAACGTATGAATTGGCGGGGGGAACACAAACATTCAGTCCACAGCAGTGCCATAACTGTTCCGCTTATCAGGAAACAGATCTATTTCTCCAAGCTTTTGAATCTAGACCGGCATTGTGACACTCTGATCAATAGAACGTGGCAGAAATGACACTGTATGAATTCTATTTTGGGGGGGGGGGGGGGCGTCCCCGCACACCGCACGGCATGTGGGATCTTAGTTCCCTGCCCGGGGATCGAACCCGTGCCCCCTGCAGTGGAGGCACGGAGTCTTAACCACTGGACCGCCAGGGAAGTCCCATTGTATGCATTCTAAATATAATGTTAAGGATCCTTAACATTACGACGTTATAGCCCTTGCGATGCCTTTTGCTGCCTCCGGCCTTTTGCAATCTTGGAACTTGAGGCTACACTGCTGTGAGGAAGCTCCTGGAGTGTGAGAGACGCCGCATGAAGGAGAACCCAGGCCTCCCAGCCAAAAGCCAGCACCAGCTTCCGGGTACTTGCCTGAGACCATCTCGGACTTCCCAGCCCCACAAGGGCTGTCAGGTGACTGCCATCACATAAGTGGTTCCAGGAAAGACCAGCAGAAGAACCACCCAGACTGCCAGTGCACCGAATCAAGAGAAACAAGAAATCATTGTTTTTACCGCTAAGTTTTGGGGTGGATTTTTACAAAGCAACAGATAAGAGAGCAGATCGTGAGCTTTCAGGGAATTGTGAAATCAATTTTCTGGGGGAGGAAAACAGCATAAAAAGTATATAAGACGGCAGAATAGAATATATGAGTTCACTTCATACATAATAGTTGCAATTATCTATTGCTGTGTAATAAGGCCACTCCAAAAGTTCATGGTGAAAAACAACCACCATTTTATGCTGAAACTTCATATGCTGGATCAGGAGTTTGGAAAGTGCAGGGGATGTGGCTCATCTTTGTTTTCGATGGAGCCTCGGCTGTGATAGATCAAATTTTGGGCTGTGGCTGGATGAACTGATTAGGGCCGTATGTCTGGGGCCTTGGCTCTGTCTGCTGGGTGCGTTCGTCATTTCTTCTCCCCATCATGTCTTCAGGAACAGCAACGTCCAACTTGGCTTCTTCAATTCCAATAGGTTGGCAGGAGCTGCGAGGATCTCGCTCTGCACAGCTCTCCACGGGGCCAGCTTGGGCTTCCTTACGGCATGGTGGGCCTGGGTAGCTGGACTCCTTGCTCGGTGGCTGGTTTCTGCAAGGCTTCTGCTGACCTCGCTTCAGAGGTCCGTGAACATCACACCTGCTACATTCTATTGGTCAACCAGGTAAGTCACTGAGGCTAGCCCAGGCTTAGGGAGGTCGGGAGGGGGGGATTAAGACCCCACCTCTCAATGAGAGGAGCAGCAAAGAATCTGCAGCTTAGGTGGTATTTTGTCACATACTGTATTTCTAAGATGTCATTGCTTGTAGGACACATCCTGACTTCACGGGTAAAAAGATGTGAAAAAACGGTCATAATAAAATTGATGAAATGTAGTGTATACATGCTGAGCTGTGGTGTAAAATGTTTTCCACTGTGGCTTGCTTAAAAGTTCAAAACTAGGCTAAATTACATTCCAAAGTGAGAGCCAAGAAGCAATTTCCAGACATCTAGTCCAGACTAAGACAGTTTGTCACATGGAGGATGTCCCTAAAATAACTATTAAAATTTTTGTTATGCTAAAAAAATTCACACGAATGCAAAAATAGATTAATATAATAAACCTTCATGAAACCGTTACCCATCTTTTTTTCTTTTTTAACATCTTTATTGGAGTGTAATTGCTTTAAAATGTTGTGTTAGTTGCTGCTGTATAACTAAGTGAATCAGCTACATGTATACATATATCCCCATATCCCTTCCCTCTTGCGTCTCCCTCCCACCCTCCCTATCCCACCCCTCTAGGTGGTCACAAAGCACCGAGCTGATCTCCCTGTGCCATGCGGCTGCTTCCCACTAGCTATCTACTTTACGTTTGGTAGTGTATATATGTCCATGCCACTCTCTCACTTCGTCCCAGCTTACCCTTCCCCCTCCCCATGTCCTCAAGTCCATTCTCTATGTCTGCATCTTTATTCCTGTCCTGCCTCTAGGTTCATCAGAACCTTTTTTTTTTTTTGTAGATTTCATATATCTATATGGAATACATATATACGGTAGTTGCTTTTCTCTTTTTGACTTACTACACCCTGTATGACAGACTCTAGGTCCATCCACCTCATCACAAATAACTCAATTTTGTTTCCTTTTATAGCTGAGTAATATTCCATTGTATGTATGTGCCACATCTTCTTTATCCATTCATTTGTCAACGGACACTTCCATCACCCATCTTTAACAGTGATCTCCCCACAGGGTCAATTTTGTTTGATCCATATCCTGACTTATCCCTGCCCCAGGATTATTTTAAAGCAAATGCCAGACACTGTATTATTTCATCTGTAAATACGGGGGAATACTGTCTTTCCACGTGCCTTTTTTGTTGTAATCATAGTAATCCATTTGGCTTGGCAATAAATAATATTTACAGCCTTATTAATGGAAACAGTGGACATGGATTCAACCAACTTTGATTTAACTGTGTTGGGAGAGGAAAGGGCAGGGCAGAGGAATGCTAAAATTCCCATCTACCATAAAGAGTTGCCAATCTGCAAAGTCTAAAATTGGTGAATCAAGGGTTTCCCTGATGGTGCAGTGGTTAAGAATCCGCCTGCCGGTGCAGGGAACATGGATTCGAGCCCTGGCCCGGGAAGATCCCACATGCCGCGGAGCAACTAGGCCCGTGCGCCACAACTACTGAGCCCGAGAGCCACAACTACTGAAGCCCACGCGCGTAGAGCCCGTGCTCCGCAACAAGAGAAGCCACCACAACTAGAGAAAGCCCGCACGCAGCAACAGAGACCCAACGCTGCCAAAAATAAAAACAAATAAATAAGTTTATAAAAATAAATAAATAAATAAATAAAATTGGTGAATCAATCAAGAGGCCACATTAAGCACAAATTATTTAGGAGTAAGGAAGCAACTAGAGGAAACAGTTAACCCAGTTGCACATGGACCACAGAATGGGAAGTCAGAGAGTGGGGCCGCTGGGGTTTCACTTAAGTGATATACACTTTATTACTTTGATTAAAATAAAACATTAAAAAGAAAATAAGGCGGGGACTTCCCTGGTGGTTCAGTGGTTAAGACTCCACGCTCCCAATGCAGGGCCCCCGGGTTCGATCCCTGGTCTGGGAACTAGATCCCACGTGCATGCCACAACTGAGTTTGCATGCCACAGCTAAGAAGCCTGCCTGCTGCAACTAAGGAGCCTGCCTGCCACAACTAAGATCCGATGCAACCAAATACATAAATATTAAATTAAAAAAAAAAAAGATGTTGGAGAATTGATGACTAAAATCTCTTTGGCCCTATAGGTAGTGTAATACTACAATTCCTCAGTTACGTTGTTTTCTTTTTTTTTATATAAATTTATTTATCTCATTTACTTTATTTTTGGCTGCATTGGGTCTTTGTCGCTGCGCGTGGCTTTCTCTAGTTGCAGCGAGCGGGGGCTACTGTTCGTTGCGGTGCACGGGCTTCTCATTGCGGTGGCTTCTCTTTGTTGCGGAGCATGGGCTCTAGGTGCGCAGGCTTCAGTAGTTGTGGCGTGCAAGCTCAGTACTTGTGGCGCACGGGCTTAGCGGCACGTGGGACCTTCCCGGACCAGGGCTCAAACCCGTGTCCCCTGCGTTGGCAGGCGGATTCTTAACCACTGTGCCACCAGGTAAGTCCCCAAATCGCTTTTTAATAGAGGAGAGCCCGTCTGTCTACCTTTGCAGCTAGGGACACTCGACACACTCCAGTTGGGAGGATACCTCTCCTACCAGTCAAACCTGTCTGCCTGCCACGGGTCATTTTGATTATTTTAAAATATTCTCCCGGTTCTACCTGGCCAGTCTCTGCCAGCACCTGCCAGGTCACTGTGAGCCGTCTGACGCTCCTTCCCGCAATGTCCCAGCCCAGCCCCCTGCTCTCTGCTCACGGCGCCCTTCATGGGATGTCGAGGGTCCAGTCCCCACTAGAGGGCAGTCCCTGGGGAGGGCCAGTTCTAGCCATCCTGGTATCTCCAGGGCGGCAGGGTCTTCTCCAGAGTGCCTAATGGTGGTGGTCCCACAAAGATACGTCTGTGCACACCTCTGGAACTGGTGAATGTGACTTTATTTGGCAAAGTGATCTTTGTAGATGTAATTAAGGATTTTGAGATGAGATCGCCTTGGATTACCTGGGTGGGCCAATGAGAAGTGTTCTTATAAAGAGACAGAAGATGAGACACTCAGAGGAGAGGCCATGTGAAGACAGAGCAGACTGGAGGGATGCAGCCACGGCCACGGAAGCCAGCAACCACTGAACACTGGAAGAGAGAATGGACCCTCCCCTCGAGCCTCCGCAAGGACCTGGCCCACCTCCTCTCCCACGGCACCTGCACGCCGGGCGTAGGGCTGCACACAGTGCTGGTCTCAGACAGCAGTACTTGAAAAGGTGCCCCGCTGAGTCCAGGACATGAAACAGCAAAGGCACCGGCTACCCATTCTCACCAAGGGATTAAGCCAAGGAAATGTAAAAAACAAAAGGATCTGCGATGTTTAGAAATGTATTGAGGACTTCCTTGGTGGCACAGCGGTTAAGAATCTGCCTGCCAGTGCAGGGGACACGGGTTCGAGCCCTGGTCCAGGAAGATCCCACATGCCTCGGAGCAACTAAGCCCGTGCGCCACAACTACTGAGCCTGCGCTCTAGAGCCCGTGTGCCACAACTACTGATCCCACGTGCCACAACTACGGAAGCTCATGCGCCTAGAGCCCGTGCTCCGCAATGAGAAGCCACCGCAATGAGAAGCCCGCGCACAGCTACGAAGACCCAACGCAGCCAAAAGTAAAAGTAAACAAATGTATAGAAAGGTACCGAATGACACGTGGGTAGTTACAACAGCAGCTGTGGTCGCGTTTGGATATGCACCTACTCATCTATCTGGCAAGAACACAGGAAAGACGGACTCTTCCGGATACCCCGGAAACCCATCTTGGGTGAGGAGAGGACTTAGCTCGTGAAAGGCAAAAAACAAAAAACAAAACCACAGTGACCTCAAAAATGCGCGGCATGAAACTTGGAGAGAGATCCTTAAGGGTAGGATATGTAGCCTAACAAAGAGTTTTTAGTGGTGGGAAGAGTCAAGATCCTCTTTAACGGGACCACCCCTGGACTGCAGACTGATTACCCTCCCAGCCCCGTGATGGGCAAGCCCTGGGCACTGGCTGTGAAGGGGGCAGACCTAAGAAGCATGGCTAATGAGTGTTCTAAGAGAAGCAAAACTACAGAAACATCTCCTTACTGCTTTCTTTGGGTATTTCTCCATCAACACTTGTTTTTAAAGGCCTTAAGTGGAATCAATGAAACAAGTTGTCATAAAACACCTGCAGCTTATGAATCATGCGTGACTCTGTTTCCAGAATCTTTCAGAATCTTTCAGATACTCAAGGCTCGCTTGGCTTTGGTCAGGCAAAAATGGAGTGTGAGATGAGAAAAGCACTCTGTGGTTTTAAATCTCATGCTTAAGTTAACCCTGAGAACTAGGAAATGCAGAAAATAAGGCCGCTCCTACGTTAAACTGGAAGACGAGCAAAGCACAGGTTCTAAAGAGAGAAACACACAATGACCTGACGGCTATGCCGACAGAAACAAGCCGGAAGGCGTTCATCCACATAAACAACACATGTGCCATTCAGAAAGGGAGCCCGTCAGCCCTGGAGGGACAGTCGGGACAGGAATGAAACCGAGGCCATGGTCAGCAGTGCCCACCCAACAGGGCCCAAGTAGGGTGGTGGCAGTCACTGGGCTTGCTGCGTCCCCAGACCTGATGGCAGTAACACCTTCGTGGTGGTGAGGGCGGGAAACGTCACCTAGTGAGCTAAGGCGCCCGTGCTCTCGTCCTAGTGCCGCCTGCAGTGGCCCTTTGTGAGCAGCCACCTGCACCCACTCTGCCCCCCACTAGTGCCCGGCTGTCCCCCTGGGGATCCACTTTCAGCCCTCCAGCTTGGGTGTTTCCACCCCTCTGCCACACTGAACCCCGATGTGACTCAGGACTTGGCTTGAGCTATCACAGAGGCCATGAATCTGGAAGGACACAGCCCTGGGACCCTCGTGTGGCCACGTGGGAAGAGCAGGACACCAAGCCTGCACAGAGGAGGCGGAGCTGAGGAACGCGCGCACGCACACCGCCACCAACACGAGTGCCTCTGCTTTGCCACTTGCTCCAGTTCTCTGGCCTCACCTCAGCTTGGAACAGACCCCAGCTGCTGCTGCCCCACCGGTGGCTCCTAAAAACGCACCTCCTGCAAGAGCTGCTGTTCCGGCTGCCCTGAGCGTGCCCAGGGCTGTGGCGGCACAGGAGCATCGGACAAGTGTGGCTGCCGTGCCTGATGCCGGGGGAGCCTGATGCCGGGGGAGCCTGATGCCTGGGGAGCCTGATGCCTGGGGAGCCTGATGCCGGGGGGAGCCTGATGCCGGGGGGAGCCTGATTCCAGGGGGAGCCTGATGCCGGGGGGAGCCTGATGCCGGGGGGAGAGCCTGCTCCCAGATGTACCCAGAGCTGTGATTACGATTCTGCATTGAAAATCTTTTTTCCTACTTCCCTAACTCCCTTGCTACTTTCTTATTTCTATGGAATATCTGAATAAAATTTGCCGACTAAAAAAAAAAAATTAAAAAGCACCCACACCCATACGCATGCGCGCAAGCACACGCACACCCCTGGGTCCCCTCCTTCGGGTCCAGGTCTGGGTTGCCCTCGGCCGCCCCATCCCTGGACTCCATAGGTGAGCCTACGCAGCTCCACGCTGTTTCCGACAATCAGCCTGGTGCCTGTGGCAGCAGAGGCTTCCAGGGACCGGCTCCCCATAGGTACTGATGAGAGGGCGCCCCCGGCCTCCAGAACCGAGGGCACGAACACCTGGTCACCCTCTGGGTGACACCTGACCCTACACTCCCATCGTCCAGCCTTTTTAGTCTGTCCATCCATTCCTATAACAGAATTTCCATATGACGACACTGGCTCCAATCAGTCGGCCTGGAGCGGGAGATACAACAGCTGCGGTCAATTCTCAGTAGGAGTACAGCTTACCCTCGTACTCTGTATTGGCAGTGGAAAATTTTGCTTCAGTACTTTATTGAAAGAAAGCAATAAATAATACTGTGATAAAAATAGTTCAAAAGTAGACTGTACATACTTTGTTACATAATCAGGAAGTTCACAAAAGATGAATAGAAAAACAGAACGGTAACAGTGAACTGTACAAGTAGATTGAAGGCAGAGCCCAAATGTTAAAAGACACGCCATCTCTGTCTACAGGTACATCAGCTGCGTAATAAATAATACACCATGATCTGAACACATCTCTTGCTGGCTTTTTAATGTGCCATTTAAAAAGTAAAAGTTACATTTGCTACTTATACAATCCAAAATGGCTATATCGTCAAAATCTAAAAATGTACGACTAGGTCCATTCTTTAAACATGTTTACAGACAAATGTAAAAGGATGATTTACATCAGAAAAATAAGGCCTTGATTAGAGCCGCACTACGTTCTTCTCAGCATCTCGTGCCTTCACCTTCCGCGTGCGCCGGTGTCTCCTCAGCGAGTGCAGCGCTTCGTGATTGGTCCTCTAAGAGTCGGCGCCCTTGACCCGGCTTCCCAGGAGGGGGGCGGGGAAGGGGGCGGGCGCGGCGGGCTGCGGGGGCCCAGGCCCC
>NW_006792775.1:3422410-3448757 GCF_000442215.2 Lipotes vexillifer
CCCCCACCGGAGTCGCTCTTCCCCCCCAGCTCGTGGCTTCTGCCAGTCACCCAAGACGAGGTGTCCGGATCCACAGAGACCAGGCTATGGAAGAGTTCACCACCGGTCCTAAGAGATCTTCATAGCGTTCTAATGATCCCTTCGGTCCAAATTTGATTAGAAGCTGATATTTAACACCCCGTATTTTTAATCTCTTCACGCTACAGAGTAAAGCATTTCTTGCTAGAAAACGGATAGCTAAGGTCCGTCATTAAAATACAACAACAATTGCTTGAAAGTAAGTTGGCTTCTTTCAAAATGATTGTTGTAGGGCTAGGTTACATTTTGTAAAGGATAATGCACACTGTGTCATGATGATTTTACAAACGCAGTAAAATCCTTTTCTCTGTCATGGTTTATCATTAAAAAATTAAACAAGAATAATTACAATAAATGCATAATTTACAAAAGCCCTATATTTGTTCATAGGATTTATACATACAAGCATTACAGTACATTTCTTTGAAAGACTAAAATCAGATATAAGAACATGAATTGCTCTGAAAGGATATTTATAGCCTGGATATACATGAAAAAGTAAGTAACTATATAAATGAAGTCATAAGTTTACATAAATATAAGAAACATTAAATTCTAAAATATTTTCTCTATGGTTTTCATGAATTTTTCACTAATTAAAAACTCTGTAATAAAATATCTTAGGGTCCATATAACAAGTATTAACAGATTAAAGGTTCCATTGAGCTCAAAATGTGGTCTCCGCTGGGTTCGAACTGCTGCGTAATCATCTATAGAAGTAATGTGGGTAAACTGGAAAAGAACATGAGCGTGAACGAGTCAGTCTCGAGGCAGCGTCAGGTGCCCGCGCTCCTACCCCTCCACGACCCCCCGCCCCCCCCCCAAGCCCTACTTTCTGTGCTTTGGCTGCTTTCAGAATTCAGGTAAGTATCAAGGACCAAGCAGATCAAGGAGAGAATTCCTTGACTGACTTTCTTTTGACACACATCTAAAAGCTGCTAATAAGAAAACCAATCATGCATTCCAGCTGAGACGTGACAACCGAACCCTGAGAGCAGCGAGGGGAGGGCTGGGCTCCCGGGCCCACACCCACCCAGAGCACCACCTGCAAAGCAAGGGTGGGCCCTCAGCAGCGGCCGACCCTGAGATGCCAGCGCAGTTTCGTTTTAAAGACGGGCCTCTGGACTGAGAGGCACACGGCGGTGCAGCCTCGTGAACCCTGATGCTTTGGGGCTTGTTCCCTTCGAGAATGTGCACGCAAGACACGGTGCTACAGCACCGCTGACGCGGGAGCGACACCAGCACGCAGGGCAACGCGAGGGAGACCCAGGCCGTGCACTGACCACTCCCGGCGGCAGCTAAGCGCCAAGGTCACCTTCCGCTCTCCTGCCGCCCCACCCCCACCCCCGGACGCTCCGGCGCCAGGGCGTGGCCTCCGCGCACCAGCCGGGCCGGGGCCAGGGCCAGGGCCGCCCTGTACTCACCGGCATTGGCTCAGCAGGAGTAAGTCCTGACTGCAGCGGAGTCCAGCCTCTGCGCTCCCGCCACGCTGCCTGGTCCGACAAGCACGGGAGGGAGGAAGCGTGCAAACACAGCGTGCGGTTAGTGGTGGGACGCCACACGGGGGAACAAGGACGGACACGCACTCACATCCACAGCGGCCACCTCCTGAGGGCTCTGGGGGAAACCACCAGAGGGGGAGGGGCGGACGAGCCGGAGAAAGGGAGCCTAAGGGCCAGCACGTGAGGGTTCCCTTCACCTCCGCCACCCTGGGGGGCACGGGGAGGTCACGCTACAGCAGCAGCCGCACTCAGATGACAGAGAAACGCCTGCACGGTGGGTGACGACTACTCAGCGTGACCACGTGGTCCCTCCTTAAACCCTCTAGATTCAGAGAGCGCCTGGACTTCTCTTTCGCTGTATCCGCGAGGACGGTAGTCGGGCAATAGTAACAGCGGCCACGTGACGGGCCCCACCGATGGCCTGGAGGCCCCGCGCTCTGCTGCCCCAGGGGGACCCGCCTGCCCTCTCTCCCCGGGGAGCCTTCCCCAGCGGCTTCGACAGTGGGCAGAGGGCAGAGGACGTAGCTAACAAAGCGGAAGCCCAGTGTCAGTTTCCACCCGAAAGGATGTCACCACTGACATTTTTTTTCTTGTCAAGAAATAGGCTGCAGGGCCCAATAGGTAAGCCCTCACCCCGCTTCAAACTGAGTAAGAAATTTCCATAACCCCTAAAAGAAATCCGCTGCTCCCAATTCAACATTTTTCGTTTCCCCACAGGTCCACCAGGAACACATTTGACCAATATTTGGCCGCGGTTCCAGAAAGGGCTTAAGACAGCTGGCGCTGCTGATTGGAGCAGATCTTTTTTTTTTTTTTTTTAAGCCATTGATTTGGACATTTTATTTTACTTTATTTATTTATATTTGGCCACACCACGTGGCACACAGGATCTTAGTTCCCGACCAGGGATCGAACCCGCACCCCCTGCACTGGAAGCGTGGTGCCTTAACCACTGGGCCACCGGGGAAGTCCTGCACAGCATCTTTCTAAATCCTTCTGATCCTAAGAACCCCAGGGACCTGCTGCACTTTTTGCCTTCAAAAGCCATGAAAACAACCCATTTTAATAGTTTATGCCTTCCTTAACACACAAGGGTAAAAAGTCATCTCCCATATAATATATTGCCTACACCTCTTTCTAGGAGTATTTTTAATTTATCAAAACTCTAATGTTAACACCACTGTGAGCATTTAACAGCGAAATGCGATTTATAACGAGGAGAATGGAAATGAAGCAGTGAGGAAAATAAGAAAGCACTCATTTAGACTATCCAGTAAATTGAAGGCCAAGCTACGGTTAAAATCTGTAAAAATGGGGCTTCCCTGGTGGCGCAGTGGTTGAGAGTCCGCCTGCCGACGCAGGGGACACGGGTTTGTGCCCCGGTCCGGGAGGATCCCACATGCCGCGGAGTGGCTGGGCCCGTGAGCCATGGCCGCTGAGCCTGTGCGTCCGGAGCCTGTGCTCCGCAGCGGGAGAGGCCGCAGCAGTGAGAGGCCCGTGTATCGCAAAAAAAAAAAAAAAAAAAAAAAAAAAAACACCTTCCTCCACACCCCCCTAAAAAAAAACCCCAAAAAAAAAAAAAAAAAAAAAAAAATCTGCAAGCTGCCCTCACTAAAGTGTCCAGCTTATTTAGCAAAGGCTTCCCTAAATGTACTTTGCTCTGATTTTCATACAGGCAAGTGAGAGTAAAACTTGCAAACCTAGGCATGGGAAGAGCTGACAACAGGAGAAAACTGCAAACCCCGTCAGCACACTTCGAAAACCCCTTGCTCTCCTGCAGCC
Source organism: Lipotes vexillifer (assembly GCF_000442215.2). NCBI lineage: Eukaryota > Metazoa > Chordata > Mammalia > Artiodactyla > Lipotidae > Lipotes > Lipotes vexillifer. The sequence continues at coordinate 3,425,773 of NW_006792775.1, forward strand.
CTGCCATGGCAGGCGTGGGGACGGCCTGAGTAACCGCAGCGCCGCAGCGGCCCTAAGGGCTCCGCCCTCACGGGACTGAGGACGCACCAGGCGCTTTCCTGAGCCGTGACCCGCTCTGTGAATCACTTGTGTAACCGGCACGGCCAGCCGGGGGGGAGGGTGCCCCAAGATGACCCTTTCCCAGATGGGAAACTGAGGCGCGGTGCTCAAGGCGCCTCCTAGGCCGCAGGGCCAGACTCGGACCCAGGCCGTCCGTCTCGAGTTTGCTGCCGAGTGGAGACACGGCAGCGCTGAGAGCCCACCCTTAACTAGCGGTGCTCTCCGGCAGAGCAGTTGTCAAAGGGAAGAGCAGAGCTGGGTGTGAAATGACTACGGGCCCAGCCGTGCTCGGGTGATGACTTCTCTCGGCCTCGTCTTCTTCCTTCTCCCCGGCCTTCCACAGCGTGCAAGGGACAAATAACAGTGAGGACGGAGGGAGGACAGGAAGGCGGAGGTTATTTCAAATGGACTCAGTCATCCTTCTAGCGTGCAGAGCAGTCGAGGGGGAACTGGTGGGGTCTGAAAGCTGCTATTTTATGAAACAGCCTCTGAGTGCTGCCTGCCACGCACACATCTTCACGAGCGTGGGTGTCGATCTAATGCTCTAAGAACACACACGATTCTTAGTTTTATTAGTTAGAAGAGTATGCTAATATTCAACCAGACAAGAACTTAAGAATTAAGACTGTATTACTGTTAAACTTTTATAAACAGACGCTAGGATTAATTTTAAACATTTACACCGGGGCATGCAACAGTACTCAAGTGCCTTGTCACATATTAAGTAGGCCATTCTAGATCATTATTAACGTTCCAGTCCCAGAGCTGCTCAAGCCGCCTACCAACGGCTGGGGCAGCACTGCATCACCTACCGTCCAGCTGCATCTTCTTTGGCTGCACAGAGGGCGAGGACAGAGAGGACGGGACCCGAAAGTTTGCGGGGAGAGTCTCTGCTGACCCAGCAGCTAAGCCACGAACATCCTTTGGTCTAAATTTTTTTCTCCAAGAAGGTGCTCTCCTAAAGCTTTTATCATCATCCTGGTGAATTAAAGGACAGAAAACAAGACAGATTTAAAAATAAAGGACAAAAACATAAAGTTACCAGCCCTTTAAAATGACTGAGTTTGTTACCGCATCTTTATTTCACCCCATTCGTGACAACCATGTGATTAGCTGGGAACTGTGGAGAGCGGCCGGGGGCCCGGTACCACTGATGCTGGGACCCTAGCTGAGCATCAAACAGGACTGCCTGGGCCGCCCGGGTGTACGTTCCTCCTGACAATTACCAGGCTTCACTTCTTATCTTGAAGGAATCACCTTCTTGCTAAATAATATAACACGTTTTTATTTGTCTTTAAAAACAGTTTTCGAGCTGTAAACAATTCTGTCTCGTGCTGGGACAGAGCCAGCAAACGCTGCTTTAGGTGCCCTTCTACTCTGTCAAACTCAAGTTTCCTTAACGTCCAATGAAGAGAATAACGATAAGTGTGGGAATAAATGAGTCACGGTTTTGTGTAAGGGGAAATTAGTATTTTGTGCTTTTCAATATACTTATGAAACAGTCCCCCAAAGCACAGGGGCTCTGGATTAGGGTAAGACATCCGGCTGGTCCCCAAAACACAACTTAGACTCCATTCCTAAGCTGAAACCAGTGTTTCACGATATAAAAAAAATACTTTTGAGGGGTATCAAAAGTTAAATAGCGAAAATTGAAAAAAAAAAATACAAACCCCTATCTTACTGAAGACACTCATTTTTTAAAAATTCATTTTATTTATTCATTTATTTTCGGCTATGCTGGGTCTTTGTTGCGGCCCACGGGCTTTCCCTAGTTGTGGCGAGCGACTCTTCGTTGTGGTGCGCGGGCTTCTCACCGAGGGGGCTTCTTTTGTCGTGGAGCACGGGTTCTAGGCGCACGGGCTTCAGTAGTTGTGGCGCACGGGCTTAGCTGCTCCGCGGCATGTGGGATCTTCCCGGACCAGGGCTCGAACCCGTGTCCCCTGCATTGGCAGGTGGATTCTTAACCACTGTGCCACCAGGGAAGTCCAAAGATATTAATTTTTTAATAGCTCATTTGTTAATAAATTTTTAAGAGCAAAGCTTAACTTGTAAAGTAAAATTGTCTCCACATTTAGAAGAAATACCCTGACTACATGGTTCATACAAGTATGATAAGATAATGACTTTTAAAGTTGCATTAATGTAAATTAAGCTGAAAACTTACTTCATCGAACCTTCTGTCGGTCCCCATGACCAAAAGGTTGTTAAACTCTCTTTCCAAGACAGCACGAGCCTGAAATCATAAAACAACACCACCCTACAGCTTTCAACAATCTCATTTGAATATCAGCATATCTGGACTGTTTTTTAAACCAAGACTTTAAAAACAAAACAAAACAAAGAAACTCAAACTCTGACAGTATTTTAAATCAGGGGTTTAACATGGAGTCCATGAATGGCCTTTTGGGGAGAGGGATCCATGACCTCTCGGAAATTATATACAAAAGTGTGCTCTGTGGGTTGGTGCTGGTGGGAAGATCGGGGTACCGGCAAAAGATATACAATCTTCCGCAGAAAAATAAAAAAATTTCCTCATTCTCAAATGAGCCCACAAGTCAACAAGAACTGCACGGGGCAATTACGCGTAGAAACAAAATTGATAAAACCTTCATCTGACACACAAGGAGTATTTCTCTTTCCACGGAAGAACTAAATCTTGATACACGTCACTCTTACCAGAGTATTGACTTGAATGAAAGTTCCCCTTATTGTGTTTACTGTAAGACTCTCATGCTTCCAACGGAAAATGAAAAGTCAATAGGCAAAAATACTGAGGAATGAAGCATTACAGATTCTGAACTACTATGTGACGGATTTGGTATGGAATGAGATTACTAGTGGTCTGAGATGCTGTTAAGTTTGGTCTCCATTCAGATAGGCAGCTACATGTCTGCATGGGGAGAACAGACCACACACTGCGCCCCAGTGAAGGCCCGGCGTCTGGGCTGTACCTGTGTGTTCTGCGTAGGGATCTGTAACAAGAGGGCCAGAGCGTTGAAGTCGAAGGTTTCGTCTAAGGCCAGAAGGGCGCCGTGCACCCCGCTCTCTACGAGATTGTTTGCGTATTCCTTGAGACCAATGGAGAGGATCCAGCGAATCACTCGATCGTTGCTCCAAACAAGCACATCTGCAGATGGATAAAAACAGTTTTAAAAGTGGCCTCAGAAAGCTGCGTTCATCACGTATACCCTGCAGGCACGGCAGAAAGATCCCTACCGTGAAACTGACCCTTCAGTTCCTGACAAAAGCTGGGAGACACCGCTAGGCGGGCAGCCAACCCCTGCTGCACTGCGACGCTGATGGGTTGGCCCTTCTCCACTCCAGTGGAGACTCTGTCCCATTAGAACTCATTCTTCAAGTGAACCCAAGAGGAATGAAGTTATTACGTACACTTAGTTTCTAGAGAATAGAAAACGAGGATCCGGGGATCAGAAATAAAAGGACACACAAGGATGTGAATGCCCACCAGGTACGAACGCGTTTCAGATACAGACTTGAGAGTCTTTTGATATACTTTCTTCCCGTCCCAAGGAGGAGCTGGCACCGTATCTGGACACCTTGCTCAATTCAGCATCAACCTCTCACTTATAATTGTGAAGCCTTTTTTCTTGAAACCATTTTTGTTGTCTCTCTTTTGTTAAAAAGAGAGAAACTTAAAAGATATTCTCCAGCATATTAGAGATTTGGGGGGAAGATTTCATATTAGGCCAAGTCATAAATGATTAAGTCTGCGCTAGCAGAGAGCTACACAGAGCCGCAGATGATCACCAATTACTTTCAAAGGCAGCTCCCGTCAACCGTAAGAAGATTTAAACCATTTAAACCATACAGAAAACAAATTAAACAGATTCACAGATTTCATTTCCAATGCCCTTTTCTGGATAAAGGTATAGAATATATAAATGTTGGCTTCTGGCTTTTCTCATGATTCACATCAGCTCAATCCCGACTCAACCATCCTTCACGTGGGTCGCGTCTCCCCAACCATATTTTACCTTTAGTTTCCTTCTTAGTAGAAGCTGGGGATGAAAACAGCACTTACACTCACAGTGCTGTGGTAAGGGTTAGATAAAGTAACCTCTGAAAGTGCCTGGACTTGTTCCCTAAGTCTTACTATTATTATCACTATTAATATTATTAGATTTACTTTCTGAAAATTCTGGGAGGTTTTACATTGAGCTCAATCACTAACACCTTATTTAAAAGCACTCTATCATACCTGATCATTGAGAGGCGCACAGAGTGAGAAGCTCCCCCTCGGAGACAAGCATCTGACATCTCCCAGTTGGACAGCCCACGTCCTCCCAGGCCTCCGCACCCGCCTTCTAGCCGAAATGCCTCTGCCCTCCTCCCTGGCTAAGCAGCTCCCACTGCACCTTCAGGGCCCGCTCCCTCCAGCCTGGAAGGAGAGCCGCGCGCTGCTCCCTGCACTCCTCAAGTCCTTTGACAAATGGCCAGGGCAGCGTTTTTCACACTTAAATCAAATGAGTGAACAGCAGGTCCCGTTCTTTTCGGCTCTGGAATTACCTACAGTGTGTAGCAGCATTTCTGAGTGAAACAGGAAACGTGTCACAGTAACAGGAGATCTCTAGAGTCATGGGAAAAATGTTTACCTTGAGACACTTAACCTATAGACTGAGCACAAGGACACAGGCACAAGTGCTCTGGCCACAGAGGAGGATCTTAAAAACACTCCCTCCTCTGTAATGATGCCAGACACGTTTTCTCCACTTAAAGCATTTCCTGATTTTTTTCTTTAAAACAGGAAGCCACTGAGGCTGCTAGTACACTGGGAAGCAAGAAACATGACTGTACTAGCCTTTTAGTTCATTCTGGCTTTCTTCTCTTTTTCTTTCCAGTTCTTTCCGGTCATAATTTAACCTTCGCAGGCACATAATTCCACACTGGAAACTGTTTCTATTTCCAAGAGGAAAAGAAAAAAAAAAGAAAAAATTTAGACTGGGCAACAGGCAAACGTCTCTCAGCCAGCTAGCAAGAACTACTTACGGCGACTAACCTGTGAAAACTATCAACCATTTTCAGTTGCCCACGAAGGTCTTTCTTGGTCAAGTGGTCCAGCATCCGTGCGTCCACGAGGCACTCCATAAAGTAGCTCCGGTACTGCGGGAGGCCCAGGCTGGGCAGCCACTCGTTGCCGATCCACTCGTGGTTCATGTCCCCGTATGCCAGTGTCTGCTTTCAATAATCAAGGACGATCAGTTCAGGAAAAAACCCATGAAAGCAGCCACAAGGACCGTTTATATCATCTTTAAACTGGATTTTTAATCTGTTACATATTCTCAAAGGCTAATAAGCTAATGACAACGTGGTTGCTTAGAATTTCAAAATAACTTGATCTCTTATTTACTACCTTATAAATTTGCTGGCAAAATTTTATACAAAAGGAATTTATGCCATTAAAACTCTATGACTCTCTTGTGTGTATAAATTTAACCTATCTAACAACCACGATAAAATTATAACTGACTACACATTACTCTTCTGAAATAGCTTTTACACATAATAATCACGACTCATGAACAAGTTTGAAGGATCAGTCTAACTCTACTCATTAACAATAACTCTGGCTGTCTTTAATTTTATTTTTAACACTTTGTTTTCCAAATTTCCTTAACAAAACATCTGTTAATTTCCAAATCAGTCCAGTGAATTAAAAAATAGTTTTAAAAGAACCGATAAGCAAAGCAGTAACTGACAGGCTGGCTGAAAGGAGAAAGAGAAAGAGACAAAGGCACAATTACAGAGACCTCAACTCTGCTCTCTCAATTATTCAATAACTGATTGAACGAGGAAGCCACAACAGACAACCAACCAACCCCAGTGAGGACACAGAAGCCTTAAATAACGCTATCAACCAACCTAACTGACATCTTATGTAACACTCCATCCAACAGCACGATACATTCTTTTCAAGGGGATATGGAACACTCTTCAAGACAGACAAATCTCAGCACACTCAAAGTGACTGAAATCATACAAAGTATGTTCTCTGACCTCAGCAGAATTAAATTAGGAATCAATGAAGCAGAAAGAAGAAAACAAACGAGCAGAAACCAATGAAATGGAAACCAGAAAAACAGAAAATAAAACAATGAAACTAAAATCAGTTTCTTCACAGATATCAGTAAAATTGACTAACCAGAGTGATCAAGAGAAAAGAGAAGACATAAACCACCGATGTCAAGAATGAAAAGAGGGGACATCAGTACACATTCTATAGACATTGAAAGGACAGCAACAAGGGTAAACTGTGAACAACTTTAAGCAACTTACATAAAGTAGTCTAATTTCTAGAAAGACACAATTTATGAAAGCCACTCAGTAAGAAACAGATAACCTGAATCTATTAAAACTCGAATTTGTAGTTATAAACCTTCCTACCCACCCACACACGCACACACATAAAATCTCTACCCTAAATGGCTTCACTAGTGAATCCTATCAAGCATTTATGAAGAAAATACCAACTCTACACAAACTATTCCAAAATGGTGAAGAAAAAAACGCCTAACTCATCCTACGAGGCCGGAATGATCTTGATACCTAAACCAGAGAAACATATAATAAGAAAACTACAAACCAATATCCCTCAGAGACACAGATGCAGAATTCCTTAACGAAGTGTCAGGAGATCAATCATCAATTAAACGAACAGGATATCGTCACAAGTAGGGCTTATCCCAAGAAGGTAAGGTTGGGTCAACATTTGAAAAACCAATGAAATTCACTGTATCGATGGACTGAAAAGAAAAACCACAATATCATCTCGAAAGATGAAGAAAAGGCATCTGACAACGTTCATCATTTATATACGGAAATCTCAGCAATCTAGGAATGGAAGAAAACTGCCTCAGCCTCATATAGAGAGCATCTACAAAAAAACAGAGAGCTGACAACATACAATGCATTCTCCCTAAGATCAGGAACAAAGCAAGGATGTCTGCTCTCGCAACTTTGATTCAACACTGTATTGGAACTCCTAGCCACTGTAACAAGACAAGAAAAATGAAATCAAAATCATATGAATTGGAAAAGCAATAAAACGGTATTTGCAGATGACCTGGTTATTAATGTCGAAAATGAATCCGCGAAACAGTTACAAGAATAAAAATGAGTTTATTAGCAAAGTTGCAGGATACAAGGTCAACATATAAAAATGCACAATACTTGTAAATACTAGAAATAAACTGGAAATTGAAATTTTTAGAGATACCACTTATTATAACATCATCAAAACCCATGAAATCCTCAGGGATAAATCTAACAGAATATGTGCAAGGTCTGCACAATGAAAAATAAACACATTATATGTATATACACACACACCAAAGAAAGGTACTTGATGTTCTTCAGTCCAAGAAGACTAAGGTATATTCAGAGGAATTCTGTACATTATGGAATCCTTGGAAATAGTATCTCTCGACTACCACCATGGTCTGTCTCAAAAATATGGCCTCTAATCTTTTTTTTTTTTTTTTTTTTTTCTGCTCTGCAGTAGTTATTTCCTCTATTTAATCTTCCAGGTCACTTAGCCGTTTTTCTAGCTCAGTTATGCATCGGCAGGCGGACTCTCTACCACTGCGCCACCAGGGAAGCCCTCTAATCTATTATTAATACCAACAAAGCTGGAAGGAATGATTCAGACTCCAGCAAGAACACTCAAATTCTAATAGAAAAAAAAAAAAATGTTTCTAATAGAAAAAAAAAATTCTATAAATAGTCATGAGTGGAGATAAACATCAAACATTTTTGGGACATCATCACAATATCATGTTTCTTCACTCTTTCAAACCCAACTCTCATCTCATAAGCCTGACACTTACAGCATGAATATCTGGTATTATTTTCTTGCTTGCGGATTATGTGTTCTTAGAGACACACAAGATGCAGAGACATTTCTAAACAGAGAATTCCACGCAAGCAGAAGCTTCTGTATCTTTGTTTACTCCTTAGGTACTCTAGTCACACCTAAATGGTCGATAATATAGGTTTCTGGGAAAATCAGGCTCAATCCAAGGGAGACCCACACCTCCTAGGCTGTCATCAGAGCCTCTGAAAAAAAGCACACCATGGGGCTCTCTCATGATCAGAGAACATTTGGGATACAAGAGACTCTATAGGGTCTATCTTTCCATCATTGAAATGATCACAAATACAAATCAGTTTTCTGAACTCTGTACAAGGTGAGAGTGATGGCACGGATGCGGCTGTCCTGTTCGATCCTGTACCACCAGTGGGCAGTGTAGTCTCGCGTGGACAGCTGGGTGATGCTACTCGCTAAATGAAGGCATCCAAGGCTTTGACAACACCTTGATGTCTTCTTCCCCTGAGTGCCCAAGGGAATCTCAAACTTCCCCTTGGGTTAGGAGCTGGTCACTGTGCTAATACCACAGGGAATACACACTGTACGCCATCTGCCCCTGGCAGCTTCACGGACACCAGGAAGCCTCTTTGCTTTCCTCTCCTCTAGGAGAGGGGTGGAGTGAAAGCGGTCCTTGCTTACGCTGAGGACTGAACGGTGGCAATTCTGGTGTCATCGGCAGGGCTCATCCTTGTTTATATTTCCGTTGTGAAAAGCAAACGTCCAGCTTATTTAATTTACACTTCGTGCCCCGTGACGCAGGGAATTTTATATTCAAGTGCTCACCAAGTTCTGCTTCTTAGTGTAAAATATACTGATGTTTAAGTAATTATGAAATGCACTCTTTCAAATTCACTGATAGTCATTAGCGACTAGGTTAAAAAATTAATGAGGATATTTATCTGGAGTAGTGGCACAGAATACCTAACTGGTGGTGGTGGGGGGGAGCTCACAGAATCATATTATAGCATTTCCTCTTCTGTTAAAAAGTGATATAATTGGCTTTATTTCAGGAGTACAAATAGAGGGAAGCAGGTGTTTCAACCAACAACCTGTGATTAGGAACATTCTGATTTAAAATTCCTTTGACTTTTCGGTTAAACAGTTATCCTCTCAAGGTCCGTGAACAGGTGCCACTAGTGAGCGCCTCAGGGAAACTCCGGCTGCAGCCGGCAGGCTTCGACTTGTCGCGAGTCACAGGGCAATGTCGTGGGATCACACGTAGGGAAATCACTGTTTTTAATCAACGGGTCTCAAAGTAAAGCTGCAAAACAGCTGTGACAGAGCTTTTCTAGAGTTGAACTGGGGACCTAACAATTCAACACTTACGTTAAGCGAGAATGGGCTCAATTTCTGAGAATCCCATCAGTAAGAAAGCCTTTGGAACAACACTGTATTAGGACACTCTGTAGTAAATGCCGGACAGAGGTAGAGTCTCTACGGCAACTCTTGTGTTGGAAATTTATTAGAACACGATTTTCTCCTCAGTAGGTCTTGTAACTAACGCTACCCCCACCAGGGACTGAAATACATCATCTCAGGAGCTGCCAAAGCCAACAGGGCTTTGTAGGAAAGACCATGTGTCAAACAAAGTAATTTACGTAAATGAGAATTAACTACCAGGGCACCACACAAGAAATGTTCAAAATTGTCCATGAGACGTACTCTTTAATCCTGTGCTCTCTTTGGCTAATGCTTTCAAATCATTGACAATATTCTACGGCAAGAAGTTAAAACGCCAAGAAAAGTAAATTACAAGTTTTCATACTCCAATTCTTTTTGTTGCTGTACATATAGTGAAGAATACATTATAGAAAGTCTCCAACCTGAGCCCAGCTTCCCTCCTCATCTTCCTGATGTTACGTGGTTAGGGATGCAAAAGAACATAACTATTAGTATTGGTGAGCTTAGTAATGCAAGCAAATTAACTTTGCAGGGGAGGTGCAGCTTAACTGGGTGAAAAGGGTCAAAGAATCAAAGCATCATGCAAAACTCATGCAAAACCAACAATTCCCATGTCTCATGCAAGGAGCGGACTTCCCACGGCAAGCACACCCGGAAGAGGAGAAAACTAGGGCCAGGGGGCTGCACCGAGGCTCCCCTAAAGACAACAATTAAATCTATTCTACATGGACCAAGCCTACCAACTTTAAGTTCCTGAAAAAAATATAAAATAAGATGAAATATGGATTGTGTTTCACACATTTAACTAATACCTAAAGGAAATGCTTATCCAGAACAATCGAACGTAAGACGACCTTTCTGTTTCCCACAGGAAGGCCAAGAAGGGCGCCAACCTGAGGTGGGGCTGCCCGGGGAGGGGTGGGGGTGGGGGGTGAGCACGGGGCGGGACTGACCGTCTGGGGCGTGGCCGTGAGCGTCTCCATCTCCTCGTGTGTTAACCAGACATTTCCTGTGGTCTAGGGGCACCCCGTGACCGGCCACATCCAGGGCAAGGGCAGCGGTGACAGAGGGGAAAGGCGGCAGACACGTCAGCCAGGTCAGCCAGGGCACGGGAGGGGAGCGGGTGGGGCAGAGGCCGTCCCCACCCACCTCCCCGTCTGAGATGCCCACAGCGAGACACGAGACACGGGTGGGCGGGCGCTCGGCCCTTCTCCTGGCAGGACCCCGCCTTCTTAAGGAGGACAGCCCTAGAGCTTCCTGTGCCATGCTGACACCTGAGCTATGTGGGATCTAAAGAGCTGTTAAGCCATTGTACTTAAGACGGTCTCACCCAGTCAAAGCACAACGAAGAACAGGACAGAAGTCCGGCTTTGGGCTCTGGGGAGACGCTTCTGAGCAGGCGCCCGCCTGTGACCGGGGCCTCTGTCAGAGGCGGGGCGCGGGGCCACCAGCGTCCCAGTGACGGCACCGCTGGGCGTCCCCGCAGCCCCAGACGTCTGGCCGAGCCCCAGCGGGCGGTGCCCCCGCCTAATGGTGGGCAGGTTCCTCACGGGAGGCCTGTTCGTCTTCACCGTCCATTAAACTCAACTCATAAGACGCTCCCTTTACCGAGATACTTGATAAAATCTGCGGGAAAACCCCCAGCACCTTCATTTCTGAAAAGGCGACTCTGGTGAAACACCTGGGCACAGAGCAGATCAGATACACTGAGATCACGCGCACCTGTGCAAGAGGTGAGGACACAGGCTACTGTCATCACCACGACGCCCCACTGAGAAACAACGGAAGACAAGCGAACAGAAAAGCTTTCACGCTTTTCATGTAAAGTAACCGTGAGCCCTGAATCAGGCGTTGACCTGCTACTCAGAGGAAGCGCGTCTGTGAGGCTCAGTTTCCGCACGGGTTTTTCTCTCTGGGGGAGACAGACTGAAAGCAGGGTGGGAACTGAGCCGGTGTACGGAGTCTGCCCTTGAGAAATGAAGAGCTGGCCCGCCCTGATCTCCCAATTATCATTCCCGTTTTCATTACGCTGGTTTTTGACTTTTTCAACTAGGAGGACCCTCTTAAAGGACTTCCAAGGTCCTCCCACGTGGAGCGAAGCTGGATGAGCGCAAACACCGCTTGGAGTGCACCTGCAGGTTTATGGACTCTTAGAATCCCAGGGTCTACAGCTCCCGAAACGGACAGTGCCAGCAGGCCGCACAAGTCAAACGAGGGAGCCACTGCTTACAACGCAACCTGGGCTCTAAGCTTTTTCTCCTTCACTTTCTTGACATTCATATTTAAATTTGTGATGGTTACTTTTCTACGTTTTCAAAGACTCCCATTTCTATATCACAATGCCACTGTAGCCAAGCTGTTATAAAAGTATTTAATGACGTATCTTTTAACAGCCCAATTGCCGCAAATTAAATGTTGTCATGTCTTTGTATGCTAAACCTTTAAACTGGAACACTAGATGTGTTTATAAAGAACTGCGGAAGCAACACGCATAGGGGATGAACTCTTTTTACGGAAACGTACCGTTCTTGACGTAGGAGGGGCTGACGGACTTGTCAGGGACATGATCTCCTGAATCGCCAGCCTCAGCTTCAGCCGGTGCAGAGGGTTGCTGATGCCGATCTCGCGCTGGATCTCCGTGTCCGACAGGGCGGACATGATGGCCCCGCTCTTCACGTTGGCTCGGCAAGCAGCCACGTACCAGGCCGGCATCCCGACCCAGAGCTGGAGACGGGAGACACGGGGGCCACAAGGTTATGCGTGGCGTATGGATGGGCTCGCACACTCGGCCAGGATTCGGAGAGGGGCATACGCACCTCCAGCCAGACGACAACAGTTGGCCCGTCCCACTGTGCAAAGGGTAAGCCTTGTCTCCGGGCTTCTTCGAGCAATTCATGCCTACAGGTGACAGATGTTCAGACCTTCAAGAGCCACACTACACACAGGCAAAGCGTCCTCTTTATAAAGTTCACCAAAGCGTCCTCTTTATAAACCCCCAAAGTGTGATGCCACACATCTCATCATTGTCCTTCAACCTTCTAAACCGTCCACTGAAGGGTAGTTTGGAACACATCACACTGAACGCCTGAGTAATGAGCTGCTGAAAGACCCTCAAGGATTCTCTACAGAACCGTCTCCTTCCAGGATTAAAGAATTACTACCAACTTTAAAAGACCCAGCAGAGTCTTCATATCCAAGGTAGGATATTCAACACAAAACATAATCACTCATCCCCTTCTAAACAAGGAGGACAAATCTGTAGGAAGAGGAAACCATACCTAGGTCTGAACAGAGGAGTCTGCCTCAGAGAGCTTCAGAACTGCTCAACATTTCACGACAAAAAACACAGAGAACAACGCAGACTTTTAACACTAATAATGCTCTAATATAGCTATCAAGGAAAAGGCTGGATTTTGGCTGTTTCTATTCTGCACTGCTATTTAGCTAAGTAGGCATTTGCTAAATTAAGATACTGGGTCATCTTTTTGGGGGGGGGGTTATTTAGTTTATTTTTTTTGGCTGTGCTGCGCGGTTTGTGGGATCCCAGTTCTCCGATCAAGGATCAAACCTGGGCCCCTGCAGTGAAGGGCAGAGTCCTAACCACTGGGCCGCCTGCAGTGAAGGGCAGGGTCCTAACCACTGGGCCCCCTGCAGTGAAGGGCAGAGTCCTAACCACTGGGCCCCCTGCAGTGGAAGGGCAGAGTCCTAACCACTGGGCCGCCTGCAGTGAAGGGCAGAGCCCTAACCACTGGGCCACCAGGGAATTTCCGGGTCATCCTCTGGCTTAACCCACAAGCTTCACATCCAGGAAATTTAAATGCCAACAACCTTTACCAGTGCACACAAGGCAGGCCGTGAGCCTATGATACTGTATGGCGATGCCAACTACCCCAGGGCAGGAGGCAGCGAGGAGTCCTGGGATCCTTTATGGCAGGGCTCCCCAAGCCCCGGGATGTGGACCGGTGGCGGTCCGTGGCCTGTGAGGAACCAGCCGCGTGGCAGGAGGTGAGCGGCGGGGGAGCAGGCAAAGCTGCATCTGCCGCTCCCCGTCGCTCGCACTGCTGCCTAAACCATCCCCCTGCCTGGCCCCCCCACTCTGCGGAAAAACTGTCTTCCACAAAACCGGTCCCTGGTGCCAAAAAGGTTGGGGACCGCTGCTTTATGGGACCAGAAATGTTCTGTGTGCCTGACTTTAAAATGCCCAAACCATAATGTTAACATCTTTTAAAATGATTTTGTCTACGGATAACATACTCACGTAAGAGATAACACAAGAAGCTTTTATGAACCTTATTGCACTTCTCTGCGTCATGTACTTACAAAACTTTCTGAAAGTCACTAATTAGCTTAAAAATGGAAAGTCTAGGAGAGAAGGTGGGACTGGGGTGGAAAGCACAGGTCCATTTACCTGACTGGACATCCCTGAGTCACTGCAAAATTCCTAGGTCGTTCTTAGTTATTTTTCTGTAATAATTTCTGCAGACCACACCACGGAATCTTTTATTTCTAAGATACTTAGTGGCTTTTCTTTCTTTCCTTCTTTTTCTTTTTTTGGCCACGCTGCACGGCTTGTGGGATCTTAGTCCCCCGACCAGGGACTGAACCTGGCCACCGCAGTGAAAGCGTGCAGTCCTAAGCACTGGACCGCCAGGGAACTCCCTAAAGAAACATAGCGGCTTTTCATTATATTCAAGTAGCATTAGACTTAAGACTGTGAAGTCTACGTACAATTAAAGCTCAAGGTGTTTCACATAAAATTTCAAGTAAGTGTTCCTTTAAGTCAACCTTAGGTTTCCTGGGAATAGTAAATACTGTGTTATCCAGGAATGATTATACCAGAGAACACAACATGGATCTCAACAGCTCAAGCAGAGTAAAAAAAAACAGTAAACTTTTAAAATTAAAACAAACAAAGCTATTCATAAATTAAAAACAAAAACCGAGTCCACATGAGATTGTGAGCATCCTGACACAGGATCCCCGCGCTGGAAGGAGTGATGGGGCCTCGCCGGGCAGCGAGCCATCAGCGCCGAATCAAATGCTATTTCCTGTTCCTAAAGATGACTCCTCCTCAAAGACAGCAGCTACACCTGATGTGAACATTCACGGGGGCCACACAAGCCTCTGAGCGACGCAAACAAGGCCTGGGCAGGCCAGCCAGGGGCAGCCCGAGTGTGGTCCCCGGACCGCCAGGCTGGCCAGGAGGGGGCGCGGCGGCACCTGCCAGGCCGGGGCTTTCAGAACCCCGCGCTCTGAAGGGAGCCAAACAGGTACTGAATCCTTGGCACTTTGCCAGAGACTTCATTTTTTTTTACATATGCAACAGAAATTCACTGTGGACGAGAAATTCAGGGTTAGAAAGGGGCCACTGACCCCATTACCTGGAGACTCTGGCACACATTGTTCTGACTCTGTTCCAGGCAAGAGGCGTTCGCTTTCATAAAAAGCCTTTTCTACTACGGATGTATTTCTGGGATTTTAGAGCTCCGGTCCAGCACCCTGATGACACTGGGATACGGTGACGGAGGCAGGACAACGCGGCTGAGAGACGCGGGAAGCCAGCGAGAGGGCGAGGCGGCCCGCGGCCTGGGAGCACGAGCCCCCTCCTCCCCGAGGTGCCCGTCCCGCGCTGGGGGAAGCACACCCGCAGGCGGGCATCAGCGGCAGGGCCCCCACTCCTGCCCCTCCCGCCAGTGGGGCACAGGAACAAATCACTGCTGCCCTCCCACTTCATCTAGGAACCCACTTCTGCCTGCTGCCGACAGAACCCGCGACTGCTCCGAATGAAATGCCGCGTGCCCTGGGATTCTCTGTTTCTACTCTCTCCTGTTTCCAGCTCTTCTCAACTGGAAATGCTCACGTTCCCCTCAGTAGAGGCCCACCTGCTCCCGCGGCTGCTTTTCTTCGGCGCGCTCGTCCGCACCACAGGGCTCTTGGCTGCCTTACGACCAACTGCTGAAATATTATCTGTTTGAGATCTGGGGACTGCCATGGCACACACAGTTTTGTCTCCCTCACTGAATCCCATCATAGACAGTCTGAGAAACCAGGGGATGAAAGCAGTTATGTGGAGACTATTTGGGAAGCTATCGATAAATCCTCTGCCAGAAGAACACCTGGTCTCTGCTAATGGAATATCGGTAACAAAAAGCCAAGAGAAAAAGACTTTATGACAAAAAATGGTATTAAAAAACTGCTGAGTGACAGAATAAAATCTGTTCAGTCCTTCACTTAGGAACAAATGTGTTTCTTTAAAAAAAAAAAAAAAGTACTGATATCAAGAGCAAAAAATAAATAACTGTAAAGTAGAGCCTACCAACTCGCCCGTTCACTCACGTGGCCACTTCCTAATCATCAACAGAATCGTCTTTTCTTCCTTCTTTACTACAGCTACCAAAATAAACACGACAGGCATTTAGTCCTCAGCCAAGTTAACTGCAAGGGAAGGAGGTATTCCTTCACAGGTCAATCTTCTAGAAAACAAGAAATCTTCCAGTCATTAGCTCCCAAGCCTAAAACACGAGCACTAAGGTGACAGGACTCCAAATGCCTTAAATCTACCCAAAGCATCCAGCTCTGTTCTAAAGAAGCTGAGCTACAGGCCAGTATCCTGCGGGAACGAGGCGTATGCCATCTGCCGGGATCCCACGGCCCCAAGCCACAGTCCAGAAGCAAACAGAGGACTCGCTCCGTTTCTGCTGGGATTGATTTCCTTCCTCTGCATCGCTCTCTGCTGTCACTGTCTCACTCTCATCTTTGACCAGAGAGGACTGGGGACACGAGCCCAAGGGGGCTGCCTCCCCTGCGGGCCAGCTGGGATGAGGTCAGCACTGTGCCCACCCGGCTCGGGCCACGCGTGCAGGGCTACTCGGCTGGGACTTGATCTGCCCCCTCAAGGATCAAATTCTAGACCCCAAGCGGGATTTATTAAATACCTGCTCTAGTAGTCGACTGATGTGGCACACTTACTAACCTCAGAATCAGAGTCACAGGAGAAAGACATTCAGAAATACGCTGAATTCTATGGGGAACAGACACGCCTATGAGAGAAAGGTCATGTCATATGTGAATGACAACATGCGTTTTAAATTGGGACAGAAGCACCATGGTCAAGCTGTCTTTCGTAACAAGACAGTTGTGTGAGCTTCTGCTGATCAAATACCATATGAGTGGCATCATCCAGACAACAGACAGGGCCTCATTTCTCTGACACTGACACTCTGCACACCCCGGCACCTCCTACAAAGGCTCGCTGGGCTCCACTTCACCGACGCAGCCGCGCAGGCCGGCACAGGGCCGGAGAGAGGCCCGGGCGGGAGGACAGCGGTGCCGCTTCCAGTCAAAAGCAGTGCAGCTCCGAGCCTGTAGCTGGCGATGGGCAACGCGGAAGGTTTCAGGACACACAGCACAGCAAACCCCACGACTCAGCTTCCCCCGTGAGCGCACGACAGCGTCAACCAAGGGGAGGTGGAAAGACAGCATTTAAAGCACCAGGTCCTTATTAACGGGGTCCAGTTCAAACGCCGTTGGGCAAGTGCCCGCACACGGGGAGCCCGTCTAGAGCCCAAGCCACCGCGATGATGGTCAGGGACGCCGACTTCCACGACAGCTGCAGCCTCCACGCCTCACCGAGCACGTCCAGCACCAAGTGTGCCTGCCGTGCTCTCTCATGTAGCTTTCATGAAACCTGAAAGTCTCATCTTCACCAAATCTTGAAAATTCTCTAAAAAAGTGGACGCACTGGCTGTGTAAATTTAGCAGTTAAAAGAGCACCTCTGAGATAAACTGGGGCTTGATAAAAAGAAAATATTTCTGACAAGCGTATTTTGTTCTCCCATCGATAATGCCAGAAACGTTAAACTATATTCAAACAGTACTTTTTCTGGAAAGCTAAAATATTTTTTTCACATTTATAAATAAAGCATTCTCCCTAAAGTCAATTGTATCTCTGGTTAACTGACAGAACTAAAATTACCCACTGTAGTCAGAACACCTTCGGACTCCGCATTGTTCTCTAAGTCGTCAGCGCCTGCTAGAACTTGGCGCGCGTGACGAAGGAGCGGAGAACAACCTGCCCGTGCACTCCCAGCCACGGTAACGGTGTCAGAAGTTCAGCCTGAGCACCTGATCTCCAGAGGAACCTGCCTAGCGGACACACACACACACCAGTGCACGGAACTACATCACACGCCGGGTAAGTAACCCAGCGACGCCTGCCACATGCAGCCCACCACTCGAGCTTCCTCCTGAGAATTACAAGACAAATGGAGAAAACACAGTGGGAAACTATGTTTGACGCTACGTGAAACACCAACGCTCAGGAGCAGAGGGTGGGAGGGCTGGCGGCACAGCCATGACCCCTCCTGGTCTCTAGCAGCCGAGCGGGAAGATGTCAAGTGAAACGCCCCAGCAGAATCTAGGGCACAGAAGTGTCCTGGCATGACTCCAGAAGGGCAAAAGGCTCTGACGTTAAGTCCCCATAAGCGAACGGCAATTACCTGAGTTCAGGTACAACACTCTCTACAGTTCAAAGACAGCAACACTCAAATCAGCTTTTGCTGTTGAGTGGTTTCTACAGATTTCCACTTCCAGGGAACCAAAGACCGAGTATTCGTACGGTGTCGTGAGCAACGACCGAACGGACAGCATTTCCCCCGGAACGCAATCAACACTATGCCAGGCAAGAGAACTGTGATTTCTGAGAAGAGAGCTAAAATGAGGCAGATTTCACAAAGGAAAAATCAACAGGCAACTTGAGGGGCTAAAGGCAAACTGGCCTCTAGTGGAGAGGGATCCCGTGGGCTCAAGGGTGGTCCTGGGGTCAGTGCCTGCAGGCCCCGGATTCCAGACCAGTGTTGGTTTCTCAAGGTGCCTGACAGTGGCCAGATGACCTTCCCCATCGTCAGGTTTATCACAGAGCCCACCCAGCTTCCCCCGTCTCAAGGGCCAGTATTACCACCTTATCACCACCTTCCCCACTCTCGGGTTCGTGCTCACCCGAGGCTACAAAGCGTTCCGTCTTATTTCCCACTTGTCAGTTCACTGGGACAGTCTCCGCCTATCCAGGTCATCTACTTAGCGCTGGTCTGGGATGTGGTCACCCGACACACAAACTGTCCTGGGTCTGAAAACGTCTCTGGACCCAGAGACACGTGCACACGCTATGTGCCTCTGTGCCTGATCCTGGGGCATCACAATGCCCGAGCTCCTTTGTAGAAAACCATCCCTCCTATTACTGCTTATTTTCAGAAATCAGGACAACTCAGAATTAAAATTTAATAAGATTGCAAACCTGAGTCTGTTTAAGATAAAAATACAAAATCTACCAGAGGAGGGAAAAAAAGGGCAACATGGTAAGTGACAACTTCCTGACTGATCGCTAGTGTGAGCCGCAAATGCCAAGTCCCCGTAGTGGCTGCAGTTACACGTGCGTCTTCCCCAGTGCCGGCACTGTTTAAGGAGCCTCGTGTACGTATGTGTAGATGCATCTGTACAGCTCATGCTCGTAAAGGCCCCATGGGGTCCCATCTCACAGATGAGAAAACTGAAGCGCAGGAAAGCCAGGCTTCCCAACGCCCCAAAGCTGACGTGTGCAGGAGCCGGCATTCAGACACGAACGCTCCGTGGCTGAGCACGACTCAGCGCCACGACGTGTCCTCGCCAGAGACCTCTCCAGAGTGCACTAGGAACCCACGTGTGAGTCCGTCCCAAATTCACAGGTGCTCTAAGTCCTCCGGGAAGCACAGTTTAATAAAGGCTCTGGGTTAAGCTTTCAGGAGACAGTATATCTACAGAGCCGGATATCACATTTGATCAATAAACATTAGTTAAACATCAGGAACAACTGAAAACTGTTCAGTGAGATCGACAAAAAACAAAAACCTTACTTCTTTTGAAGTTTACGATTTTTCTCAGCCTGTCCTCCCAATTTGCTGAGTCCCAAGGCATCCTGAGATGAGTTTTCTGTCTCTGAAATAACAGCTACGAGGAAGCAGAGTGGTCGAAATATTGAGAGAAAATCAACACGGCCGAGTTAGGTGTTTCTGTAAACAGGTGGAGGAGTTTTTGTAGGGAGAGTGAGGAAAATTCTAAAGGTGAACTTTCCGACCAGACGGCACATGCGTGCGCGCGTGCACGCACGCACGCACGCACACACACACACTCACTCACACGAAAACGCTCAAGAGGCAGGAAGGCTGACGCCTGGGAGACACTGAGCTGCTCAAGGCAGGAGGACGTTACCCGTGCTCTCTGGGCCGTGTGTGGACCCACTGGGGAAACAGACCCGGGAGAACACCCAGCTCGTGTGAGAGGAAGCACGTGGTGGTGACGGGACGGTGGAGGGGCGCGCAGAGGTGCGCATGCAGCCCCCTGCCCACTCCGAACACTGAAGGGTTGGCTGGAAACCACCCACCTTGTCCCAGCGATTCCTTGCCAAGGGCTCCAGGTCGGCCCTTCTCTTTCTTGCCGAACAAGCGGCCGATAGAGGACTTGATGCCCTTCTTCTTGGGGGCTTTGTGCAGCGAGTCCTGGCTGCTGTTGCTACTGCTGGGGTTGCTCGCGGGGCCGTCCTGTGAGCCTGTCGAGCTTTGGGGACAGAAAATGACCTTTAACGGGTGGCCTCGCGCAACCACACCCCCTACAACGCTCGCTCCCCACACCGCACGGCAGACGGGGCTCCTCGCGGACCGCGGCGCGCACAAGAGGTGCAGGCTCCCCACCACGGACGGCTGCTCCCAAGAGGCTGCGACTCTGGGAGGGGCCTGACTCCAGACCACCCAGTGCAGAGGGCAGTCCGAGCCCCTCAAGGTAACGGCCCGGCAGGTGCAGACGCCCCCGGGGCCGGGGCAGGAGAGCGATGGTCGCCGTGCAGGGGCGCTGGAGAGATGACCACACGTGCCCTGCATCGAGTGCTGCCTGGCTCCGGACAGGAGCTCAGCAGGTGGTGGTCTGAACAAGGCCAGCGTCACAGAACTGCGACTGACGGTCTCCTGAGAGGAGGCACTTGGGGAGCATGGAAGGATGGGGTGGGGCACCTCGCAGCTCGGAAGGAACAAGAACGCATCTGAGAGCCACGGAGTGTCCTACAGAGGAGTAACGCTCAGAAACACAGCCCGCGCCGGGCGGAGGCTCCGGCCAGAATGGGAAGAAAGTTCCCAAAGGAGTTAATCTGTAGAATCTGAAGAAACGAGGTGTTTCTAAAATTTCTTGCCAAGCTGACTCCGTGCAAACAGAAGGCGCCTCCTGCCGGACTTCACTACAGCTGCGCCCGGAGCAGGGGTCGGGCACCCTAAGTCTATCACTGCAACAAACACGCTGAACTGAGTGGTATTTCGTTACAATCATCATTCTGACTTGTTTCTCGAGAGAAGATGAACAGATTTCCTGAAGGTGGAGGGAGGAGGGCAGGGCCCTTACTTGCGTGCGTCCCTGACGTCCTCGTGGCTGGCCGTGCGCAGCGCCCCTGTGTGCAGCCGCTCCAGCCGAAGGGACCGTGGGGAGGAGGGGGGTGAGGTTTCACATTTGATGGTCGTCTTGTCGTCTCGTACCTCTTCTCGGGAGGCTGGCAGCTGAGGGATTGAGATAAGTGTAAAATTAGGTGACAACAGACTGTGACGGATAAAGGAAATCACGGAGGCTCTACATTATAACCAGAAACTTATTTGAAAACCTATTAGCTGTGCTTTCTGCCAGTACAAAAAGGCTTGATCTAGCCCAATGCCATCTTAAAGGGCTGTCTTGCTCATGAGAAGCAAGGCTGTCAGCAGAGGGAGCACAGAGCAGAGCCGACTCCCGCCGGCCTGCACCCGCATGAGCGTGGAGACCTGGACAGCAGCCTCCCCGTGGCCTGCCGTCCCTAGAATCCAGGCCACCCGGACAGCCCCACAGGGGCAGCAGAGAGCTGAGCCCCGCCTGAAGCCACCATCTCCCAGCTTTGTGGCTTATAATGGGATGTGAGTATGGGAAGCAGGGTGGTGGTTACGGTATGGGGAACAGATTGACCCCTTCAGGGTCCAGGCAGATCTCCCTTATAAATTTGGGTTTTGTGGTTAAGCCAGGTTAGATTTTATGAAACATGCATGGCAAGCATTTGTATAAACAATGAGACTTGAGCAACTGACCTATGCCTTTTTAATGGGATTCTATAAAGAATAATATTGATCCACGGCAGCCCCACAGTGGCTTGGTGACAACAAAGTGACCCAGGGCAAAATATAGCTGAACTCATTTAAGCGACAGCTGGATAAACTGTGTCCTCTCCTGATTTCTAATTACAATCATCCGATAGCAAAAGGCTATAGAAAGGCTAGAAATCATCAATGCGAAACGTAACAGGGATCGATCTCAAGTTCAAGTTAAAACAATTCTTTATAAAAATCAAACGGGTCACAGGGAAGTGACGCAGGTCTGAGGTGACTATGGACTCCATGGAGATAAACAGCTGCTTTGAAGCCCAGTTAACACGACAAGCCCCTTCCCAAGGGCCTCTTCCTAAGGAAGTCCTCCGGGCCCACCCAGCCTGGCACCTCCCCCGGGATGAGAGCCCGCCCCACTGTGCCCACGTGACTAGGACGGGCAGCTGCATGCAAGCTGGGCAGGCGTCTCGGTATCCACCTGCGACGTGGAGGAGGCAGCAGGTCCACCGGTGCCTGGTTCTTGGCGCACACACGCCAAACCTAGAATAAGGCCCTCTCAGTAGCCAGTCAGCGAGCTCAAGCTACTGCATGCAACAGACCAGGCCGCCCGGCCGGGACGTAATCAACAGGCCACTACCTTTATTGAGAAAGTCTTGCCACCAAGAAAACTACGAACGTATGCAGCAGAACTGTGTCTCACTGCCGACCTGTTGACTGTGCAGGGATGCCACAGCGCGGCCACCCTGAGGGGCACGGGTCTACCGCTGTCCTCACTTAGCAGCAGGGCAAAGCCGGGCCCAGAGCGGGCGAGCGGCTCACCCAGGTCACAACCAATTGGTGACAGAGCCGGGACTTTAAACTGCCGCACTGCTGTGGCCTGGCAGAGAGAGGGGCGCTGGCGCACTGGGCGGCTGGGCCGCAGGATGGCTGCCCGCGTCTTGCACGGCTGCGTGGTGAGTGCACGCTCAGGGGGTTCTGAGCCTGAGAGGGAGGGAGGCATTGTGGTCAACAGATCTGGCCCTCAGCGCACCGTAATTCCCTCCAAGAACAGGGGCTCAGTCCAGGGTTATCTGAGAGGAAGGAGCCCCGAGTGCCCTCCGTCAGGAATGCTGTGAAGGAGACAAGAGCTCCTGGTGGAAAAGCGGGCCAGACGGCGCCAGGGCTGAGGGTCCAGGTTCTGAAATCAGACAAATCCACACTGCGCTGCTGACTGACTGTGCGAGCCTGGGCACAGCGCCTGGCCTCTCTAAGCTTCGGCGTCCACGTCTGTTGAATGGGGATAACAACAGCACCTGGACCTCACGTGGGTGTTTGTGGGATTAGGGAACAGACTCGTAAAGCATTCAGCACGACGCCTGGCACAAAGTAACAGCCTACCGAACGCTACTACCTGTGACTATTAAAATTGCTTTCCCCCAAATCTAGCATCTATGGCTCCGCTTCCATTTTTTTTTTTTTTTTTT
>NW_006792775.1:3448812-3459854 GCF_000442215.2 Lipotes vexillifer
GGGCCTCTCACTGCTGTGGCCTCTCCCGTTGTGGAGCACAGGCTCTGGACGCGCAGGCTCAGCGGCCATGGCTCACGGGCCCAGCCGCTCCGCGGCATGTGGGATCTTCCCGGACCGGGGCACGAACCCGTGTCCCGTGCATCGGCAGGCGGACACTCAACCACTGCGCCACCAGGGAAGCCCCCCATCATTTCTTTTTAAAAAACACTATGGGGAATTCCCTGGCGGTAGAGTGGTTAAGGACTCAGCACTCTCACTGCCTGGGGCCGGAGTTCGATCCCTGGTTGGGGAACTAAGATCCCGCAAGCCTCGCAGTGCAGCCAAAAATAAATAAGTAAATAAACAAATAAATAAAATTTTAAAATAATAACAAAAAATAAAAACCACTATGTCTATTATAAATAAGCGTGCAACACTTAGAAGGCAGACAAGCGGGAGAAAGGCAAACTCTTACATTTGTCCCAGTGAACGACCTATTTCCAGCGGAACCATCAGCATATGTTAAGTGGAGGGTGAGTTTCAACACTTCCATTAAAACATCAATTATTCACCAGTACTCAACCACACAGTGTTCATTCACGTAAAACAGGGCCTCTTCAATACTTCACACAGCAACGAAGGCATGCTGAATTACTAAATGGTTTACCTTTCTACGATGTTTCCTTAAGTCACTAGGCTGACAGGTGCATGCAAAGAAATGAAGAGAAACCAGATTTACTGCACACTTTGAAGTTAAAAATTCAAGGTTCAGTACAGGCAAATATATTAAAAAGAAAATGACAGAACACATGTTAAGTGAGATAAGATTTAGAGAAAATGTAACTGGAAATAGAACATTTTTTTGACCACAAAAGTTAAATATAATAAGCTATTCAAGATTTCCTAGAGAAACACTATAAATTATTCCTCAGGAAGATACAATTCTATTACAAGATACTCAATTTCTTATCATATGGCATTCTGTATAACAAAGGGCCCTAACAGTTGTCTATTCTAAGCCAAACTTCTCTATAACTTAGTTTTTCTTAATAAGAAACATGTTATACTTTAAAATAGCAAAATCTAACTGATAAGGAAGTAATTGCAATACCTATTTTAACACTGAACAAATCTAACCACCTATTGGACATTAACGTAAAATCCTTACCTAGAATTTGATTTAAAACTTCTCAAAATAAATTTATTGATTAAAGCAGGTACCCTGTGAAAATATGTAAGAATAAAAGCTAGCATAATAGCAGATAGAGTCTTTACATTTTATGAATCATAGAAGATAATTTAATTAAAAATAGTCTAGTAAAGACATTAACTGTGCATGTTTAATAAGCTGATGAGATTTACCATCTTAAGTAATAGAAGCACCCAAACCAGAAAGTACGTTGTGTCAGAGCCCATTAATTCTACACTTAGTGGGTCACTTCTTTATATCAGCAACATCTCACTTATGAATTACACGTATGCTATACAGTGTGAGCAAAAACGCTCTGATCCATCTACATCACGCCTGCAGCCATACCTATTATGCACTGATACACTAAATAAAACTTACCACTATAGGGGGAAAACACTGTTTAATGAGAAACGAAGATAACGCAGAGACCCCACTAATGAGCCACGACCAAGCACAGACACACGCTGTGGAGCACAGCGCTGCTGTGGAAGGGACTCTTATAACCGAGTGGGATGGACAGGGAGCGGAGCTGGATGGTAAACTACAGACCCGGCGGTGGGGAGGCTGGGGTCTGGATTAACTGATAAAACAAAGGATGATACAGGGAATCAACACCGATGACAGAAGCAGACACACCGTCAGCCAGTACAGAGAACCATATAACAACAAGGAAAAAAATACACAGAACGGTTTTCACGAATTCTCTGAAAGATACTAAGCATGAAACCACAAATGAAATTGTCAAAGAGTTTTAAATATCAGCTAATTAGCTAATGATGTAAATTATAAAAACGGTATCTGCCAAAATACCACAAAATGGACTAGTTACCACTTCACATGTCACTAAAATGATTCACAGTTGATTTAATTATACGCTGGCTAACAATGCAGCTAAAATGAAAATGGGTGGTAATGGAAAAAAATTATAATACAAGTGCTGTTAAAAAGCAGAATATTGTAAATATGATTTCATGTGGTAAACAGCAATGCACTCACAAAACCTAAACACACAAGAAAGCTATAATGTGTGCTTCAGAGCTGCACGCTGTCACCACGTGGTCACTGCATTTCCAGATGAGGAAGAGTGAGGACGCCCGTGTGCTTCCCTGGGAGCCGCGGGGCACCAGCTTTTTTTTTTGTTCCTTTTTTTTTGCGGTACGGGGGCCTCTCACTGTTGTGGCCTCTCCCGTCGCGGAGCACAGGCTCCGGACGCGCAGGCTCAGCGGCCATGGCTCACGGGCCCAGCCGCTCCGCGGCACGTGGGATCTTCCCGGACCGGGGCACGAACCCGCGTCCCCTGCATCGGCAGGCGGACTCTCAACCACTGCGCCACCAGGGAAGCCCAGGGGCACCGGCTTTTAACCCGGTTTCACATGCAGAGCCGGCGTGAGTGCGCGGCCAGCTGCCTCAGCAAGAGGACCAGTTTAGCTTTTTTGGTTTTGTTTTGACCGCATGCCCTGCCCCCTCCAGTGAGTCATCCCTAGTGTAAAGGAAGACAGCATCGACTCTCTGTACAGTTTTCGAGATGCCACTAGGGCTGCCTATGTTTACTCTTGCTAAGCTGTCTATTCCTGGAAAACAAAAACTTTCCTGTAGCTGCTGGGCCTTGCAGAGGCCATGCCCAATGTTGCACAAAGGAGAACTTTGGATGAGTTCATGATGACATGCTAAGCTGGTGGTCCAAACATTAAAATTAATCTGTCATTAGTTGGGGGGCTGATTAAATACTAGCTGGCTTTAAAAATCTTGAACCTCTGAGCATAGCAAATGCACCTGATTTTCTTCTAGGTTAACAAAGCAAGCACGCAAGCAAACCAGGTGTGCTGGGGGAGGGTGCAGCAGGGAGAAGGCCGACACCTACCAGAGTCATGACGCCTAGTCTGTCCACTTCCCTCGCCGGGCTGTGCGGGGCCCTTCGAGGGGTGGGCCGCCCGCTGCTGGGAGGGGAAGAGCTGGCCCGAGAGGAAGCAGGGTACGGGGGGATGGAGCTCACTGATCGAAAACGACCAAGGCTGTCTAAGCTCCCACTGCCCACCCTGCTCTCAATCTCCTCTGCCCGCTGCTCCGTGTTCTCCTTTTCCTCTTGTATCAACCTGAAACAGAGTAAAACCGTCACCTGCCTTTGTCAGAAAACAGAGGAACATGTCTGGAAAACAAATCTGGGTCTGTATCCTGTGTTACGATTAACGACTTACCACTGACTCTTGCAAAGTTGCTTCCGATCATTCACGTTTGATTTTACTTATTTACACTAAAATTCTGATGGGGGCTGGGTGGCAACTCTCACTGCATAATGAGATATTTAAAACTTAAAATTTTTCCTTCCCTGTTGTTACAGCAAAGCTGCATACCTGTCTATCAATTTTTTCAACTGGAAATCAGGAACTCTGATATAATCAAAAAAGCAATTCACAAAGCAATTTGGAGTTTCTAAACACAGGTCTCTAGACCAGATGAAAATGCTGAGTTGATTTTTTTTTAAGGTTGAATTTGAACAAAAGTATTATTTCATAAAGTTCTCTACCAGCCTCATGTGAGTTTCTTTTTTTGTTTGTTTTTTTGGTTTTTTGTTGTTGTTGTTCCCCAACCAGGGATTGAACCCGTGCCCCCCTGCAGTGGAAGGGCAGAGTCTTAACCACTGTACCGCCAGGGAAGACCCTCGTGTGAGTTTCTGGATTCACCTCAACCACAGCTGCATTGCTCTGGAACTCAAGGTCAGTGTTCTCCCCGAATGAGTACTGGATGGTTAAACAGCAGAGTCTAAATACTTGACTACGCAAATACAATTATTTTGATATTAAAATACCAGATCCTTGTCGTAACCTTTCCAATTTAAGTTCTACTTATATATCCTGAAAGTATTTTCTCATTTTTGATAAAAAGTCGATGGGCAGAATTTACCAGTTATATCAGGTCAACCTGTTGCATAAGGAAAAAATCACTTTTACCTGGCTACAAAAATAAAAGTATATAATCATCTCATAGTTCCCGCGGGGATGGGGAAAGACAGTCTTTCAGAGCTCGTCTGGGGTCAAACATGGCACACGAAGACGTCAGTCTATGACGTCAGAAGTGCAGCAGCACAACCTCCTTCTGCCATTTTTACCGCTTATTCTGCGGCTTCCCTCTCTGGCCCCGCTCTCTGCAGGTGGGAACGGGCACCTCTGCCTGAGGTAACGTGACAAGAGCAACCTGCGCAGCAACTCTGCCCGGGTCGCCACAGGGTCACCAGCCTGGGGCTGCTGCATGTGGACTTGGGGCAGGAGGTGTGGCCACGGCAGATCTGACACCGGGCAGGCCTCAGGGTACCCGGTCACACTGCTGCCCCCAGACCTAAGGCCTCCTGATCACTACAAGGCAGTCCTCTGGATTCTATTCCCTGTTTTGCAAAGTAACTATTATAATTGCTATGACAGTTTCTAAAGAAAACATCTTAAATATACTGATGAGACTAAAAAATACTCAAACACACATCCTTTGCCCACTGTCTTACAAGAACCAATTTTCACATTATGTTAACTTAAAAGCAAAACGCAAGTCCCAGTGGGAGCCTGCCAACCCGAAAACCCCGGATTTTCTGTTCCCGGTGGCTTTGGGACACACCGCAGAATACGCGAGGCTCCAAGGGACCCACAAGAGGGCGACCCCTCTGTGCCGGAGGACGCACGGGCTGCAGGGGGGCATCACCTCGGGGCTCAGAGCTGGGGGAACATGCCGGCTGGCAGAGGCCGATGAAGGGTGTGCCCTCACTTCCTGTGGCACGCCCACCCAGCCCTGCCCCGGGAAAGGAATCCGGGGAGCCGACTCCCCGGCACCATGTCTCCGCCCTGCACCCCAGATGGACGTGGCCTCGGCTCTCTGCACCCCGCCATCTCTCTCCAGATGTGTCGGCAGCTTCCGGGGGCAGGGGCTGAGCGCCTCACGCCTCTCCCCCTTCCACGACATCTCACACAGTATGCTGACCCCACAACTGTGGAGACAACGCCCTGCTTAACTGAGCTTTATAAGCAAGGGCAACCTCAGGACTTAAGATTCTTAAAACAGAACCGAAGTACATTTTCTTATTCATGGAACACTTAGGCTTTTCTAAGTAGCGACCACCCCTCGGAGACACCGTGTTTCCGGGGAGCCAGGCATGGGCACACGCACCGGATCTCTTTGTTGATGGCATCCAGCTGCTCCTGAAGCATCATGGCCAGGGTCTGGGCATCGGCCTGCCCGCTGGGTGACAGCAGAGTGGCCGAGCTGAAGAGCGTGTCCCCTTCGCCAGCGCCGTCAGGCACGTCCGTGCCGCTCTCGAACGCCTGCGCCACGTGAGCCAGCACGCTGGCCTGCCGCGCGCGCTCCCAGTCCTGCTCGTCCAGGGTCTGCACCTGCGCACGAGAGGCCGCGGCTCAACAGCGACAGTCAGGGCAACTTCAGGCTACCAGCAACTTGAAACAATTTTACACAGAGACCCAGACGACCTTGGAAAAATGGGTCACGCTTAGAAGCCACTGGCATCTGTTAAGCGAGCAGTACTTAAGAAATGGGCAGGAGAAGAATCTATTTCTCGGGCGGGCTGGCAACGTTCACTTCCCAGCCTGGACGCGAGGCAATTCTACGACATTATTCGCAAGGCTGAGGCGACCGCGTCAGAAACAAAAACCGAAAAGTAAAAAAATTAATTCCGTGCCACCACCAGCCAGCTGAAGGGGAGTAAAAAAAATCCCTCAGATCCAAAGCCGCCGGTTCACCTCGGCTGCCATAGCTTTTACCAGCGCCACCGCGTAACAGGGCTCTCAGAGGTCCCTTAGTCTCCTCTCCTGAGGCTGGTCCCTTAACGCGCAGACAAGAGCAGCAGCAGAAGAGAGGTGGGAGATCCTGCCCCCGACAGCCCTCGGGGCGAGGGAGCCGCAGCGCAGCGGGGCTTTTCTAGGGAACTGCAACTCGCGTCGTCGCAAGGGCACCTCTGTGCTGAGCCCAGACGCCCTCTGCGCTGTCATCAGAACGTGCACAGGAGCGTGCTCGCTGGGGCTCTGCGCTGCCTCTCCTCTGGGGCCATCCCACACCCCTTCCCTCCCCAAACCTCCTCCCGCCCCCCATCCCCACCTCCACGCTCAGCCCAGGGTCCTGCCTCCCATTTCCCAGACATGACCTCAGAGTAACCGCGGGGCAGCCTCTAGACGCAGGCTCCCCAGCCCCCTGCCCCTGGGGCCTGTGCCCTCGCACTCTGTCTTCCGACCCTCCCCAGGGCCGGGCCACCCCCTTCAGCTAGTCCAGGATCACCTGCCATCACTCCTCCTTCCCTGTGGCTAATCCATGTCCTAGGGGCTCATTCCCAACAGCCTCAGGATGTCCACTCCCTCCTCTCTCCTTAAAAGCACACAGCAGGAACCACAGAACTCTCCCTCCAGGGCTCCTTCCAGCAACCACTGCGTTTCCCTGAAAGTGCCCCAGGGCAGCCTCTACGCCCCCCCTTCCCTCCTCCGTCTGTCTCCCACTCTCTGCAAGCAGGTGTGGCTCCAGGGGGCTCCGTGGAGCCCGCATGCCTAGGTCCCCTCCCCCACACTGCCCAGCAGAGCACTGGAGCCTCTGGCTCAGCAGCCCCGCCCTCCCGGGCTACTCCTCACCCCCCTGCCGCCCTTTCTCAGCCTCCCGACCTCTGATGAATCCGGGGTGTCCCACGGCTCTACCCGTGGACCTCATCTCTCTCTCCACAGGCACCCACCGGGTGACCCACTCTGGCTCACGCCTTTAAATACCACCTGTACGCCCATGACCCCAAGTCTACCTCGAGTTGAGAGCTCTCCCGGGTCCAGGCTGGAACACCCAGCTGCCGACCTGTCCACCTGAACGGGACCGAGGCCCAGACCCCAGCCTCTCCCGTCACAGCAGGAAACAGACCGCAGCCTTGAGCTGCTCCCGGACCGGCCCTGCCCCCGTGGCCTACGTCCAGGGCACCACGACCAGACTGCCCTGCCCCCGTGGCCTGCGTCCAGGGCACCACGACCGTTACCTCCGCATGGCTACGTCCCCCTCCCTTCCTCAGGTCTTTGCTCGAACGCCTCCCTCCTTGTTTGGCAACTCGGGTACCCTTGGTGTCCTTTCCCTGCTTATTACCATCTGACAGGCTGTGGTGACTGAAATATACGTCCACGAATTCTTTAATCCTCCTCCCTTCAAGAGGCAGAGGGCAATTCCTCCCTGACCCCCGTGAGTGAGGGCAGGACTTCGCAGCTCACTCTAATGATCAGAACGCAGTGGAAGCAAAGGTGTGCAGCTTCCGAGACTGCGGCATGCAAGGGCTCTCCCCTGCTCTCTCTCGGAGGGAGTTCTGAGGAAAGCCAGCCCCATGAAGAGGTCCACACGGCAAGGACCTGGGCCCTCTCGCCAACAGCCAGGCGAGGGAGTCTGAAAGCATGGAGCCGGGGGAGCCTTCCGGTGGCAGCGACCTCAGGAGGCCCTGAGCAGGGCCCATCCCACTAAGATGCTCCCACGTGCACACGAACTGTGGACTATTAAATGTTCACTGTGAAGCCACTAAGCTTTGCAGTGATTGGCTATGTAGCAGTAGATAAAGAATACACACAGCATATTTTATTTTACTTTCCATTCACTGCTGCCTCTCTCTTCTCACTAGGGTGTGCATGTTGGGGGTGTGTGTGTGCAGGCATTTTGTCTGTTTTTAATTCTCTGCTGGAGCCCTAGGTCTGAGGATGCCTGGCCCAAACTAGCTGCTCACTGAATATGGGAGCTCAAAATACAGAGACATATATAAAAAATATATGCCATGAAACGCACAAAAATATGAAGGCAGTTGAACTTCCAAATGAGAATTCTTCTCACTACAACATGATGAATATGTGTATTTGTTTAGTCTTAAGGACGACCTCAAACCTGTGCTAATCAGCACTGTGCTGTGCCTTACAGTAGGTCACATGTTACCAAAATTTGTTCTTAAAAAAAAAAAAAAGCTTGCCTTAAAAGTAAACTCTTAGTCAGAAAAAGGAAAATGGGGGAAGGGGAAGAGAGAAAGCGACCCATCAAGCTTTGTTTCAAGACAGTCACCGAACCGTAGGGTGAGGAGGCCAGTATCTCACAGAGCGCTCGCCCCAGGATAGGGGGCGGGGCGGGGCGGGGGCGGGGGGGCCTTGCCTTGGAAGGCTCGTCGCGCAGCGCTGCCAGCCGGCCTTTCTGGGGGCGTCGCAACACCGCGCTGCTGCTGAAGGAGTCCGAGGGCCCGTCTGCCACGGGGAACCTGAAATCTGGGACGCTGCCCAAGTGGGGTTGGCTGAAACATGGGGGAAGAAAAAGGTCATTATTAGGAGAAAAGTGACCTCACTTTGTTGGCCAAGCCAGAACCTGTCAACTTGGAAAATAAGTGATGTCACAGGAAAAGGTCGCCCAGGAGGGCACCACTCTCCCGCTCCAACAGCAACCCGCCGCTTGCCCCACCAGCTGGAAAACTTCCACATCCGGGAAAACCAGTGCAGACACGAGGACATGCAAGTGACAGGGACGGAATCCAGCTGTCTGCGGTGTCCAGGGGTCTGTGGTGCACCTGGGAACCCGCCCTCAGGTCAAGGCGTTGGGCCCGGCACCTGCTCTGCTTTTTCCTTGACATCCACACCTCCCCTCTGGCCTTCAGCTGTTCTCTCCTCTCCTGTTTGGGCCAAGATTCTCAGTGTGAAGCCCATCAATCACAAACATTCCTCTACCTGGAACACCGTCTACACCGCTCACAGCGCCTCAGACAAACCAGCAGCAGAAACCCCTCTGAACCATGGCTTAGAGCATAGATGGACTGGTGTTTCCGAATCAAAAGCAGAGTCCTGGGTGTAACTGGATTGACGATCAAGACTCTAGGCTGAAGAAGTCCCAGAACAGGTGGCTGGGGCTCTGAGCATGACGACAGCAACTGGGCGTGGGTGTCAGGAGACACCCTGGTCAGCGGAGGCGCGGCCCAGCCTTGACCATGGGCCCACCTGCACTGCGGGCCCAGCCCAGGAGCTGCTCGGCCCTGGTCTCTGGGAGGAAGGGTGGCGCCTTCATTTGCAGGAGTCCTGAAATCCGGGAAACAGACCCCACTCCCCTGAGGAGAGTAAAGCACTCCTCACACCCTCTGCAGAGCGAGCCAGGACCATGTGCTAGCTCAGCCTCCTCTGGTTCACACACTGCTCGACGTTTTTAAAAGAAATGTGTTCCCAACAAACACACGAAAAAATGCTCAACATCACTAATCATTAGGGAAATGCAAGTCAAAACTACAATGAGATATCATCTCATACCGGTCAGAATGGCCACCATCAAAAAATCTAGAAACAATAAATGCTGGAGAGGGTGTGGAGAAAAGGGAACACTCTTGCACTGCTGGTGGGAATGTGAATTGATACAGCCACTATGGAGAACAGTATGGAGGTTCCTTAAAAAACTACAAATAGAACTACCATATGACCCAGCAATCCCACTACTGGGCATATACCCTAAGAAAACCATAATTCAAAAAGAGTTATGTACCAAAATGTTCATTGCAGCTCTATTTACAATAGCCAGGACATGGAAACAACCTAAGTGTCCATCATCGGATGAATGGATAAAGAAGATGTGGCACATATATACAATGGAATATTACTCAGCCATAAAAAGAAATGAAATTCAGCTATTTGTAATGATGTGGATGGACCTAGAGTCTGTCATACAGAGTGAAGTAAGTCAGAAAGAGAAAGACAAATACCGTATGCTAACACATATATATGGAATCTAAGGAAAAAAAAATGTCATGAAGAACCTAGGGGTAAGACAGGAATAAAGACACAGACCTACTAGAGAATGGACTTGAGGGTATGGGGAAGGGAAAGGGTGAGCTGTGACAAAGCGAGAGAGTAGCATTTACAATATATACACTACCAAACGTAAAATAGATAGCTAGTGGGAAGCAGCCGCATAGCATAGGGAGATCAGCTCGGTGCTTTGTGACCACCTGGAGGGGTGGGATAGGGAGGGTGGGAGACGCAAGAGGGAAGAGATATGGGAACATATGTATATGTATAACTGATTCACTTTGTTATAAAGCAGAAACTAACACACCACTGTAAAGCAATTATACTCCAATAAAGATGTAAAAAAAAAAAAAAAAAAAGAAATGTTTTCAAGTGTTGCATAGGATTTATCCCTTGTTTGCAGTAGATCAGAGTCTGGAATCTCCCTTGAACCGCAACCGTCTCTCCCTTCCCCTCTGGCCTCATTCCTAAGGAAAATGCTCCTTCTTTCTCAGCATGACTTCTACCCAACTGCTTGGGGGCCACAGCACACTTCAAAATCGGGTGAAAGCTATGACACAAAATCCCGCACGTGCTTTTGGTGGCTGGCGGATCCTCTGAAGTCCACAAACGCCCCCGGGTTCTGTCACCCCGCAGCAGTCATTTCCCAGTCTCCTTACAGAGCCGAGCCACCATCTTTCTCCCCCACTTGTCAACCGAGGCTGGCTTTCCTCCCAGAAGATCTCAGAGACAAGGTGACCGATTTCACTGTGAAGTCCTGCCAAACAAGCTGAGCCTGCCCTGCCTACGAGCCATCTTTTCAGCCCTCCCTCCGCACCCCAGGCCCCCCTCCCCACCTGCTGTGATCCCTCTTTTCCCATTTCTACAGCTCCCAACCACCTCTCTGCTAAGCCACTTGACATTACACCTCTAGAACTGCCTCCTTGAAACGTCCCCTCCTGCAGTACCCAGCCCCTCCAGCCCACTGTCTTCAGAGCACAGAGTTCGCCTACAGCCCCCACCGCGCCATCAGAGCACGGAGGCCCCCCTCCCCGCTGCGCCATCAGAGCAGAGCCGCCCCCGCTCCACCCCCCTGCGCCATCAGAGCAGAGCCCCCCCGCTCCACCCCC
>NW_006792775.1:3460851-3473164 GCF_000442215.2 Lipotes vexillifer
TGCGCCATCAGAGCACGGAGCACCCCCCGCCCCCTGCGCCATCAGAGCAAGAGCTGCTTCCTCGTCCTTCACTTTCACTGTCACACGTGGCTCTGGTGACCATGCCCAAGGCTTTTCCATTGAAAACCCCCGCAACTGTGCCAGTCCTCTGGTTCTGGCACCCGCACCCCCGTCATCACTCAAACTCCCAAAAGAGTAACAGGCTGTGTCCACCTCCTCCTCCAGGTACCCACACGGTCCTCCTCACACGCTCCTCATCTACCCCGTGAGCAGGGCTCTGCCTCCACCTCTGACCTCACCCTAGAGGACCTCAGCCAGCAAGTCCAGCGATGCCGCTGTCCCGATCTCCCTCCACTCCCCCCGCCCCCCACCGTCCATAAGCACACACATTCTCCTTGAAATTCTACCCCCCGGTGGTTCTTGGAGACAGGGAAAGTTTCTGGCTCTGCCTCTATCTTCCTTGATTTCTCTTTTTTTCTAGGAGGTTCAGCAAGGACCCTAGACCCTGACAGTCCCCTACGTTTGCAAATGCTGCAATATGTGTATAGGCTCCGAACTGTCTCCTAAATCATGATTCAAGCAGGAGTCTCTTTCCTACAGACGAATGAATGTCACCCGTTAAGCTCTTCAATAACTTTTGCTAAAGTTTAACTCTCACTTGATGATCATTTTCCACAAAGAAAGCAAAGAAAAATTTAAATAGCTTAAAAAGAATTATTGCCCCTATAATGACAAGTAAGAAAAAAATCAGGATGCTGAGTAATTTGCTCAACTCATTCACAAGCCAGGTGATTCCTCCCACGGCAGCCAACGCCAAGTCAAGTCTCAATAAATTTTAAAATGACTACAAGTCACTAACCTTCTGCGATTCTTAAGAAACATCAGTGTCACAGTCTGTCAGGTCCCTCAAATGAATACACCCAAATATTAATGAGCCACCACCCTCCTTCCAAACCGCCTCCTGTGGTTTTCAGTCTTGTCAGTAATGTGACTGCCACTCTCCTAGGTACCGAGTTCTAACTTTAGGAATGATGTTCTACTCTTCCCTCTAGCCTGCCACTAAGCCACAGGCTTCTTGAGGCGCGACCATGAGCTATACCCACCCAGTCATACTGTCCACGCAGCCATGACACGCCCCTGTATACACACGACAGTGCTGAGCAGAGCTGTGACCTGGGGAACGTCCTACCTGTGGTGTAGGGGAGCCCCTCTCAGCCCCGTCTGGTCCAGTTCAGCTCTCAAGGCTTCCAGGGTTAGTACGAGCTGATCCTACAAAACAGCAAATGACATAACACGTGTTGCTTTCAGGATACAAAATGACTTGCATCAAAATGTGCTCAAACGCTGAACAAAACCATAACAGGTTACATTAGCAGTTATAAATTCCAAACATTTTAATTCTGAGAAAATTTTCTCCAAGAGTCCTATAGCAAACATAAACGCTCAGACCAGTATTAACTTTATAAACCTTAGTGAACAAAAAGTTACATCCTGGTCATAGAAAAGCTCTCAGAAGAGAAACACCAAGCCAGTAACAATAATGAATTCTGAGACAAGCTGTACTTGGGGCAGGGGTGGGGGACACACACGCAGGATTCACTCTCCATCGCACTCGCTCCTCTGCATTGCTTTCAGCTGTCTACACCAAGCACACATCCACTCATGTCCCATCTCTACTCCCAACGTCACTTCCTCACAGGGCAAAGCGACAAGGCAGACTGCCAGAGTTTCTGAGTCAATGGACAGCCTTCCTGCTCTGCGCTGTGGGCCACAGCTGCCACTCACCTCACGTGGCTACTGAGCGCCTGAGACGGGCCACCCCAAAGCGCCAAGTGCTGTGACCAGAAACCACACCGCAGGTTTCAAAGACTCAGGTGGAGAGAAGAACGTAAAGTAGCTCATTCGTTTTTAGAGCAATTATACGACAAGATAACATTCTGACTACATAGGGGAGAATACAATAAAATTAACTTCACCTGTTTCTTTTGACTCTTTTAAATGTGGCTACAAGGAAATTTTAGATTACACATGTGGCTCTTATTATCTTTCTGATGGACGGCACTGTTCCAGATGAAAGGCTCCTGCTCTGTTTCAGCTTTTTCAAATGAACCCAGAAAGGACTCAGAATTCTCAACCACACACACCTGCTGGACTCTAAATCCATCTAAAATGCAAAAGCGTTCAACGTACAAATCCAGGAGCGCTATGTATGTTATAGCAGTGGACTAGCCATAAAGAAAATGGAACTCAACTTTTGCTACCCAGCTGTAATAATTATAATAACAAAGAACCCAGCTCAATTCAGCTCTTAACAGATTTCTAAACCATCTAGAGACTGAAGCACCTTATCATGTTGCATTTCTTCTAATTGCTTTTTTGCATTTTCAACTTCTCGTAGGAGGGAATTCTGAAAAAGATATAAATAGCCTTTTAGTGTTAATTCTTAAACATGTTCCACGTACTATAGGACGGCTACAGTTGTTTGAAACAGTAAAGCACCGCGGGAAGGAATGGGCCCCGTGAACATACTAATGGGCAGATCACGCTCCCCGAGTAAAATGCCAGCCACGAGGCCAGATGACACCTTTTAATAATAACTTGTACATATCAAATTTCCTTCTTCAGCGGCTGATTTTCTAGATGTAAGGAGGTCAAGTTCATGGGGTAAGTTAAACTGGTTTATACCGGCTTTCAGCTTTTGCAGTTCAGCGGTCACTCGGGAAACCGGCACAAGTTTCACATGCAAAATTCAAATCTGAGACAAAAATATTCCTACCTTAAGGCCGGCCCGCAGATCAGGGAGGAAGTGAGGTAACTGCCCTATGTGGTCTCTAGTAATGCATTTCATCATGGGTTTTGTGTAAAATAAAATGTGCCACAGAATTAGTAGCAATCACTGGTCTCTCCCAAACGAGCATCATCCCAGGTGCCAATCTCAGGGAAGATTCTTGGGCCTCATCTTTAGGGCACTGGTGCAGTCGGGACAGGTTTTTTATCAAACCTGAACCAAAGTGTCGCCCATCAGAGCTTCTCTGACATAGATTCTCGGCTACTCCTTTACTCTGGTTACAGCTAAAGTAGTTCCATGATGAGAGTAGCAAGAGTCCAGGCTTAGACATTTTCCAAACCAAATGAAAAGAGAGAAGGCTGGAGTTGGAACATGAGAACGCTTGTTTTTAGACGGTTAAATCTTTTATATTACGTCACACACACGAGACAGAAATAAACCTCTAACGCAAGAGCAGTGAGGGGGTGAGGGCGGACCTAGAGGATTCTGGCGCAGGGGCTGATAAACTCGGCCTGCCAGCCAGGTCCGGCTCACTGCCGGCTCCCGTGCGTTTCAGGGGCGCACAACCACGTCCACTCCTTTGCGGACGCCCGCGGCTGCTTTCAGGCCACTTAAATGATCAGCATGGACTTCCTCTACTCGATTACTCACGACTGGCAAACGCCTAAGGTATTTACTACGCGGCTGGCCCGCTATGGAAACAGTTCTCCAACGCTTGCTCTGGAGAGTAAGAACGACAGGCAATTTCCCATACGCACAGCCTGGGCAAGGACATAACCCCCGGCGCCCCTTTTGCAAAGGGGCCTTCAGGGACGTTGCGCTAGCGCACCTTATCTTCCAGAGCTGCCATTCTCTCTTTAAGATGAAGCTGAAGCCTCTCGTTAGATTCTGAAAGAAGCCTGTCCACAGTGTCTGATAAACGTTTATTGTGTTCTTCATTCATTTTTTCTCTCTGCCTTGCCTGAAAGAGGAAAAACAGAAGCGTACACAATTCAAGAACAAGTATGGTCATTATTCTAAAAGCGCCAAAAGGAGCGACGACGTGACTGGCCTATGCCCTGGCTCCCCAGGCTGCCCCTCCCACTGCCATCGCCAGTGGACTCTGCACCGTCACCAGAACCCACTGGATCACCAGAGCTGACTGCAGGTGCAGAGAAAGGTCCCTCCCACTGCTTCTGTTCAACAAAGCACCCAGGGGGCCTCATTAGTGTCACCAGCCATTAACTGTCTGATGGACTCAAGGAGCAGATTTACACGCAGAAAACAAGCATATTTTAAAGGGGATCAGCTTACACACACACTGGAGGGGGAACTTCCCAGCATGTAAACAGAAGCTTGAATCTGGATTAAGGGGGTAAAATGAATTTAACTTATAAAGCAAAAGGTAAAAAATTTCATTTTGGGGAAAAAAACAGTGGAGACAGACTTTCACATGTTTTTCTTTATACTCTTAACATCACCTGAATTCTTTGTAATGATAATTTATACTAAAAAACCAGAAATAAGTACCACAAGTAATTTTTAAATGTAATAAAATTGGTAAGTCTGTGTTCTATAAAACTAGCATCAACTTCATGGTTTCAAACGCTTATTTTCACCCCACACCCTGAATGAACACAGAAGAAAAGTGGAGGGGACAGACAGTGCTGACAGGCGGCACACGTCAGGGCAGGTCCCCTCGGCGGGTCTCCCTTTTCTCCTAGGTTGTTGGAAGCACTAAGTACAAAGCGCTCAGAATCACACCCAAAACACAGCAACCACCATCATCTAGAAGAGACCCAGCTCACCGTATGATAAGGCTGTCAGCATTCAAATTTTAAAAAATCATAAATTTATTTATTTATTTTTGGCTGTGTTGGGTCTTTGTTGCTGCACGTGGGCTTTCTCTAGCTACGGCGAGCGGGGGCTACCCTTGGTTGCGGTGCGCGGGCTTCTCACTGCGGTGGCTCCTCTTGCTGCGGAGCGCAGGCTTCAGTAGTTGTGGCACGTGGGCTCAGTAGTTGTGGCTTGCGGGCTCTAGAGCACAGGCTCAGTAGTTATAGCACAAGGGCTTAGCTGCTCTGCGGCATGTGGGATCTTCCCGTACCAGGGCTCGAACCCATGTCCCCTGCACTGGCAGGTGGGTTCTTAACCACTGCGCCACCAGGGAAGTCCCTCAAATATTTTTAAAGCAAAACCACTTAAAAGTTTGCTTTGAATTGCCTTAGTCATAAACTGCATCCCTACTGCGACGAGCTCTGGAAGTAATGAAGTGCACCCCTCAAGCAGTGAGAGTCGAATTCTCTGCCTAAGAGGGGAGGGAGCGTGCCTGTGCCGGGGGCAGGGGCGCCTGGCATGCGGATCTGTTGATGGGAGGCAGACGCTTTCCTTCCTGGAAGCTCACGTTTGATGCTCTGCAGTCCAGGCCCGGGAACGCCGCTTTCTGGTGGTGACAATACTGATGTCGCACGCCTGGACCTGGGGCCACCACTCGCTCTATTTCCTGGAGGTTCCATCTCGCCGTGTGACCAAATCTTCCAGGAGAGCTCTCTCAGGACTCAGCTGATGTGAGCCTCCACCACCACGCTTTCCCGATGCTCCTTTTTATCCCATCTCCGAGCACAGGAGTTTTCCTCCTGCTCAGGAACGGCCAGCCCTACGTCTACCTTTGTGTCTGGAACAATACTTTGGGGTTCAGGACAGAGATCAGGCCCGTGACCAGAATCGGGGACTCCAGTGCCTCACCCCAGGCAAGCAGACCCAACGCCTAGGACGCTGTGCCTTAAGTGTCATGGGTGCCCCGGGCTGGCAGCTCAGGCTTGTTTGAGGGGGGCCCGTAAGGTCCCACCTGTACCTGGAGCAGCTCCCGCGCGGCAGGCGGCCTCCTCCCCCTACACACCGCCCGCGGGCAAGCACGTGGTGGGTGCGCCAATCAGCAGACAGCGCGCAGATGAGGCCGCACACGGCGGTGCGGGGCCCAGGCCCGGCCCGGCGCTTGGCCTCTCTGCCCGGACACGTACCCGCTGCAGCTCCTGGTGCTTCTCCTCCAGCTGTGCTTCCATGTGGCGCAGCCTCTCCTCGATGCTGCCGTGCCTCTCTTCGGCCTGCCGGCAGAGAATGCCGTCAGCTCAGCTCACAGCTGCCCTTTCCTGACAACACGCGGGGTATGACTGCAGCAGCAGCAGCAAGCAGGACGTGCTGGGCGTGGACTACGCGCCCCGTGCTCAGTGGAAGGCACGCGCCGACGTCTGCTCGCACGTCCTGCGTGGCCCCATGCGTGACCCCGGGAGGCAATTCACCCTCTCGGGCAGGTGACTGAGGTGTGACTGGCGCTGGCGATCGACTGGTGAGAGAAGATGTGCTCCCCCCACCCCAGGTCCCACACCCGCGGGCTGTGTTTTCGCCCCAGCCTCAGGCTGCTCTGGGCGAGCCAGCGTGGGAAGCAGGAAGCGGCGAGCGCAAGAGCAATGTGCACATTCTACCTTCCTAAGCTGGGAAGGAAGTTCGAACAGTTTAGCTTCCTTAGTGGCAGAGTTTCCAGAAGACAACAGGTCAGACTACAAGGCCGACCAGGGACGGGAGAGATGAGACAGGGGAGAAAAGAAACCGAGACTTTAAATGCAGATCACGAAGGAAAAGGAGCGCTTCTGTTACAGCTGCTAGCAATGAACTTGCTCTAAGGAAGGTCTGCGAGCACCTGACGCCATCTGCCCACCCCGGGTCTGTCCGGCCCCCTCAGCAGCTCACTAAGCCCCAGGCAGGCAACACAAAACTCCTGACGGATGCACCAGCACAGGCCAGGGCCCGCTCCTCTGGGCCTGGCCAGCGCCTACTGGCAGTGCAGGACCATGTGCCTTAAAGACTGGGCCGGCGGCTGGTTGTGTGGACGAGCCGCCTCCAGCGCCGCTGCATCACCGGGACACCCCCTCTCACCTGCCGGCTCTCCAGGGACGGGGAGGCTGTGAGGGCAGGGACCGGGCCTGGCACATGCCCCACCAGGATTTGTTGAACCAGTGAATGAATAAAGACTCAAAACCTTGTTTACTACAAAGTCACTTTGGCGGTCTTCGAAAGAGATTGGGATTTTCCTACTTCTGAGAAAAACTACCCTGCCCTTCCACAAAGCTTCTACCCTAACCTTGGAGCTGCTGGCTTAAGTAGCTCCAAGCAGCAGTGGCTCTGAGCTGAAGCACCCTGGGGACACACAGAACACATCTGACAAAACCGGAGGGAAAAGAATGTGGGGATGACACAAAAGCAGGGATAATGTCTGACATTCAAACTTGCTCCAGTCTCAGACAGTACAGCACTGAAAAGAAGTCTGAGATGCTTGGTGGATTTAGGTGCGCTGACAAGACCACAACGATATGGCACGTGAACAAATCACCCTCAAGACCCAACTCTGGCGTCTGCCCGGCAAGGAGACCCAGGGCAGCACCTTGGAGAGCGCGGCCACCCGCTGGGCCAGCTCCGCCTCCACCTCGGGGAGGGTCTCCGCTCTGCGCAGGGTCTGCTGCAGCTTCTGCTCTGCCAGCTCCAGGCGCTCTTGCAACTGGCGGTTTTTATCCTCAGTCTACAAAATGAGAGCAAAGCGTCAAAACGGGGCAAATGGTTCAGCCATCTCCATTTTCAACAGTCTACTAAATTAGTTCTGACGGAAGCACAGCTGTTTTGGCAGCTGCTTCACAGTGAATTGTTTCTTTCTGTGAAGAGCACACACCCAGTTTCTTGGGCTTGATTTCAACGTGCAAAACACCTCTTGCCAAAGTATCTGCTCTTCCTAAATACCTCCAAAGAAGTCTTAAACACACACACACACACACACACACACACACACACACACACAAGTTCCTATACATTAAAGCAAACCCGTTTTCTGTAGGAGCTTATTTATTCCTATTGACAAATTAAGGAAAGAAGGGTGCAGTACTAACCCTTCTTAAAACATCATCAGAATCATCATTTGAAGGGAACCCTACTGACAACAGGCTGCCATGGGCATGTAAGCCAAAATACAGCTTTCATCTCCTTTGAAGTCCAGACCTGCTAAGAGTGTGCCTAAGGGAATACTGGTCTAGTTTTAGCTTTGTAAACGTAGGGTCATTCTTTTAGAAAATCCTCTTACTCTGAAAAATTTTCAACGTAGAAAATTTAGACAGATTTTTCTTTCTTTAAAAAAGGGAAAATGTTAAATCATCTATAAGCTCAGTTCCTGAGAGGTTAACACTTGTTTCTGTGCAGCTTTCTTCTTTTTTCTGTGTGCATATATCTCTATGTACATATACAAACAACAGATTGTGCTTCAAAACCCTCAGAAAATAACAGCGCATGGTACGTAGCATTTTCTGATCTGCCTGTTAAAGTCATTATTTTGAACATTTTAATGCTCTTAATTAGCATTCCACACCGTAAGTTTTAATGGCTTTCTAGTATTTCATTTCTATTTGGGGGCCAATGATACACTTTATAACACACCAGACAAACTCACTTTGTTTTTCAGAAGCCAGGTTTGGTCTCCCTGGTTAACTCTTGGTTACGAGACCACACAGAAAGAGAGGAGCAAGTGAAGCGAACCGGGCCACAGGAGGCACAGACCTTACTACGCAGACTGCGTGTCTCAGTCTGCCACTTACCACTGACCCCAGTTACCAACAGGCAGCTGGCTGCCTTCAAGTTCTTTGCTACTCTCTGCTCTTTTGGTAAAAATGCTAACAAGCAACAGAAGAGTCAGGAGTGCAGCTCCACAAAATGGTTGAAACAAATCCTAAAAACTGAAAACCTGTAAGCTGCAGTCACCCACAATTTTTTAAAAAATTTATTTTATTCTAGTACAGTTGATCTACAATGTACACCACACTTCTGAACACAATATTCTAAGATCATAAAAACTTTACCCTGGGACTTGATTTCCAACATGGAAGTCACAGGAAAAGGTCTTCCCCCTTCATTAGTAAGTAAGTAATAAAAGCCAGACAAAATTCGATAAAAACCACTACCTGTCGATGCATAGACTCCTTATTTGCAATTTCATTTTCCAGTTTATCGTTGAGGTCGTGCACAGAGGTGGCTTCACGCTGTGCTGCGAGGTAGCGTTTCTCGAGAGTCGTGACTCTCTCTTCCATGTCTTCCTTCTGGGCCATGGCCTATGTCACGCATTTTCAGAGGGAGAGAAGGGAAGTAACCAGTACGTAACAGACGGGTGCGCTCAAGAGAGAGA
Organism: Lipotes vexillifer; assembly: GCF_000442215.2. Taxonomy (NCBI): domain Eukaryota; kingdom Metazoa; phylum Chordata; class Mammalia; order Artiodactyla; family Lipotidae; genus Lipotes; species Lipotes vexillifer. Next base: position 3,469,836 of record NW_006792775.1, read on the forward strand.
ACAAACTGGGCTCAGTCCTAAGTTTCAAATCAAATATAAAATTACTGTCCTCAAAATTAAATTGACAGACACGCCAGTTTTCTCCGATGTGAATGAAAATGCACCCACCTCAAAGATCATAAATATTCACCAAGTAATTAGCACTCACCTGTCTTTTTAATTTATTTTTTAAATATTTATTTATTTTGACTGCACTGGGTTTAAGTTGCAAAACGCAGGATCTCTGTTGCAGCATGTGAACTCTTAGTTGTGGCGTGTGGGATCTAGTTCCCCGACCAGGGATCGAACCCGGGCCCCCTGCATTGGGAGCACGGAGTCTTACCCACTGGCCCACCAGGGAAATCCCAGCACTCATCTGTCTTAATGCTATGTCTGGCCACTTAGTTTACCAAGTTTATCCTTTCCCCTGCATTGAGCACGGAGTCTTACCCACTGGCCCACCAGGGAAATCCCAGCACTCATCTGTCTTAATGCTATGTCTGGCCACTTAGTTTACCAAGTTTATCCTTTTCTACATAATATTACCAAAAGAAAGAGAGAAAGTATAATAAAATATCCTGTTATTGCAAGAATTCCAGGAGGGGGAAGGTATCTGCCATGAAGACAGGACCTCTGTTTGCCTCACGGTACAGGTGGAGATACAACAGTGAGATATGTGTCTCATTTTCTTGGGTAAAAGTTGGATGAAATCTCATCCAATTACCACAGAATTAAAGTAATAATATTAACAAATGGAAACAGAACTCAAAGTTTAATACAACTGGGGACTTCCCTGGTGGCCCAGTGGTTAGGAATATGCCCGCCAGTGCAGGGGACGTGGGTTTGATCCCTGGTCCGGGAAGATCCCACGTGTCGTGGAGCAACTAAGCCCACGCGCCACAACTACCGAGCCTGCGAGCCACAACGACTGAGCCCGCGCTCCACAACTACGGAGCCTGCGCTCTAGAGCCTGCAAGCCACAGTGCCACAACCACTGAGCCTGCGCTCTAGAGCCTGCGAGCCACAACTACTGAGCCCGTGCGCCACAACTACTGAAGCCCGCGCGCCGAGAGCCCGTGCTCCGCAACGAGAAGCCACTGCAATGAGAAGCCCATGCACCACAACAGGAGTAGCCCCCGCTTGCCGCAACTAGAGAAAGCCCGCGTGCAGCAACGAAGACCCGACACAGCCAAAAATAAATAAAATTGAAAACAAACAAAAAAAGTTTAATACAACTGGAAGCAGCCCTCTAAAGCCTAATTCTTCTAAAGCAAAATTATATTACACGGTATCAAACGCTGAAACTGGGACCTGAACTTTCTGCTACTGCAATTCCTGTCCCCCAGCTAGAAATCCGCTTCAGGTCCCTCCCTGTTCACTAAGTAACCAATATTAGCAAAGTCTTAATATTAAAAGTGGCAAGTCTTAAAATTTTTTTCAAAATTCTCTGCATATTAAACTCTGCCACCTCACCTCCTCCTGTTGCCAAAGAATAACGTGGATATAGGTCATATAAATACGTGCACATATTTGTTTTGAGTTCTTACATAAAATCACTGACACCAAAAGCTACTAAACAGAATGCACACCGGTTCTATGTACACGTGGAAGGCGTTCTCTCTGCGGTGGCCTCACAAGGTGGGGGGACGGGGTAGGAGCTGTCTGTTTACAACGGAGAGGTTACGCCAACAGGAGGAGGTGCCAGGGAAGGCACCCAGCGCTCATTTGTTTTTACAGTGACAGCTAGCTAGTTTCTCATAAATCATGATACATGCAGAAACGTCTGAGAAATGCACACATTGCTACGTATTTTTACAGCATGAGCCTGATGACCCAAGTGTGAACCAATGCCACTCTGTCTGACCACCAACATCAATATCGTACATTCCCCTCAAGGAGCGGAACATCAGAAAACTAGAAACACAGCCGACAGTGCCGCCCTGGCAGAGCCCACAGCCCATGCTCACGTCTCCCCGAGAGAACTACCACCGCGGAGGCCACCACACTCGCTCGAAGTGTATCAAAAGGAAATCTGAGCACAATCAGGAACACATTTGACGGCCTAGGACTTAGAGAAATGAGGAGTCCACACCCAGGGCAGTACAGTCACAGCAGCACAGCAGGAAGGGCCGGCTTCATGTCCGTTCCGCTGCCAACGGACCAGCTGCACCAGGCCTCCCCTACACCTTTAAAGACCTTGACACAGAAACGGGGAAGCAGCCAGTCAAAGTCTCAGGGCACTGTTCTGTTTTGCTCTTACTCATACAGTCACCCCAAGGTTGAAGTAACTGCGAGAATAAGTGACAGTCAAACCAGAAGAGTCCACACATTCAACCCCATGACAACACTGACACGGCGACTGTCACTCACTTCACGGACATCCCGTTGCAACTTTGTGTTCACTTCCTCAGATCTGATGAGGTCTTTTCTGGCCGTGTCCAGATCTTCCTCCAGCTCTGTCACGTGACTAGACAGGGCGGCCAGGCGCTCCTTCATCTGGCTCTGCTCTCTTGACTGCTTGTCTATGATTTCCTGGAGCTCAATCACTTTAGCCAGGTCTTCCTCGTGGCTTAGAGAACCATCAGAAGATCTCTAATGGGGGAAAGAACCCTTAAACAGCCCTGTTTGCTGAGGGAGGAAATAAACCACTTCTGGGAAATCGGTAAAGGTCAAAGCTGGCTTCTGCACGCTGTGGGCTCACATGACTCTCGGCCGCTTGGGCCGAAGTGGTGCGTTGGCGACAGGTTACCAACACGCGTGCACAGACTGGACAGGTGGGACGAGAACCACACAGAGGGAACCAGGGACTTGCCTTTCCGTTCGCGCTCGGCGTGTTCTCTTGCTCGTGGTTTATGTCAAGCACCCCGTCCGTTAGTGTCTTTTTCTGGTTATTCTGTTCTTTAAGAATCATTAGCTAAAACCAAAAAATTGAATGAGAGTAAAGAAATAAGTAAAGGCAGCAAAACTCCATTTGGAAAAACAAAACTGAAAAGAAAATACATGGTGGTGTTGTCCATCCTGAATATAACCAGGTCATTAAAGTCAGAATTTACCTTCTACTGGAGACGTGGGTACTTAAGAGATTCTGCAACTCTGAAATAAAAGTCTAGTTTACTAATCATTAAAATGACCCAGATGGGCTGGTTCTCAATCAGAAAGATAAATAACGTCTGATATCTACTACTACTACAGTCTTCATACTTTTTAAAATTTATTTATTTATTTTTTGCGGTACGCGGGCCTCTCACCGCTGTGGCCTCTCCCGCTGCGGAGTACAGGCTCCGGACGCGCAGGCTCAGCGGCCACGGCTCACGGGCCCAGCCGCTCCGCGGCATGTGGGATCTTCCCAG
>NW_006792775.1:3481309-3496081 GCF_000442215.2 Lipotes vexillifer
ATTTTGTTAAAAAAAAAACCAAACTTTTTTTTTTTTTTTTTTTTTTTTTTTTTTTTTTTTTTTTTTTTTTATTGAGGTACGCGGGCCTCTCACTGTTGTGGCCTCTCCCGTTGCGGAGCACAGGCTCCGGACGCACAGGCTCAGCGGCCGTGGCTCACGGGCCCAGCCGCCCCGCGGCATGCGGGATCCTCCTGGACCGGGGCACCAACCTCTGTCCCCTGCATCGGCAGGCAGACTCTCAACCACTGCGCGCCACCAGGGAAGCCCAAACTTGTATATCTTATTTAAAATATAGATGGACACCCACCAAACTGCTAATGCAGGTTATCCACTATGGATGCGAAAGTGGGCCGGAAATGAGTCTGTCTTTTTAACTTATATTCCTGTTTAATTTCAATTAAGTACGTACTCACTTTGTTTTTAAAAAAAAACAAAAACAAAAAACCAGGGACTTCCCTGACAGTCCAGTGGTTAGGACTCAGTGCTTTCACTGCTGGGACATGGGTTCAATCCCTGGTCAGGGAACTAAGATCCCACAAGCCGTGCGGTGCAGCCAAAAAAATAATAATAATAAATTTAAAAATTAAAATAAAAAGAATGAAATCATTAGCCCAACTTATTAAAAAAAAAAAAAAGGCCAATCTTCACTTCCTTTTTCCTTTCTAAACAAGGTTAAAACTACAGGGCACAAGCAAATACAGACCGCCTACATGGATGTAAGCTGTCCAGATACTTTCCCCCAAAGTCGCCATATCTCAATCTCTAATTCTTTCTTCTGCTCTCCCACTCATCACTGCGAGGTGGCCTCAGCCTCCAGCCTCACTGAATGAGCTCTGGCTGACACACCAGCACCACCCTTGTCTCCACTGAACCCAGTCCAGCTTCAGTGCTCACCTATTCTGTCCTATGGGGGAGCATCTGACCCCTCCCCTTCCCACTTTCTTCCCCCTTGTCCTGGTCCCTAGTTCTCTGCTCATCTCATAACGGCTGGTGCTCCGGGGGCTCTGTCCGAGGTCCCCTGTTCACCCTACACACCATGCCTGTCTGACCTGTGTCAGGCTTCACCCCCCCGTGCTGGGTCACTGTCCAACTGCCCACCATGCACCTCCACTCGGCTGTCTTCCAGGACTTCATCATCTTCCTCCTGGCCCCCAGAGTAGAGGAGACCACATGGCCTCCCTCCTTTTCCTCCATGTTTGCCAACTGCTGGGCCTGCTAATTCGACCTCACACTTGCATCTCCTAGACTGGCCGCTGCCGCCGCCTCCTCCGCCTGGGCTGCCAGGCCTCTCTGCCCCAAAGAAACCCGGACCCATTGGGAGTCACTCCGAGTTATCCCTTTCCTCCAACCTCCGGCAGCCACCAGTCTGCTTTCTGTCTCTAGGCACTTGCCTATTCTGGACATTCCACACATATGGACTTGTACAATATCTGTCCTCTTATGTCTGGCTTCTTTCACTCAGTGTAATGTTTTCAAGGTTCATCCATGTTGTGGTGTGTGTCAGAGCTTCATTCATTTTTGTGCCTCAATGATAATTCCATTATGTGGGTGTAGCACATTTTGTTTATCCATTCACTGGTTAATGGACATTTGGGTTGCTTGTGCTTTCTAACGATCATGAATCATGCTACTGTGAACATTCCTGCACAAGTTTTTATGTGGATTTATACTTTGGTTTTGGGCATACCGAGCAGTAGACATATATCTTCACAGTGTGAGTGAATTGTTCCATTTCTGTTTCTAAATTCCAATTTAAATATCCAGCTATCTTAGCCATCACTCCTTTCTTCTTTGGAATGTATTTTCTTTTAGGCAAAAATTGGGATTTCCTCACGGCCAGTAATTATAAGTTTTGCTTCACATATTTTTATCTTTCTGCTAAAGAGCAAACCAAAATGTTTTTGGTTGTCATTAGCATTTCAGTCTTTAAACACACATAATTTCTTACAATTAGTCAAGGTAACCTGGAAAATAAATGCACGTGTGTATTTCAAAACCACCTGAATATAAGTATGAACGCATATTTCGTATGTTTTAGAAACAAGTGTATAATGTCAGTGAAGTGCCACAGGCGAAAACGTTCTAATTAAGTTTAAAAAACTGAGCCTGGGGCTTGAGGGAAAATCAAACCAATGAAGTAAAAACCTCAAGGGCAGAAACCCTTCATTCAAATAGGAATGAGCGCCTTCTGAGTTCGAAAACACTGGAAAATAACAAAATGAGAGCACAGTATGGAATACGCTAATATCCACTTTGTATCTATATAATGTTTCAAACTTCCCAATAAAGCCGGCTATGTGGCTTTCAGCACCGCTCATGCTCACTAGAGTCTGAAGCTGTTTTCACCTTCAAATATGTCATTTCACAGATCTACGCACGTCCCAAGACATTACTGAATCACAAAGAAACTGTCTTCAGAGTATGAGACCAGAAACTGCCTGTCTGACCTTGACTGTCTAAACCACCATTAGCAACAGTGTAAAGTCCATATTTCCACAGAGATGTTTCTTTTCAGCCGTAACAAACTTTTAAAAAACAGTAATAGCAGCAGCAATGGAAGGGGGCTTAGGACAGAGCTTTTTTTAACACAAACCTTGAAAAAAAAATATATTTTTGAAACAGTAATAAAGGTATACATAAGAAAAGCCTCCCTTGCAGCCCAGTTTGCTCTTCCACACAATAGGTAATTAAAGTCATGGGTTTCTTGCTTATCTAGGATTTTATATATATATATGCCAATAAATACATCCATTTCCCCTTGCTTTTCTTCGGTTAAGGATATAACCTGAAGATGTTTCCATATCAGTTCATGATGTCCTCTTCCTTTTTTATGGCTGCAATGATTGCATATACCAATGAATTCAAAAGCCCTAATTTATTTTTTATTCACTTGCTGATGGACATTTGTTTGTGTTTCCAATCTTCTGCTATTACAAATAACATGGTAACAAATAATTCTGTGCATATATCATGTCGCATGTGTGCCAAGTATATCTGTGGGATAATCTGAGAATTTCTGAGTCAAAGGATACTGATCATTTAAAAATATACTGTTAAATTATTCCTCACTGGCCAGCAATGTGTGAAAACGTGTTTCCTTATAGTCCCACCATCCTGGGTGTTATTAAACCTCGGTGTCAATTTTTCTTTTTTGGATCCATCCTCCTTCCCTCCTGCCTATCACATAAAAGTCTCCAAAACCTTTTTCTATGCTAGACACAGAATGCAAGCCCAAGCACCTGGTGTGACCAAGAGGTAACACGTTCTCTGGAGCATCCTTCACTCCCCTGACCCTCTCACGGCCAGGCAATTATGCTGACATTTCTCTTACAAAGAAGGCTCAGCTCGTTTGTGAGGTTATTACACGTCCTCATTTTCTCACCTGACAATCTGTAACACGAACGGCACATTTTCCTTATTTCAGTTACTGTTATTTATTTTTCTTGGATCAAATACAAGTGAGACTGGTCTGTTTTTTACTTATCCTGATACATCCCGACATTCCTATCCTTTCCTATAGAATGGCCTCTGATCGTCAACTGTTAAACCGAAACATCCGCTAGCAGGAACACAAACGCCTGACTGGTGTCGTCTAGCACAGTCACGCCCAGACGTGTGCCCAACAAAACACTTCACTGCAAACTGATTTTTAAAATTCACTTTGTACTGATTTCTTAAAATCATGTGTTCAGGTACATTTTAAAATGGATATAATTTTATGATAGCACAGATTATAATTTTAAAAATTGTAAAAAGGAGCTATTGTATTGTTCTAAGGTACACACCTAGAAACAGACCTGCTGGGTCAGAGGGTTATGTAATTTAATTCTCAATGTTTCTAATGTTATAAATTACAGTGTACTAAAGAAATATTAGTTTCACTGCTTTTGACATCTCTTTGTATATTTTATAATTTACAGGGTTTTGATGTCCTGACGAAAAGGTCACAACAACTATGATTAAGTCACGGATGATGAGACCGCTTGCACAGGTCCAGCCTGCATGGCCACCTTCACAGTCCTGGGCAAGGTGAGGACTGCATTACCACTTTTTAAACATAAAACATTATTTGCAAAAAAAAATTTTTTTAAGCATTTATTTTGTTCAAATGTCACCACAATTTCTCCACTTAGAATCTTTGCCTTTTCTTTTTTTTTCCTTTTTTTTTTTTTTTTTTTTGTACGCGGGCCACTGCGCCACCAGGGAAGCCCAGAATCTCTGCCTTTTCTAACCTCCCCATGGCAATAAAGGGCAAATTAAAATATTATGGTATTATATAACAGTAAAAATAATCGCAAACCTATGATTATATACCTGAATATCCAAATTATTTATTTAAATATTACATATATAGCATACATGCCCAAATATGAGGCAATTTCAAGTAAAATTCAATCCCCCTAGTTTCCCATTAAGGCAACTGCCAAAAGTTTTTCGGCCATTTTAACATGCACTTTCAGGAATGCAGATTAAACAGCCAACTCTGACTCAGGCTCAGTCCTACATATTTATGAAAATAAATAGATAAAACTACTTTTTCTAGTTGCATGCTAAGTTATGATATCTAATATGTTTATATTCTATCTACAGTCACATCACATGGACTTAAAACATTTCTGAGAGATCCTTTAACTATGTTTTCTTCTCTTTGCTGGGACAACAGTGGTTCACCTGCTGGTGAGCCATTTGGGAATCATCGACGCCAACCACCATGTGGGCATCCCCGAGCACCTACGTTAAGAAAACAACACGGCGCACTCCAGCTGCAGGACACCAGGTGGATCACTGCCCCGTCACTCCCACGGCCGAGCTCCAGATCCCGCTGCAGCCTCCTGGCAATGGTGGCACCACCAAAACATGGCACAGAGAAATGTCTGGGAGTGGTGGGAGGGTGCCATCAGGGTTTGACGCACGCTGAATTTGAGAAGGAAGCCAACGCCATCCTGGGGGAAGGACAGCACACCTGAGGAACATCTGCACTCCTCTGGTGAGATGACATCATGCTGCTCTCCCCGGCACCGCTCGGGAACTGCCGTACAGTTTACAACTTAGCAAGTCTCCTGAAAAACCTTATGGTGTGCTCCTGGTTTTTCTGACTTAGTCACAATTTTAGAAGATTTCAGGCTCGTCATTAGCTCCTAGTAGCACCTCTATTTTGAAAAAAAAAAAAAAACAAACCAAACCAAAAAGCCACAATCAACTCTTTTACATGTGATTAAGCACTCTGTGAAATTACTTCATGACCTTTATTAACTTAGAACACCCTAGATGTGTTAAATTAGGTGTGGGAGCCTTTGGACCCCACCTTCCAGGGCCCTCATAGTATCAGCAAACACAACTGCACAGAAAGGGTTATAAGACAGAACCTCCTCTGTTGCCCTGTGAGACTGCACTGTCGACAGGAAGAGAAATTTCCACCAAATTCCCAGCAGGTACTATTGAAGAGCAGCTCTCTGACACGCAACAGGGTCAGCTAACACTGCACCTGACTCTGCTCTAAAGCTACAATGTGACTCTGAAAGAACTCAAGAAACAATTATGGGGAATCATGGCCGCCTTTCAACAGACACGGGGGACCGCGACTGAAAGCTCAAGCCTCAGCACACAGAAGACCAAGGACAACGGAGGGGCTGCTTTCCTGATACACCAGATGGAAGACAGATATCTCGGAGTGAATCAAAGGTCTTGGTATAAAACCATAACTGAAAGTACTTTATTAGGGGTTTCCTCTTGCGGCTCCACTCTGCCTACTCAATAGAAATACAAGTTTAAGAATGAGTAGTCTCAGAGTATCTACGGCTACATTTATAGCATTTCCTGAAATTCTGCTGACAAGTCAAAGAAACACAAATGCTGCAGTGTTTAAGGCCATATAGCTAAGGCTGAAAGTAATAAGTACAAATGAACTTGAAAAAGCCTTCTGATTCTCTGTCATGCAGCTTTCATAACAAGAATGACATTGCCTACTAGAAGACCACAAAGCTGATTGGTGGAAATGATACAGATAAAGGGTTGATTGTCAACAAAATGTCTCGGCTGCCTGCAGGGCCGCCCCTCTGCCTGTCCAGAGTCTGCCTGTCCAGAGTCTGCCCGTCCAGAGTCTGCCCGTCCATCACCATCCTCCCCCAGAAGCTGTCAGACAACCAGCTCTGCTCCTGGTCACCACTTCCCGGGGAGCCACACCCTCAAAGCCTTGGTCAACCGTTCTCCACCCGCCCCGGTGCTAAGGACCATCCCCACACTGTGTCAGGGCCGCACCCCCATCACCGTCCCTCCTTCCCCACCTGCTGACCTGTCGGCCCAGCCCCACGCCCTCCCGCAGGCTGAACACGGGGTCGCGCGGGCTGGGCTTGACCACCCATCATCTCCCGCTTAGGCTCCCCCAGGCCTCCGCCACCGCTTCACTGCGCGGACCGCAGTCTACTCAGGGGAAAGACGTGCCCCCTCACTACTGAAACCCCAGCCCCCCAAAGGGTCTAGCAACACACCAGTGTTCAGGCAATAGCTTTGTACGGAAACAAATCAGTAACACACTACCTCTGACAGCAAACATTACCACTTTGTAACCTTCTTAACCTTTTCTGGGTCTGTGTAGTCATGTCTTGCAAACCAGTCTGACAAGAGCCCCCTGTTACAACAGTTTTACCCTCTAATTTAACAAGAAGACACCTGAGAATGAATCAAAGGCCAGCTACAAAACCATAACTGAAGGTACTTTATTAGGGTTCCTCTGTGGCTCTAGTAAGCTTAGTAGGGTAGAAACACAGGCCTAAGGATGAGTAGCCCTGGAAAACACCAGCTGGACAACACCAGAAATTTCTGAGGTGCTATTCTAAGTACACGTAGATGTAAATATTAATGGCAATAGCGCTGTTTTTGTTTGCTGCTTTATGGTTTTCAAAGTATTTTCACATATTTTATCACATTTTATTCTCAGCCACCCAGTAAGGTGCTCATAATGACCTCATTTTACAAATTATAATACAGGCCCAGGCAGGTTAGTGAAGTGCAAAGGTCACTCGGTTAATAAGTGGCTTGGGACTGAGAACTCAATACAGACGTTATGTTATCTTCAGGGGAAGATAACACAGTAGGTATCAAAACCAAGGCCACACGTTTGTAAGCAGAGGATCGAAGACTTGAAACAGGTGGGGAGGGGGTGGAGAGAAGGAAAGACTGGGTGGACAAGACAAAAAGCACTCAGCAGTTAGTACAAAGGAGGGGCTGTTACAGCCACCAAGAACCTCACCACCACCGCCACATGGAGAGAGGGCAGCGACACAGCCCCAGGGTATCTGTATGTGGCTTCTCTGCCCTCAGGGATGAGCCTGATACATACCAAGCCTGCTGCTTCAGCTGTTCTTTTCTTCAAGCTGACGACATTCATAAAAGCTGAAGAAAAGGTAAAAGGAATAAAAAGTAACACCGGCCCCAGGCATCAGACTCCATCTTCTCCTAGAGATGGGACAGACTCTGAATCCCAGTAGGAACTGGAGGTGTGAGACCGGACCTCACAGGGTTGACCTCGGCCTTGAGACACAGGTGGGGTTTTGAAAAAAGGGAGCGGGAAAGGGACTCTACGAGCAGGGAATTGTGTAGGCCAAGGTGTGAGGGACGGGGAGCAAAAAGACTGGCATGGCCAGAAAGAAGGGGTGTTTACAGAGGGAAATGGCGTGGGAAGGTTGAAGAAAGCCAGAACGTGGAATTGTGAGTGCCAGACAAAGAGTTTAGCTTTTGCCTCTGCTACCAGGGATGGGTGCTGCAGAAACCTGCACACAGCAAAGGTTCAGGTTAACCCGGGAGCTGTAAGAAGTGTGCTGGACAGACTGGAAAGGGGAGAGGGTGCACCACGGAGGCTCGAGGCATGAAGGGCCCAAGCAGCGATACCAGAATACAGAAGAAAATAAAAACAACAGTAGGAAAGAAAAACCGAAACAGCGCTGATTGGTCCTAGAAGGTGAGAAAGGAAGGAAAGGCGATGCAGGGAAAGCTGGGAGGGGAGGCTGGGAGGCGAAGGCTGAGCAAGGAGGAAGCATGGCGCAACTCTGGATACGAGATGCAGCAGGAGAACCTGGGTCGCATCTAAAGGATGTGACAAAGCTTGGGGCTGGGGCGTGAAAGGTGCATCACAGACTTGGGGATGAAGACACAACCGTGGCAGTCACCTTCAAAAGGGGGATGTCGAGGCCACAGAAGTGAACGAATCTGCACGACGACTACAGAAAAGCGCCAGAAGGCTAGGATTTCAATGTATTTCCTAGTCACGAGCACATGACGAGGATAAAATGAAAATAATTATCCAACTATCGTTGGGTAGCAAGTGCTTCCTTTCCCTCAATTCTTTCCACAGAGGTTTTCCGAACATGGGAAAAAAAGAACCTAACACCTGCCAGTGAGCACAGGAAATACACAAGAGACGAGAACACGAGCTCCCTCTACATTACTGACAATTTTTAAAGTTACTTTAAATTAGGATTATGTGTGTCAGATTGTTTTTCTGTAGTATTACTATAAAACTTCCAGTGAGAGAATCTTAAGATGAAGTTAACTGAAGCAACACCAGCAGTGTTTCAAAGCACAGGAAACACGCATCCCAAGTCAACACCAAAGACCTTCGTTTCTTCGTTGAGTGCAGTGAAAGCATCTGAGCAGCAGGGTGGGGTGCCAGCCTTGAGGTCACTTACTAAACGGGCTATAGCCTGAGCACCTGCAGGCACACCAGAGAACATCTCACTTCCTGGCAGCACCGGCCCTTTTAATAACAGTCATTAATAGTGAAAACACTATTTCAGCGGGGAAACAAAGAGGAAAGCACCGGACACTCAAGGGTTTGTACAAAGCGCGCAGAACCTATCAGCAGGGATGTGCTTTCAAGCAAGAGACGAGAACACGAGCTCCCTCTACATTACTGACAATTTTTAAAGTTACTTTAAATTAGGATTATGTGTGTCAGATTGTTTTTCTGTAGTATTACTATAAAACTTCCAGTGAGAGAATCTTAAGATGAAGTTAACTGAAGCAACACCAGCAGTGTTTCAAAGCACAGGAAACACGCATCCCAAGTCAACACCAAAGACCTTCGTTTCTTCGTTGAGTGCAGTGAAAGCATCTGAGCAGCAGGGTGGGGTGCCAGCCTTGAGGTCACTTACTAAACGGGCTATAGCCTGAGCACCTGCAGGCACACCAGAGAACATCTCACTTCCTGGCAGCACCGGCCCTTTTAATAACAGTCATTAATAGTGAAAACACTATTTCAGCGGGGAAACAAAGAGGAAAGCACCGGACACTCAAGGGTTTGTACAAAGCGCGCAGAACCTATCAGCAGGAATGTGCTTTCAAGCAATCTCTTAATTCATCGTTAAACTTTTTTCGGACCAAGTATTTCTCTGGTTTGCACAAGAAAACAACCTTGGAATGTACATTCTTTCCAACTTAAACCCTTTGTTGCAACCACCCACCACTCACCCCCACGGACCTTTCTACACTCAGGTCATGCTCAGGCGCCCTGCTACGCACGCCACAAAAGGCAGCGCTGCTAGCTTGTGGAACTTTCTCCTTGAAATGGAGCACAGATAACCAGGAGCAGGAACAAAACAGCAAAAGACTCCGTGATGCCACAGGAGGCCGCCGGGAGGGGCATCCGACTTCAATCTCTATTTACTGTGTTCTTTTCTCTCTCCAGCAGGAGGTCGGGGCGCAGGAGAGATGGACGCAGCGACTGTCCCTGAAAATCCCAGCCGGGCAGAGTCTTCGCTGTCTGCCACCTAAGCAAACACCGCGCTGCTTTCTTACACTGTCAACACGCATGGTCATACTGTTGCCACGTGGCATCTATTTTAGCCACACAGCCTCGGAGCCCCCTTCCCACTGCTGGGAAGTGGTCTGTCCTTGAGGAACGGCATGTGACCCAGAGGAGGAGGCAGAAGTACCAGCCACCTGCTCTCCTGGCCTCTCCCACATCTGGACACAGTGCAAAACAGCCCCAGGCCCACCAATCACAGGCCTGGAGCCCAGACTGCGAACGGGAAGCAACAAGCAGCGCCCAGAGGTGGTCATGCATCCGAGGCTCCGGGCGATGGTATGGGCAGTGCAGGTGCAGTTTCCGGACCAGCAGCTTCACCAGAGCCTCACACAGCAGGTCAGGGCTCGTGGCCTCCAGGCCCGGTCCCCCCACCTTCCCCGAGACGCTGGGAACTACTCAGAGTGTGCACAGTCATTTATTTTTCTGCATGGATCACCCAGGCAGTCTGCAACTAAGCCCCTCAACTTAGCATGCTTATTTTACTCAACGCAGAACTTGACCCATTTTCCTCAGTGAGAAGAGTATGAATGAGCATTAGAAATGCCACTGCCTTTCTGACATCACCCCACACCGTGGGCACCACTGGATGGAGGCAGAGACTGTTACTTTGTGCATCTTACAGTTTATATTGCTTGCACTTCTTTTTTTTCACTTTCCTCCTTTTTTCCCCTAGTAACTTTGGGAACCCAGAAGGAGAGGGCCCCTCATCATCGCCACACTCCCTGACGCTGCTCAGCAGAACACTGGCTAACGCCTCCCGCGCTGCTCGGAGCCCAGGCGCTCTTGGGAGGGCTTTCTGGACACGCTCAGGGTGGCGTCCCCGCAGCCTGTGAAGCAGCTGTCAGCGCAGGCGGCAGAGTGAGGGCCCAGCCCCAGAGCCCCTGCTCTGAGTTAAGCACGGCCTCCAACTCACACAGTAATAAGAGCGGCTCCCTCCACACACGCAAAAACAAATGCAGTGAAGCAAGTCCTTGCAATTTCCCTCCCATCATTTGATTCCTTTCCCTTCTCACAAAACCTCCATTCTTACACTCACGGTAGGAATCACATCCCATCCAAATGCACCAGGATGTTTCTCGTTGAGTGGCTAAAGGACGCGGCCTCGGCCCGGGGAGAGAGACGTCCGGAGGGGCAGAGCGTCTGCTCAGGACCAGCTGTGCCCCCAGCATCACTCCTCACTCTTCGGCCCCAGCTGCGGTGAAAACCACAGCCAAACGTCGACCTTTCCTTCCCACTTACAGTAAGGGGCTGTGCAGGAGCTACAGAACACTGACAGTCACAGTGCCCAAAGGGACATGGAGACCATCTAGCTCCCAGGGCTTCCCAGCCATCCTCCCCGGACCCCCGTGTGGCCGCAGGGTCTCGGCACACGAGGCTCCAGGCGGCACTGCGCTCCCTGGGGAGCCGGCCCCTCGGAGACCCTCCAGAGACAGGCTCCTTTCCATAAGGCTTTGAACTTCAGGGTCGAGTCCCCTCGCCCCTCCCCATTCTATAGAGATGCGACCAGAGGCTCCAAGAGGTGACCCGGTGACGGAACCAGATCAGAAGCTGTCTCAGGGCTCTGCTGCGCTGCCACCCAGCTACCTGCAACACAGACAGTGACAGAAGACGGGCCTTGCACACCCTGACATGCAAACTGCCGGCTGATCTGTTGCGTTCCAAAGCCACAGCTCTTTCCTTACTTACTGTTGCAGTGATCCACCCAGACCTGGCGCAGTTCAGTGCATGTGAATCTCACCAGGGGCCGAGAGTTGGCTGAGGGACACGCGCGCTCCAGGGCCGCCGTCCACAGCACACGTAGACCCCTGGGCACACACTGCGGGCAAGAGCTTCTGGGGAAGGTGATGAGGAACAAAAGAGAAACTCTAAACGTCCTGGATTCGTCAAGTGAAAGAGCCGCAAGAATAGTCAGAAACAGAATTAGACAAGACATCTAAGAATGGATGACTTTAAAGATTCTGGGCATTAGAGGAACCAACTGACGGTGTCAGGAAACCATCGTATTTGCCCCACGAGGCTCTGCAGGGCGGCAGGTGCCGTGGGGACCACTGGAGGGCTCCTGTTCTGGGTGCTGCCCGCCACCCACAAGCAGAGCTGACGGGGACAGAGACCCTTTGCTGAAGAAGCAAACCCTGGCACTCACAAGACCACCCCCACGGGCACTGGGGGCATCCTGCCAGCCCCATCTCCTCCTGCAGGGAGGAGCCCTGGAGTCAGACTGCCTGGCTGCAAACACTGATCACCACCTGTGATCTACGGGGCTCTGGGGAGCTCCCCAACCTCAATTTCTTCATCTATAAAATGGGGTACATAATAGCATCCTGCATTCTAGTACTGTTTAAAGTATACCCTATAGGCGACTTCCGTGGTGGCGCAGTGGTTAAGAATCCACCTGCCAATGCAGGGGACACAGGTTTGAGCCCTGGTCCAGGAAGATCCCACATGCCGCAGAGCAACTAAGCCCATGCGCCACAACTACTGAGCCTGCGAGCCACAACTAGTGAGCCCACGTGGCGCAACTACTGAAGCCTGTGCACCTAGAGCTCGTGCTCTGCAACAAGAAAAGCCACCGCAGCGAGAAGACCATGCACTGCAATGAAGAGCAGCCCCTGCTCGCTGCAACTAGAGAAAGTCCACATGCAGCAATGAAGACCCAACACAGCCAAAAATAAATAGATAAAGTATACTCCATAGTATCATTATGAGGCTTCAGTGAGATAATTCACATAAAGAGGCTTAGAGGCTATCATATATCGCTTATATGTGGAATCTAAAAAAAAATGATACAGGAATTTCTTGGCGGTCCAGTGGTGAGGACTCTGTGCTTCCACTGCAGGGGGCATAGGTTCGATCCCTGGTCGGGGATTTAAGATACCACAGGCTGCTCGGCACAGCCCAAAAAAGAAACAAATGAACTTATATACAAAACAGAAATATATACCCACAGACATAGAAAACAAACTTATGGTCACCAAAGGGGAAGATGGGAGAGGCACAAACTAGGAGCTTGGGATTAGCAGACACACACTAGTATATATAAAATAGATCAACAACAAGGACCTACAGTACAGCACAGGGAACTATATTCAATATTTTGTAATAACCTACATGGGAAAAGAATCTGAAAAAGTATATATATATGTATGTAAAACTGACTCACTGTGCTGTACACCTGCAACTAACACAACACTGTAAACCAACTACACTTCACTTAAAAAAAAAAAAGGCTTAGAGGCAATACACGTTGGCTATCACCTCATTTAATCCCCCTAAACATCCAACCATACAGCCCCTGGCCAGTACCTAACACATGGCCAACACTAAGTATAATACTTGCTAAATAAAAACAAACAGTTACTGTTCCTCACTGACTGATGACAACGGTGAAGGCTCACCTCTGAGGAAACTGACAAAAGTAACCAGGGAAGGAAGGCTGGCCCACAAGTCCGCCGACTCTGCCTGAACAGACTGCTTTCCTCAAAAATGCACCCACCTTGGCCTGGGGTCCATGGTGGGGCAGGCATGGGATGGAATCTACCCAGAGAGGCCCGCGAGTGAGAGATGCGGGGCACACCCACAGGCCTGCTTTAAGCTCTTCGTTTAAGTCACTGTGGGCTGGAGGAGGGAGCTGCGCTACTGTTCTGTAAAAGCCTTCAGACGGCGCAGGGGTGAAACGCCAGTGTGCTGACGGGCTCCCGTCAGCATGTGTCTGCAGTGGAGGGAAAGGAGCTGAGCCACAAAGCAGCAAAGTGCTACACGGAACTTCTTTAACCTTGGCCTCAACTGGATTCCACGCTTAGTCACAAATCAAGTCCTGTAGATTTTCATTCGCATGAAAACAAACACCACAGCAGACTATTCAAATTAATACTCACACTATTTGAAATGCTCTCCCCCTGCCACATGTTTCTGTTTTGGGGCACAGAGGACGCCTGACCTTACCTGTCACTCACGTTTCCCCATGAAAGACTGTCAAGCAGGGTAAGAGCGGGCCCTGGCTTCTAACAGCACCTTCCGGTTCAAGAGAGATCAACGGCTCAGAAATATCGACTAGTCTCAAGTAGAACTTAAACTTTTACACCGACATGCCACACGTGAAATTAATGATTATGTTACTACTGACAAGGGTTTAAAATTACACAGGCAGAAGGGATAATTAGCCCATTTGCAAAGCAGAAAAACTTGGAAATGCAAGAGATGCTTTAAGCTCCCAAATTTATTTTCAGAGCAAAATGAAATTTCCCCCTCAGAATAACATTGAGATTCTGCAAGCCAAGCTAAGAACTCTCTGGGTGGACCTTCCCTGCCAAGGACCTGCTATCCAAGCCTGCAGAACTGGGCCAAGAGCTCACTTCCAGCTACAGGGAAAACCTACGAAGTGGAAACATTTTGTCACTTCTCTAATTAGCATTAGCAAGCAACAAACCTTCAGCTGTGCTTCATTTCCAAGAGTGAAGGGGAGCACTTGCTAACTGCTCAGGATAACAGGCAAAACCCAGGACCATCTCACGCAAACCAGGAGACATGTTCACCCCACCTGTGAGGGTTGGGTGGGACAGACAGGAGAGGCAAGATTTCTGAGAATGCCTTTTCCTATAGTTCTGATTTCTGAACCATGTAAATGCTTTATGTATTTGAAAAAAATTAACTCCAAAAGAAAAATGCAAACCCTAAAATTAAGAATAAACAGAGGGCTTCCCTGGTGGCACAGTAGTCCGGGAAGATCCCACATGCCACAGAGCAACTAAGCCCGTTGTGCCACAACTACTGAGCCCACATGCCACAACTACTGGAGCCCGCGTGCCTAAATCCCGTGCTCCGCAACAAGAGAAGCCACTGCAATGAGAAGCCCACGCACCGCAACGAAGAGTAGCTCCCGGGCTTCCCTGGTGGCGCAGTGGTTGAGAGTCCGCCTGCCGATGCAGGGGACACGGGTTCGTGCCCCGGTCCGGGAAGATCCCACATGGCGC